>NC_089826.1:71560586-71867253 GCF_035046505.1 Tiliqua scincoides
ACAGACCATAAATGTAACTTGGTGCTCAAAAGCATACTAGTACACTGCCCCATCTTATGTGAAATCTACTGCAGCTAGCAGAATTTTAGAAAGAAAATATTTGAAACCAAGCTTTTTGTGCAGTATCTATCTTTCCTCCATCTTGCCCTCAGGAACATCATCTTCAGTCAGAACAAAACATGTCCTAATCATGGATGAGGTGGATGGAATGGCTGGCAATGAAGACAGAGGAGGAATCCAGGTAAAATGACTACCTTGAACGGCGTGAAGGGGTCCGTAAATATGTATTTAATGCATGTCTGTTTGGGGCTTGTAGTGGGAAGAGGAGGAATTTTCAACAATTATTAACTGAGCTTCAAAGTTGAGTACCGTTCAAAATTGTGATGGTGAAGGGAAGAGAAGATGCAGGTGTTTGAGATAAATGTAAATTGTGGTAATCTGTTGATGATGAACACTGAAAATTATTCAGACAGTACAAGCGGGAATAAAACTGGTTTTGTATGAACCACAATTCAAGTTGGTGTATAGATGTTTTCCTTTAACCATAGTTCAATGAGATGAAGAAGTGGCTGACTTCTGATCCCTTACCTGTGGATAAATGGGTGCCAGAGCTGATCCTCAGTTTGAAATGAAAGATTGGAAGTGCTTAGAAAGCATATGTTTTGTGGAATTCGGCATTTCTCATGGTTTGATGTAGCTGTAACTTCACAGATTTCAATTGTCAATACACAATAGAGAGCAATGCAACCAGTCTACTTACTAAAACAGTTTTTTTTCTTTCTAAGATCATATAGTAGAATCTTTTATTTTCAGTACCAAACTGTAGCAGGAAAGACCAAACCCTTCTTTTGATTTCTCAAGTTTTTGTGATTGAAAGTTTTTTATTATCTGTGAGACTACTTCAGTGACAGCGCTTTGAACTATTAATTAACTGTTCTGCTTTTAAAAGCTGGTGGCTGGATGAGATATTTAGCAAACTTGCATTAAATTATGGATTTAAAGTAATTGGTTTTGTAAAAAAAACTTATTACACTTTCTTATTGCAGGAACTAATTGATCTGATTAAGCATACAAAGATTCCAATAATTTGTATGTGCAATGATCGGAATCATCCAAAGATCCGGTCTCTTGTCCACTACTGCTTGGACCTTCGCTTTTCAAGACCACGTGTGGAACAGATTAAGGTAGTTTGTTGGCAGAAATAATGAATGCTTAAAATATTTACTGTATATTCCAGTTTTCCCCATCCATTGGAGGTATCCAGTGCAGCTGTTCAAAACAAATACATGGAAATACAGTTTAGTAACAAAAATTCAAAATGTTGAGCTTTCTCAAAGTTGAGGGTGAGGCAGAAGGAATTGGCAAATGTTTTTGGGATATGGTGCAACTAATATTTCTGGCAACTGCCTGCACCCCTGTCGAGAGCTAGACTTTCATGGGTTTGAGTTTTTTAAATATTGTTTCAAAGTGACAGTGACATGTCTCTTACCTTTTGAGTGTGTATGTGCTTGTTTTAAAATTCTTCTGCTGCTGATGAGGTTCATTGAATACTATATGCTTTCTACTCTTTTGTGTGTGCCCCTTCTGAAATACTTGCTTCTTGTAGGGTGCCATGATGTCTATTGCCTTTAAGGAAGGGTTAAAAATTCCACCACCAGCAATGAATGAAATCATCTTGGCAGCTAATCAGGACATCAGACAAGTGAGTTATTTATTTAGATCCATGTAATCTGTCAAACTTGCTCTTTAATCATATCTTTTTTTTTTAAATCCGTAAAATCCCAGCAGATGAAACTACAATGGGCCCTCAGTTTGCGGGCAATCTGATCCTGGATCCCTGAAGGATACTGAATTCCATTAATAATTAATTCGGGGGGGGGCAGGGCAGGCCAGCAACTGGAAGTGCCTCTTAAAAATGCTCAGCCATGCGCAGCCTTCCTGTGCCTCAGAACACCTCCCAGACCCAGCTGGAAGGCACTCCAGTCACATCTGGGAGGTCCTTGAGGCCGTCCAGATGTGGGTTCAGCTTCCTTGTTGAGTGAAATTCGTGGGTGCCAAACCTGTGGATATGAGCCCACTGTATATGCAATTTATTTTGGTGTCTTAAGTTAGAGATGTCTGAGAGAAAGGAGGGAAGGATTTTGGAGAAGTTGAGGGACCCTGATAAGAAAAGCAAATCATATAGTCATTTACCAGTGGAAAGGAATAGAGTCAGGAGAGGAATTTGTAAGAGGCAGACTCAAGAACAATGCATGGAATGGTTCATGTTGTATCTATGCTGTGTGGCTTGTGAGAAAGGGAACCTTGAAGGCATGATTGACGCAGGGGAAATGGAAAAAATGAAGGGCTCTTCAGAATGCTCTATCTGAATTTTCAGAAAGAAGGGTGAAAGAAGTCAAATGAAGACATGGAGAGCTATTGTAAAATAAGGAAGAAAGTTGATGCATTTTAGCTCTTTGTAGGAATTTGCTTGCATCACACTGATGACTGTGTTTGATACATAAACTTCTCACGTTTTTCTCCATGCAGTTAGCAAGCTGTAACCTTTTTGTTTTGCTTTTTCTCAGGTTTTGCATAATCTCAGCATGTGGTGTACAAAAAGCAAAACTCTGACTTACGATGGTGTCAAAGAGGATGCTAGCAAAGCAAAAAAGGATATCAAGCTGGTAAGAGAAGTATCTGCTTTGGGAAAAGTTGCATCCAACTAGTCTGAAGTGCTGCTCTGGAATAAGTTGCATTTGATGGACGTTGTCCACGGGTAAACAGAGGACTTGCTAAAACATTACATTGTATATGCTCCTTGCTTGTGTATTTCACTCTGAGGCTGGAATTGAATGTCGCTGTACATATTGGGCTCCCATAAAAAATACGAGTACAGTGCTATCAATTTTGCACCCGCACCAAGCAGCATGCAGTAAAATCTACCCATCTGGTGAAACATTATACTCCATGTCCTTCACTTAATTAGCTGCTTATTAATTAAATGGGGTGGGGGCTTTGATGTAATGTGTAACATTCAGAACTTTTGATGCTTGAATGCATAAACCTTTGAGGATCCTTGCATAGAAAGTGCTAGAGACTTGACTCTAATGTGATCAATTGATGCAGGAACTTTGTTTACAAACTTTATTTTGCAGGGTCCCTTTGACGTAGTCAGGAAGGTTTTTGCTGCTGGAGAGGAGACTTCACGCATGTCCCTTATTGACAAATCAGACCTCTTCTTCCATGATTATTCTCTAGGCCCCCTTTTTGTCCAGGAGAACTATATACATGTGAAACCAGCTGCTGCTGGGTGAGTTAACACTGCCATCCAAGCCCTGACTGTTCCTTGGAGTGAATGAGAACTAGGGATGGGCACTCAGTGGGTTTTGACTTGACTCGAGTCATGCAAGAACTCAGTTTCTGACTACTTGAGTCATGGATGTCACTAACCCCAACTTGAATCATGACTCAGGGCCAGTGACTCGCAAAAGAGTCTAGAGTCAAAATGATTCAAGTTTGGGGTGTGTGTGTGTGTGCGTGCTTGCTTGCTTGCTTGCTTGCTTTTTTTCTCTGCTTCCACATTGCTCTGAAGACCTCATGGGTGATCTGGAGCCTTCAGACTGATGGCAGTAGCAGACTTGGTGGGAAGGTAGGTTTTTGGTTCCAGGAGGTGGAACTGGGGGGAGGTTGAGGGGAGGAAGAAGGCTTAAGGTTTTTGGGGGGTGCTGTACAAGGCTGAGGAATTGTGGTGTGAACTGGGGGAGGGGTTGCTGGGGTTCATATGGAACCAGTTGTTTTCTGTATTGCTAAGCTTCAATAACCGCACAGCTTTTGTTTACATCTGGAGTTCAGATGGGATGGGAACATTAGGGGAGTGTTAAATGAGAACTCATTCACACGTAGACACACACCCCACCACCGCCTCAATTTTTTTCTGTGAAGTCGTGCTCAGGGAAGCTCTTGACTCGTGACTTCTTGAAATGTTTCTTGAAATGACACATGACAACTTGAAAGACTCGAAATTCCTTGTGAGTCGAGTTGCGATGGCTGTGTGTTATGACTCACGACTTGATGGATCCCCAACTTGGGCTCTGCCTTGAGTACATCCCTGATGAGAACACATTTATTGGTGGTAACATGGGCAATCTCTTTTTAGGGGCAACATGAAGAAACATCTGATGTTACTTAGCAAAGCAGCTGATAGTATATGTGATGGTGACTTAGTGGACCGACAGATTCGAAGCAAGCAAAGCTGGAACCTTCTGCCCACACAGGTTACCTCCTTCTTTCTTTTCCAGTGCATAATGAGTGGGGGTCTCAGAATATGAGTTATTTTGTTTTTAGGTTGTGGACACAGAACATACATTGTTGTTTGTATTGTAAACCTCTTTGAGCGTGATTTTATTGTAGGAAAGGCAGGATATAAATTATAGAAATAAAAACCAGTGATTTATCTGATGAAAGCTTCAAGCAAGGTGCTGGATTCTGACCTGCTGAGCAATTTTTAATACCTGTGTAAGCTAAACAGCAGCAATAATATTGCTCTGTGGAAAAAGAACCATGGTGTCCATTATAAAGTGACCTGTGTTTACTTTCAGGCTATTTACTCAAGTGTCTTGCCTGGGGAGCTGATGAGAGGTTACATGCAACAATTTCCAAACTTTCCAAGCTGGCTGGGAAGATTTTCATCCGCAAGAAAGCATGACCGTGTTATTCAAGAGTTGTCAATGCACATGAGTCTTAGGTAATACTGATAATTTGTAGTTCCCTGGGATATAACTGGAGCCCATATTATCTAGCAGGCACAATGTACAGTTGAAACATTCTTTTCTAAAGCCAGACCAAAGGAATATCTTGATGTATGGCTTTTTCTGTACTGAGAAGTTTATAAACGAATGTCATGCCTGTCACTGCCATTTTATTTTGAACTGGACAAAGCAGGGTCCCAAACATCCCACACCAGTCTTTCCAATAATCTAGTAAAGGGATAGTTATGCTGAAATAGCACCCTTAAGGTCTCTTCTGGCCAGCTCACATACTTTCTGGAAATCTTGTACATATAGTGAGGTGGTAATTATGTTTCTGCATATCCACTACACATACAGTGAAATGTGTGACACTGTAACTTGGACTTTTGTATATCGCTTCATGTATGCTGATTGATTAATCTTAATAGTGGTGGATCTTATTTTGTTTCAGTCTGTCTTAGTCAGTCCCTGAGATGGTAACCTCTAAACATTGATTGTCCAAACCTGATCATCTTATTCTTATCACAAATGCAGAATGTGATCTCTTGTGTTTTGCTTTTCTGGCTTCAGTATCTGTCTCATTAGACTGTTACAGGGCATCATATATGAGTAGAAAATGGGTCATCTTGGTCAGTTCCCACACGTTCATGTACAGTACCTCAAGTTGCATTGTATCTTGTCTTTGCATTAAATAGGCATTTCCATCTTAATCATGAACATATTCATTGTCAGATGATTTCCACAGTGTGCAGAGCATTTTGAGTGTCATTGGAGCAGATGGGATTTGTGGTTAGCTATTCTCCGAGTGCCCTGCAGTGGTATTCAGTACTCTTAAGCTTCTTTGAGTGGCTTCCCAAACTTCCAGATGCCTTGTGATTGGCCCTCATTTGGTTTCCAATTAAGCGCTGCTTTGTGTTTCTGTTCTGTACTTAACTTGGGATATGCTCACATGTGAAGCTGCCTTATACCACTTCAGACTACTGGTCCATCAAGCCTCGGCTTTTCACTGTTATCTGCTGTGAGTCTTCAAGGTTCAAGGCAGATTTTTTTTCAGCTCTTCTGTCTTGCATACTTTTAACTGGAGATGCTGGGGAATGAACCTGGGAACAAGTCCCGCGCACACAGCGTATAAGTCTATTTCATGGATAAGTCGAGGACAGGTTTCAAGCCAAAATCATAGAAGTTGCTATGATCTGTGGATAAGTTTAAAACTTAGGGGGTATATAAAATTCTTTGAAAATGATTTATCGGTAGTTGTTCTGAGGCAGCAACAGAAAGCCAAAAGGGGGAGAGGGAACCACAGCCATTTTAGTTTCTTCTCCAAACAGGAAAGGAGATTAAGGCGCTTGTGAGGGTTGTAGGCTTTGTGAGGAATGCAGTATAGTACTTCCATAGCTGTAGCCCTCATAGACTATAATTCCCATAAGTGTTTTCACTTCTCTTTCCTGGTTTGGAGAAGAAGCTAAAATGGCTACTTTTTTTTGTTTGCTTTCTGTTGCTGTTTCAGAACAATTACATGCCTCTTTCCCCCCCCCACCCTGTGTTCTGCTTCTCACACCAG
This sequence comes from Tiliqua scincoides, assembly GCF_035046505.1. Classification (NCBI taxonomy): domain Eukaryota; kingdom Metazoa; phylum Chordata; class Lepidosauria; order Squamata; family Scincidae; genus Tiliqua; species Tiliqua scincoides. Next base: position 71,566,878 of record NC_089826.1, read on the forward strand.
CCCTCCCCCCACCTTACCAAATAGCTGCTCTTATAAACCTTTTTGACCATACAACCCATGGTTTTCAGGGTCAATTTTAAGGCATAATTTTTTTGACTTGTACTTGAGTATATATGGTAGATACAGAGCATGGGTTCGCTCCATTTTCAGAAAAACTAAATATGTTTTCACTTCCCTTAGGACAAATGCAAGCAAGAGTGCAGTAAATCTGGACTATTTGTCATACCTACAAGATGCAATTGTGAGACCTTTGACTTGCCTGGGAACAGAAGGGGTGCAGGGTGCTGTAATGTTCATGGATTCTTATTGTTTGATGAAGGAAGATGTTGATAACCTAATGGAAGTAACCAGCTGGGGTGGCAAGCCTAGTGCATTCTCCAAACTAGAATCTAAGGTAACATATTCTTATACAGTTTACTATCTACCAAACACAATTTTGCTGGTTTTTAAGAATAAAAAGTAGTGAATGTATTTAAAAATGTATCGCTCACCTTTCCCATCACACAAAGGTGACCAAGTAGCTGGTATAGATACTTCAAAGGAAACTCCTAGTCACTACATTGATCTAAGACAGTGTTTCTCAACACTTGTCCTCAATTGTACCACTTCACAAGGTTCACGTATTTGAAGTACCACCAGAAGTAACTAGTGATGGCATCTTCGCCAGTTACTTCTGGGTCTGGAGATCAGATGTGACAAGAAACCACCAGTAAGAGGCTCAAGGTGGGCGGGAGGGCTTTTTTGACCATGGAAAAGCATGCTTTGGAGCTCTGCCCAGTGAGCCGCACCTCCTTCTACTGTCTGTGTCACGTTCCTGGTCTCACCGCCAGGCCACAGGTGTCCAGGGATTCTACGAGTACCATCAGACCTCAAGCACCATTGATGGTACCCGTATCACTGGTTGAAAAACACTGATCTGAGAGAAGCTATGCAGAAGAACTGGGTTTTGTGGAGGAATGTTTGATCTAGTACACCTGAACCTGACTGTTCTTTAAATGAGCTCACAGCAGCATAGAGAACTTACACCATTTGGATATGAGTCTTCCTCTTAAGATAAACAGCAAGCTTTGGGACATCCTAAATATTAACAGTGTTTTCCTGCTATTTCTGCCTTCTTGCTTACCTGTCAGAATTTCCCTTCATCAGCCATGGAATGGCCATAGGGCATTTGATCTCGTTCCAGTAGGTGGTTGTTCTGATCTGGAGCAGCTGTATGTTTACATGAACCTACCTACAAACCCCTTCTCTACCGAATAAGTTTTCCACCCACCTTTGTGTTTTTTTGTTTGGGGACTATGGTTCCTAGCTGAATTCTTTAACATGTTTTTTGGACATTCTACCTTTTGAGGAGCACTGCTCACATTAGTGTTATCTGTCATGATACTTCTGTGTGTTACAGAGGATTCTGGGGTCTGATGGCAGAGCACATTCTGGTTCATGTTGGGCACTTAACACACTGTATTCTCCATTCATGGAGAGTGTAGCCTAAAACACACCTGCCACTCTGTATTTGCATACTGCAGGAAAATGTAACCTAAGACTTGTCTGCCATTTATTGGTGGTCTCATTGAAGAACTCCAGAGCCCTAGAGGCAGTTTGAATAGCACTGCTCACCACCGATAACAGACTAGAGTGAAATTTCAGTGTTGCATACTCTCTCCTTTGAACTTAACAGATTAAATCAGCTTTTACACGAATCTATAACAAAGAGGTTCATCTTGCACCATATTCTCTGCAAATGGTAAAGAGGTCCAAACGGCGAGCAGGGTCTTCACTGGATGCAGAACTGAATGAAGAGCAGGAAGCTGATGAAGTCCAGTCTGAGAATGAGCAAGACACTATTGAAAATGATGCAATGATTAAGGTAATTTTTCAGCTAACAGTATGGTGAGTGCAGCTCTTCAAGAGTTTAAGCAAGACTTTATGGATGGAGTAAGTCTAACAAACATGATAATGGGGGTGTGAGGGGTGTGGCTGCACATCCAGGGATAAGTGAATCTGTGGATATGGGATCCGCAGATATGGGGGGGGAGGCCTGTACTGAAGCTGATTAGCTCATACCTTGCTCCTTTCTCCCTTCATACTGACATTCTGTTTGTCTTTGCTGTTGATTTCTTTTTAGTTGTGAAGGAAAGCTACGAATGAGATGTGTCTTGTGATTTTTATATTGAGTACATTTAAAAATTAAACCATAATCTTTTGCCAAATCCCCCAAATGCTTGCAGTACTTTTCTAACAAGCATTTAAAGCATGTTCTTTTTTGCAGAAAAATGTCAAGACTGTCAAGCAACCAGAAAGAAATGAAGAAAAGAAAAAGGGAAAAGCAAAGAAAAAGTCTAAATAATTTTTTTTTCAGTATTGACCAACACTGACTATGCAAACTCAACAATAATGTTACTTAATGCTGGGGTGTAGATGAAAGAATAAAACTAATGGGCTCAAAAATGATCTTGGAGGTCATTTGACTGTCATGTTTATTTGCCACTGCAACAGTGACGACTAAACTAACGGTTTATACTACGCTTACATGAGATGTATCACAATCTGCATTTCCTGATTTGTGTAAATATGAATGGACATTCAGTAGTAACATCTTGAAGAGCCCTGAAAGCTTGCATTTATTCTACGCTTCATCTCTGCAAAACATGTATTTTTTTTTAAATAATCATTATGTTGTCAGATTTTGTATATAGTATATAACGAACAAACTCTAAATTGGATATGTCTTTTGTACATTGGGAGTGCAGCAGTGTGTAAAGTTGTAATAAAACTAGTTTTGTATTTTAACCTACTTATTTTTCTTGAATACTATGCTGCAGTGGATTCTCTGCAGTGGATATGTTGCAAAGGCTCCTCTCTGTGGAGAACTCGTGCAGGGAAAGCGCCCTACAGGTAGACCACAGCTGCGATACAAGGATATCTGCAAGAGGGATTGGAAGGCCTTAGGAATGGACTTCAACAGGTGGGAAACCTTGGCCTCTGAGCGTCCTGCTTGGAGGCAGGCTGTGCAGCATGGCCTCTCCCAATTTGAAGAGACACTTGCCCAATAGACTGAGGTAAAGAGACAAAGAAGGAAGGCCCGTAGCCAGGGAGACACACCAGGGACAGACTACATTTGCTCCCAGTGTGGAAGAGATTGTCACTCCTCAATTGGCTTTTTCAGCCACACTAGACACTGTCCCAGAACCACTTTTCAGTGTGTGATACCATAGTCTTCCAAGACTGAAGGATGCCAATGAGTGGATTCTCACATTCACCCATGTAGCAATCTGAGGAACTTAGTGTTCATAATGGTAGTATGTAGTGCAGACATTAGGGAAAGTGTGATACGCAACCATCACTTCAGGTTAGCGCCTATACTTCCCCATCCGCTGGAGCAAGGACTGGCTGCAGTGGAAATTGTGGGTGATACTTGATGTGTGGAGGTGTTTTTCTGGTGAGTAAGATAGGATTTTCAGCCCAAATCTTTCTGAACACAATGTGCTTACTTCTGAGCATAATAACACTGTTTCAAGCTCTTCTACTGATGAGTCCAGGGACTTTTCTGCTAGGGTGTGAAGTTGCTGTTTCTGTACTTCTGAGCTAAATGCTGGCTTTGTGACTTGGTCCTCCCCGACTGTTGCTGCAGTGTTAGAGTGGGCTTAAACCAACCATATGAATAAAACCCTGGGGGCTGGGGATAAGAATAGGCCCTCAGTTTGGCTGTACTTGTTGTAAGAGGCGACTAAACAGCCACCGGGTAGATGGGACTCGTCAGCCTGGGAAGGCAGCTCATCTGAGAGAAGGAAAACTCTGATCCCAAACCTCCACTGCCTTGTGGCTACATCCAGTTATGGAAAAGGCTTCAGGAGCCAACCTCGAGGCAAAATCCGGAGCCGGAGTCCCTAAGGCAGTTCATGGCTGAACACAGTCACGTTCTGGCAACTCCTGCGACGCCGCTGGAACCAACCGTATTGGCCTCTGCCTTTCCATTGGACCATTTCAGCGACGTGGAGAGGGGGGATTTGCTGCATGGGTAACAGCCTATCCTCCATACCTACTTTACCCAGGCTTTGTGCACTGGAGAGGACACTCTGTTCCAGAACCACCATTCAGAGCGTGACGCCATGGTCTTCCGAGACTGAAGGATGCCAACAAGAATGAATAAAACCAAGGAACCAATAGCACCTGTCTTGTGACAGAAAGGAGGATCAAAAGCCAAAAGAGTAAGTTGGCATTCCAGATCTGAAAACATTATCAGCTGAAGGCTGGAGCTTTAGCATTCAAATTTTATTGTAAACAGAAGGCCATAGTACAAAACTTCTATAAAAGATATTTACAATTTCACAATGAGAACAGATTCAATAACTAAAAGAATGTCAAGGTTAGTACCAACTGGGCTTAAAATCTTGATGCTTCCTCCAGTGTTGCAGGACTTGTGTGGCCAACATTTCCTGAAAATGAACACAGTAAAGAGTGGTTTTCCTCAACTGAATTACCCAGTCCATCTTGTATAACATAGCTCCTAATTCACACAGCTAAAACATGGAAATACTTGATCTTGAAGTGGTTTATGGACTTCAGTGTCCAAAGCTCTGAGTAGTAGTAGTAATAATAATAATAATAATACAGGTATTTATATACCACTTTTCTTGGTCATCAGATTTCTCCTCAGACTTTAATCCAAAGACTTTGTTTGCTAAAAACCAGACTCAATATTTATTGATGAGGAAAACTTCTGCCATATTTTTGTGTGTGTGCTTCATAGAGCTCATTTTGGCCACAGTGAGGTGTGTTGGTCTAAGGCAGGGATGCTCAAACCCTGGCCTGGGGGCCACTTGCAGCCCTCAGGGACTCCCAATCAGGCCCGCAGGGAGCCCCCAGTCTCCAATGCTGGATTTTGTGCGGGTCCAATGCTGGATTTCGTGCGGGCCCAATGCAACTGTTTGCTCTCTCACGTGAGCTGTGGGACGAGGGCTCTCCACTACTTTCTGTTTCACATCTGTGATGCAGCAGTGGCAGTGAAGGAAAGGCTGGCCTTGCTTTGTGCAAGGCCTTTTATAGGCCTTGAGCTATTACAAGACCATCATTCATTCATATCAGTTCCATCTCTAATATATTCAATTATGTAAATTCAAATTTTAGATGTAAATTAATTTTCTTCCCCTCGGCCCTTGACACAGTGTCAGAGAGATGATGTGGCCCTCCTGCCAAAATGTTTGTACACCCCTGGACTAAGGCAATGGTTTTCAGACTTAAGTGGCAGGGGGGAGGCAGGGAGTTTAAAACACCATGTTAAAACTCTCTAAGAGTTTTTAAACCACTGGTCTAAGGGCTAACTGCTGCCAAGGTGGGCAAATATCCTAGGCAGTGTTTCTCAGAGTGTGAGCCTGAGACACCTTCAGGGGCTCCATGAGCTCAATGTGAGTGTGCATGTTTGGGGAAGAACATACATTTTGTCAAGAGGCTCATTGATCAAATAGGAACAGGAGGCCACAGAATAGGGTACAGGTGTCAGAATAAAACGCTCATCCACCTGAGTTGCTGTTGCTAGAGAAACCAGACATGCACTGGATGGTTTTGTTATCTTAGAAAGAGTCAAGAAATTTCTTCCATAAGCTGCCACTGAAGTCTGGAAATGACAGGCTGAGGTTGAAAGGCTTACCTGACTAATGTCACTGTTCCACTTCAAGCCTGAGGTATGATGTGCAGTCAGCTATTTTCTTAAGGTTGACAATGTTAACTTTTTCTGAACACATGGGACACGTACTTTCATTCTGTAACAAGCTGTTCAAAGAAGAGAACACACCTGTTCTTAACCTGTATAATTTATATGGTTTGCAAAATGCAGTACCACCAATTAAGTTGAACTTTTTTATAGAGCCTTGTGGCGCCATAGGAAAAATATCCATTTGCCTTTTACACTCTGGCCCATTGTAGGGTTCAAGTCAATGCCTTCCAAATGGCTGAGTTTTGAGAGGAAGATATTTTATTTGCCCAGGAATTTCATAGGTGGAAGAAATGTAGTGAACAAGTTTATATGCTGTAAAACGTATTGCTATCAATATGTTTAGGTTTCTGCACCTGGAATTTTTCAGGCACAATTAGATTCTCAAGATGATGCCAAATGCAACAAAAAGTCTTGCACTTCTACTTAAAGGCAGCATGTGGAACTGGCAAATACTTGAGTTGTACCTAGAGTCAAAGTATACTGATTCAGAAGATAAAGCTTTAAGAACAAAAGTAATTATGTACACTCATTTCCTAGCTGTAATGAAGTTTGTGATAATGGTGATGGAAGTCTCAGGCAGTGATTGGCTAAGCTATCCTAATCTCACAGAGCAGACCCAAGTTTTCTACAGCAGACATTGGCTGAGTTATTCCGATTCTACAGAGAGGGAGCCGGGCTTAGGCAAAAGTTCACATTTTAATTTGAAACAGCCAGACAAAATGTTTGGCTGTGGGTCTCTAATGCATTGATCTAGTGCCTGGTTTGCTCTGAAGATATTAGAAAGCCTTATTGCCATCTAACTAATATTCCTAAAAGTTAAGCTGAAACATTTCAACTTACTTTCTGAATTCTGAATACAGAGCAGGAAAGTCACAGTGGGGACACACAGTCCAGTCATCTTTTACCATATGCCGCCCCTAGAAGGGAGACATGATGAAACCTGATAGAAAACATTTTTGATGGTTCCTTTTCAATATACAGTGGCAAGGTACATTAACCAAACATAATGAATGGTTAACACATACTGACACACATACTGAAGACACACAGGTGACCAAACAGAAGTATAATAGCTCTCTTAAACCAAGAACATAGTGAGATTTTACATAGTGAATCTAAAAAGCACATTCCAGGACTAATGAGTGGACTTCTGTTTGCCTTCTAGACCAGCGATTTTCAACCTTCATCTCACAGCACTAAAAAGTACTAAAATTTTCAGGGCACACCATCAGTTTTTTGCCAATTGACTAGGCACACCGCATTGTGGGGGGAGGGGCTCCATCCCCCAATGGCCCCACTAATAAATGGCCATCCCCCAAATTCCCATGACACTCCTGCGGACCATTTGTAGTATACCAATGTGCGGTTGAAAACCGCTGTTCTAGGCAGTCTCAGGGCCTCCTCACACTGAGAAGTGAACTCCATGTGCCACTGACAATTGGTGCTGTTGCTGGAAGAGAAGGAGCACTCCAAGACCTGCTACCTGACATCACTTAAAAGTTGCCTGGAATGCCTGACCTGATACTCACTGTTGCAATGCAGTATGGGAGATTGTTTTTACAGCCAGGGCAGAGAAGCTCACATTCAGGCAACAAGAATTCACAGTAGGGACACGGGGTGGTTGGCTCTTCAGCTTCTGATGTGTCTGGTCGTCTATCGGCAGAATAGAAGAAATCAAGAAGAGGGGAAAGAAGACTGACTGGTCTTACACTTTTGAAAACAGTGAAACTGCTTTTCTTTCCTGAACAGGCTTAGTATAAATTTTTATCTATACTAAGATATACTGAGACAGCTAAAGGTGTTGGACAGCAGTTATTCATGTTACTACCTTGATAGCTTGTTGTTTATACTGGGAAAGAAGACTATTCCCAAACCTCAATCAAACAGAGTAATCTGGCTCACCTGACCATTGCTTCAATCTTCTTTTTATATTTCAGATCAATTTTATTCCGGTACTCTGGTCTCATCAGCATTGCAGCAAAACCAAAAGATGACTTTTTCAGACCTGCTCGATGACACTCAATCACTGTTGAAGTCAGGATGGGAACAATATCTACAAAGTAAAACAATGACAGAAACCTTGGACATCCCCCCCCAGTTTCAGTTTGACATCATAATTGTCTGGGTTCACACAGAGCTATTAACTGAGTTGCATTTTAGAAAGAACACATGAAAGTGCTAACTATGGTGATATTAGGAAGATATGTGCATTTCTAGAAAGTTTGTGCACAGGTCTGAAGCATCTGACTTCAAGAAGACTGAAACAAAAGGTGGATGGAGTTTATCCTTCTTTGACAATTTTTTAGGGGGTTCAGGTATTCAGAACATGACTCTCTCCCAAACAAAGTCAAGTGTTGTGCCCATCGGGAGGGGAGTTTTGCCCCACAATGGCAACGCTTTTTAAAGGTGACCAGGTTCACCATATGATGAGGGAGAAGGATCTAACTGCTAATTTTTAAAAATTTGTATTTGTAAAAACTAACAAGAATACAGATGAAAACTGGGGTAAAATTGTTAATTTTTGAAGAACGAAGCACAGGAGGAAGCATTACTCATAATGCTGCTACCCGGGTGGTCAGAAAACTGGAGGGATTGGGCCTGATGCTCACCCTCAAGGCAATGTGCACAAGACCCCCCCCCCCCACTTGAGAGCAGGAAGAATGCTTGACAAAGCCCTGGAAGCTTCTAAGGTTGGTTCTGTACATATTCTGAACTCCACTATGCATGACTGCACAACCTTGAATCAATTATGCCTCACACAGCCTGAAGGAAATACCATCAGTGTCTGCCAAAAGTTCACTGAGCACCTATGAAAACAACTTTTGTGGATGGGCTCCTAGTGTTCTTGCCGAATGTACACTCTTAAAATATCTCCCACTCCCCCCCCCCCAAGTATCTCTGGCCAAGATTTTAGTCTCTTGCCAAAGTCTTCATTCATTCCCAATAGAGAACACTTACGGGATGGAAACTTGCTGATATTGTTGGCTACACGAATGAGCATACGTGCTCCCTTCATATGGTCGCCACATTTAACGTGCATCTGAAATACAATTCTAGTTACTCTAAAAGCTAACAACTGCAATATTTAGGATATGCCAGACTGATGGGTTGTGTGTGTGGATGCACACACATACTGGCAGGAAGAAATGGTGCAGTCTATGATGGGGAGGGAAGAGCCCAGAGGAGATGAAAGAATTACAGCAAGGAGTGATGCAGGCTCAAGTCTATAAAACCTTATGCAATAATAAATCTGTTGGTTTTAAAAGTGCCACAGACCCTTTGTTGTTTTTGTAGCAACAAATTAACACAGCTACCCCTCTGAAAGTGGTTACACATGTAGCTAATTCCATATCATGTCACTGATAAATGCATAGGACTTAGTTTTTGTCCTCCTTGTGTGCACTTGTGTACACGCTTTTCAAGAATTATTCTGGAGTTCCCCCCTCCCCCCCACAAAAACATCCAGGAACAGTTCTGTCATAGAATATTCTGTCTGTGTAGCCTGGTTCCTACCAGGCTTATCTGAGGCAGGTTGAGAAACTTTGAGCTATACAATGAAAAATGTATCATTCTGGATTTTCCAGAATGACCATATAGTTTAGTCCTGCACATAGGTGCAGGAATTCCACCTGCAAAAGGTATCAAAGGCAATGGGAAACATCAATACATGTTTCATACAGGCTTATCACAGATACTCGTCTATCAGGCCATCTCACAGACAAAGTGAGGGCAAGGATCTAGGGTATATAACTGCACAGTTTCTCTCATGAATAACTCTCCATTTTTAACAAATTACCTTTACTAAAATATAGCTGTGTAGGATCATAAGGTTTGTAGCCATCTCAGAAGGTATTTTAATATTCTGGGTTTTCAGTTCTGAATACATACTGAAGAGGACATCATGGGCATTTCGATAGTTCCCTTTAAAACAACAACAAATCAAAAGCAATTATATTCCCCCCAAAATATTTTTCCTGGTATTGGTTTGTATTCCCCATTACATTTTAGCTGTCTTTTAAAAAAACTGAATTAAGTAAATATTCTTAGACTTCACAGGGATAGGGCTCTTTGATTCAACTGTTTGCATAAGATATATGTGGAAGTTAATCAAATAGCTATTTAACGAAATCATACTTACAGGAATAATTTCAAGAACTGCTGAATAAGTGTGATATACGTCACCAAGGGGGGGCCACGTGGGCTCCAGGGGAAGTGAATTCCAAAGCCTTCAACATGCAGTGAAGATACATTTCTCCTCCTCCTCTTCCAGCTTTCTTCACTTCTGTCATATTTACTTCTCTAAGCATTATCAAAGCAACCCAACCTAACAGCTGAGAGCTTTAAGTGTCATACCTGCACATTGTTCTTCTCTGGCAATTATGATGGCTGTCCGGGCAGCTTCTGGGTATTGCTTTAGCGCCATATACAGCCGAAACAGATACTTGGCATCCTTCAGTAAAACAAGAAGACTGATATACACATATATTAAGAGAACACACAGTACTGTATCACAGCTCAGATCTTAACAACTCTATGCAAAAGTCCTTATCAGCTTTCCGCTTTATTGTTGGGCTTCAGCATAGGTTCACAGGGAGCCTTATTCTCCCATTCTAAACACACTAACCTTGTGGTAAGCCCCTCTGAATACAATGGAACTTATTTCTCAGTAAATGTGTTTAGGATTGAACTGCTAGTTCCATACATTGTTTCCTCTACTGAGAACTTCCAGGACATTTTCCCACTTCCACTTGTGAGTAGGATTTGAATGCGGCATTACAACCTGCAAATAGCACTGACATTAGTCAAAATCAACTGAAATCTTTTTGTGTGTGTTAAAACTGGAGGTCAAAATGTCCTACCAAATTTTAAATTCATTTTGTAGTTGCAACTTTTTCTCTAAAAATGAACAAAAAAAGTCCCGAAAATTTTCATACAAGAAAACTACATTTCCACAGTCTTTTTCCTAACTATCTCTATGATTGGTTGAAGTAAAAGATTTACTCACAGACACAGACTATGGCAGACGCAGTAAAGCAGTCAGAAGATCAAAGAGACAGATTTTAAATGAAAATAAAGACATTTGTGGAACTAATAACATATATTGTTAAGCTGGACCATAATTACTATTCCAAAAGGTCATCCAATACTTCCCTTTAAAAAAATGGGCTCCAAAGTGTTTCCCATCCCAAACATCCCCTGGAGTACCAGATCTTTTGGGATGGATTACACAGCAAACTGGAATCAGGTCTTGGGTCTGTGTGTGCACACTAGTTCTACACTCAGTATAGAAAACCAATTCTTCCACACTGCCTGCAACTTCCACAGCTGAACACTTACATCTTTCTCCAGTTTGTCTTTCATTTATTCCCTAAGACAGCCATTTTCAACCACTGTGCTATGGCACACTGGTGTGCCGCAAGTGGTCCACAGGTGTGCCACAGGAATTTGGGGGAAATCATTTATTAATAGGGCCAATGAGAGATGTGAGCCCCCCACTGGCAGCAAGGTGTGCCTTGTCAATTGTCAAAAACTTGGTGGTGTGCATTGACCATTTTAGTGCCTTGTCAGTGTGCTGTGAGATGAAAAAGATTGAAAATCACTGCCCTAAGATGCTATTGCCTCTCCAATTTATCTTTCTTTTGTTTGATTGTTTAAACAAAACAAACTGCAACCAAAAAAAGGCTGAAAACTGTAGGAGGGATAGTAAAAACAGAAGAGGGGCAGAGAGGTGGAGAGAGAAGTCTTTTAAGGAAGTTAGAGACAGGCAGGAAAAAAGTGCTTGAAAACTGAAGAGCCAAATTCAAGCCCTAAATGCTTGGGAAACTGGAAATCACAGACTCAAAAGAGACAGGAAAGGAATCTGTTGACAGTTAATACAAGTCAACTGCTGCCTTCAACCCGGGGCCACTTCTTTACACAAAAAACTCGGGTTGCAATCCTATGCACAGGAAGAGTGTTCTAGCTTAGCCCTCTCTCTGATACCCTAGCTTTTCTATGAAGAGGGAACACATTTGTATATAGGAACATTCAGTCACAGGAGTGCCATCTACAAACTGACGTGGTTCCAGAAACAGCATTACTAACACAGTGAGAACTCGGTCTCACTCACATGCACTGATAAGCCCAGTTTTATCCCTGTTTACTCAGAAATTAACCCTCAATTTCTTCAGTGGGTTGTACTCCCAAGTAAGCAGGCATTGGACTGAAGCCTAAAGCAATTTGACAATCAAGGCGGGAGTTGAAAATTGAGTCTAGACTTACTAGAGCAGGGGTGCTCACACCTTTTTGGCTCGAGAGCTACTTTGAAACCCAGCAAGGCCCGGAGATCTACCAGAGTTTTTTTTACAATGTTCACGCCATCATAACATATAACATTTATGTGTACAATGTATGTTGGTGTACCTTGAGCTCCACTGAGTATAACAGGACTTACTCCTGAGTAGACATGCCTAGGATTAGGCTGTGAGGCTGCAATCCTAGCCACACTTACCTGGGAGTAAGCCCCATTGAGTACAATGGGCCTTACTCCCGGCGTTTCCTCCCAGAGGCACCTGAAGGGGGGGGTCGGCACTCTGCGATCTACTCATTTTGCCTCGCGATCTACCGGTAGATCGCGATTCACCTATTGAGCACCCCTGTACTAGAGGATATACTGAACATAGGTCTAAGCCTACAACTCAGTACCTTTGGTAAGCCGTCACTCTCTCCCATTAGGTAATCTATAAGCTGATTTGTCAGAACTTCATCTTTTGCCTGTCCAACCTGTTGTAAAGACAGTAAATGTAATAACACAATAAGTTTTAGGGGAAAATAATATTTTTATATTAAATTAACAATTTTACACTCAAACCATAATTATTATCAGAGCTGTAACCAGGTGGCACTTGTCCCAGGTGCTATGCCAAATGAGGGTGTGTGACTGCCCTCAGGCTCCATCCTAGTTATGGAGAACATGGAGAACATAACTAGGCAGAACACTGGCAGAACATGCATTTTGCATGTAGAAGGTCCCAGGTTCAATCCTTGGTACTTCCAGTAAGGGCTGGGGAAGACCCCCATCTTAAACCTTAGAGAGCCACAGACAGAATACTGTCCTAGAAAGATCAAGGATCGGTCTAAGGCAGCTTCATATAAAAGTAACTGAAGTTCTGCAAAGCAATGAGTCCTGCATCTACCCTCCCATTCCCAAATGACCTATCTTACCGTCTCTATTGCCATTTCAATAGCCAAGTTGTCATCTGTATTTGGACTCTTCAAAAAATGTTTCAATGCCTGAAAAAAACCACATAGAATGGGGAAAAGGATTATGCTGCACTTTCACTCTCATTTCTTGACACATTTCACCTAATGTATAGTTTAGCCCTATGTTGCAACCTTGTGAAAATAATGGCTTTGGCAGACATGATGCTTTGGGTGTTGCTTAAAATCTAACAACCTAGGTAGTATTCTACTTACTGTTGCACATTTCTCGAATCCAAATCACCTTCCCCCCCCCAACCTTGCTCGGTGGCCATTTTTAAACATGGAAAAGATGCCTATCAAAGATCTTCTAAATCACATTTAATATGACCTTTAATCTGACCCAGTAAGGTTGTATATACAGGCGTCTGCCACAACAACCTTCTGCTTAACAACAGACTGCATAAATGATGGTGGTCAAAGCACCACAAACAGGCTCTTAATAAGACAGTCAGGACTCCCATAGCCTGCAGCAGAGTATCTGTTTACACAACAAAGAGGCCCTTAATGCAAAGAAGAGGCAATCAGTCTCCAGTGGCCTGTGCAGCCAGCTAGTTTCAGGCAGGGAGTGTCTGTTTACACAACAAAGGCAACAGATTGGGTTGAATGTTCGCTTAACAACTGAATCACGTAACAACGTGGATTGGAATTTGCTAAATGATGCACACCTGTATATATTAAATATGATCTAATCACATTTAATATGATCTTTAATCTGACCCAGTAAGGTTGTATACATTACTAACCCGTGCATATTGACCACACAGAAGGAAGAATTTGCCAGCTTGAAAATGCTTTTTCTCCCCTTCAAAATATAAGGCAATGCTTTGATAGTCTTCATTTGTGGTGTCCTCCGAACCTGCAACAAGTGGAAAAAGAACTAAACTCTTCTCTTTTGAAGAGGCCCCTTATTTGGGAAAAATATCCTGTCTCATTATTGCTTTGTCTTTTTTCTCTTGCAATGTGAAAAATATAATTCTGCAAAATACTTAAAGGTGTGTATTTAAACACATTTTATAGTCTAATGAAGATAGTATTGTACTTTCCTAAGGCTGTTTAAATGGCATAGGGTGCAATCCTAACTGTGCCCTATGCCGGCCCAAGTCCCTTGAGCCAGCCTGGGAGGGTCGCAAACGTGCCGTAAAGTATGTTTGTGCCTCCTCGGGAGGAAGCCAGGCCAGTGCTCCCAGAAGAGCCGGCCTGCGGAGGCTGACGGAAGCCTCCGCACCAGCTTCCCCCCAGCTCTGAGCCAATGCAAGGACGAAAGGTAGGTGTTGGGGGGGTGGAGGAAGGAGGGAGGCTTTTTACTGGGCAGAAGGAGGGAGGGCGATGGGCGGCCCTGGGGGTGGGTGGCAGGGCTGAGATCCGGTCATTATACCGAATCCCAACCCCCATTCCCGGGGAGAACAGAGCCGCTTCAAGCCACTCTGCTCTCCTTGGACTTGTACTATCTCAGGAGGTTGCGCAAGTCCTAGGAGACCCATAAGTGCCAACAACCCTTACCCAGGGATAAGGGGAAAAGTTTCCCCTTGCCTCTGGCTAAGCCACTGCTGGCCACAATCCTGCGCTGGATACAGCGCAAGCCTCCTTAGTATAGTTCAAATTGTAAACCTCCTACAGTTGAACTCTGGATATAGGAATAATGACAGTCAATGTAAAAGCTTTTGAACCACTATTTTAGATTACAATACTCACTAATTATATCAGCATAGATCTCCATCTTGCTGTGTTGCTGAGCCAAGGAGAAAGCTTCATTATTGCATTTGGACATTACCAAAAACTGAATGGCAGAGCCGTAGTCGCCCAATTGCAGAAAAAATCTAAACAGAGTGAACAATTCATTGACATTTAAGAAGTGATTGTGACCAGAGCCCAAATGCTTTACTTATACATGTTAAGAGAGAGAGAGAGAGCAATCCATAATATTGGAAGCATAGGGGCTGATTATTTCCACAGTTAGTGATAACTCAGGCTATGATCCTATTCTCACCAGGGGTGTGTTGAGGGCAGGAGGGGAAGTCACACACATTTGCTCCTATTCAGCCACTGAGAATACCAGGTGAATGGAGCCCAAACTGCACTACACCGAGGAGGAACCCTCTTTTCCATGGGCTTTTTACCCAAGCCTTCCATGCATCACAACCTCTGGAATTTCACATTCTACTCCGCACACCCTTTGTTGCTGCATATCCTGATTTCTGACAAAAATTACGTGTTGAGATTAACCCATTTTTGCCTGACCCATTGGGCAGAAATGGCTTAAAAACATATTTCTATAAGGCAACTATGTAAACATTTGAATCTGGCACTTTCACAAATGTTAAACAAGAAAAA
Source organism: Tiliqua scincoides (assembly GCF_035046505.1). Lineage (NCBI taxonomy): Eukaryota > Metazoa > Chordata > Lepidosauria > Squamata > Scincidae > Tiliqua > Tiliqua scincoides. The sequence continues at coordinate 71,582,161 of NC_089826.1, forward strand.
TTGTTTCATATTACCTTTCATTCTCACAATTGTTTTAAAATGCTGCATTCTTTACATGAATTTTTCTCTTGAGAAAGTTAAAGGAGACTCAAACATGCTACATTGTTCCATAAAATATTTGTATTTTTAAGAACAATGCCTATGAAATGCTTATAAAGCATTTTAGTTTTAGGGAGTTGTACTCAAACCTTTATAATTTAATTCTAAGACATAAGAAGAGCCCTGCTGGATCAGGCTAAAATCCCATCTAGTCCAGCTTCCTGTATCTCACAGTGGCCCACCAAATGCTTCAGGGAGCACACAAGACAACACGACATAACCTGCTACCTGGTGGCCTCCCCTGCATCTATAATATTACAATTATAATTCTGTTAAAATGTGAGTTTTATAGCTAGTTACCTGGCTACCATCTTGGCTCCTTCAAGAGACTGTGTTTCCCTAACAATGCTAACAGCTTTTTCTGGATTGTTCAGGTGATCCAAATAGAGCCGAATGACATTGTCCCACTGCTTGGCATTTTCGTAGGCCAAGACAGCTTCTTTGTATCTATTAAAAAAAGAGAGAGAGAGAGAAAGACCATTGCATATCTCTTCAGGTTGTGTACCTGAAACTTAGGACTGATGAAAACATCAGGACATTCGTTTTATATGTGTATAAATAAGAGAGTAAGTGGGAACAAATCCAAATCTTTTAAAAAAGCACATTTTTCTTTTGCTATGCCATATGAACAAGCAACCACAATATCATATTTGTTTCCAAACTTAAAAGCCTTCACCAGAAAAATAAAACTTAAATAAACTTTCCACTCTCAAGTACTGAAACAATCCACTTCACACTTACTAAATCAGAGTCCTGAACAGAGCCAACACCCAAATTTATGAAAGAGTGTAGTTTGAGAACATCTGAATTTGATTCTAGAAAGGAAGATATACCTGCCATCTGCCTCCTTAGCTTTGGCATACTGCAGATGTATCTTTGGAGATGATACGTAAGGGAGAAGTTCACCAACCTTTGCCCTAGGCAACAGAAATAACTATATTTTACAATCGTAATTTCACAGTATCGTTTTCTCTCAACTTTTCCCCACAAAACACTATTGAAAAACAAGATATTTTACCTCATAATAAAACTACTTTTAAAAAGCTTCAAAGCTTTCATCTTAATTCATATCTTAAAAAATATACTTCATACATAACATACTTTACACAGGATTGAGGCATTCAAATCTATCTGGTTGAATAATGTAAAATGAGTGCAACTGCATTACATGCTTCAGAAAAATGAAGACAAAAGGCAGTGGGGTGGGTGAGGGGAATATTTAAACTAACAGCCACCAGCCTCAACAAGGGCTTCTCTATTTTCCAAGTCATTGTATAGTTTTATAGGAGTGCCACCCTGTACATTAAATCTGCACTTACCAGTTTTTGCAACGAATATATACTGATGCTGCTTTGTCATAGAATTGCCCTTTTTCATATAGCTGGGCAGCTTCTGAAAATTGCTACAATACAAGGAGTGGTAAAAATGTTAGTTTAGATCAGGGGTGCCCAAACACCAGCCCAGGGGCCACTTGTGGCCCTCAGGGACTCCCAATCTGGCCCGCGGGGAGTTCCCAGTCTCCAATGAGCCTCTGGTCCTCCTGAAACTGGCTGGAGCCCTTGCTGGCCTGACACAACTGCTCTCAGCATGAGGACAACTGTTTGAACTCTCACCTGAGCTGTGGGATGAAGGCTCCCTCCACTACCTGCTGTTTCACGTCTGTGATGCAGCAGTGGCAGCAAAGCAAAGGCTGGCCTTGCTTTGTGCAAGACCTTTTATAGGCCTTGACCTACTGCAAATCCTTCATTCATTCATGTAAGTTCTATCTCTAATAAATTCATTTATGTAAATTTATTCAAATTTGAAATGTAATTAATTCTTTTTTCCCCGGCCCCCAACACAGTGTCAGAGAGATGATGTGGCCCTCCTGCCAAAATGTCTGGACACCCCTGGTTTAGATTATATGAATGCATATGGTGATATTTTCCCCTATATATTACAAGTACTAGCTACCTTCATACTCTCCAGAATAGTTCCACAGTCTCTTTTCAGCGTCCTGCTAGTGTGTTTGATAGCTTGGTTAACACCTCGCCGAATGTCACCCATACGAATGGACATCTGAGCAACTCCAGCAAGGCAGGCCTCATCATGATCTTGGAACTGGCAATCAAGAAGATTGTATAGAGGTGTGTTAATTTTTATTGCTTTTCAACTAAATGCACACCAGCTAAGAAAGTGAGATTAAATATTAAGTAGCCATTATTTGAGTAGGAATAAAAAGTGCACTTATAAAATATGGCTATTTTGTCCTTGGAATCAATAAATGTTTTGTCTAAATTACTGTTTATATTTTAAAGCTTTACATGAGGAGCCATGCACAATATCGGTTTTCAAGCTAATTAATTAAACAGAATTTACCTGACACCCATTGTCCTACAAATTAGCATTTGTTTAAAAGCACAGATTTGTCTAATCCAGGGAGAAGAATAAACTATTTTATTCTTATTTAACCGATTTTTGCCTGGCCCACAGGTTTACACATTTGGTCTCTGTTGCATATATGCAAAGTTAGGAAGAAAAGGCTTAACAGTCTGTGATGTTTAAATATTATTTTCATACTTTAATAACACTCTCCTAAGTATGTGGTGGAACTCAGCTATATTTACAGCTCAAGGGACAAACCCTATATCTAACATTTCTATGTCACTCTCAGTTCTTATTCAAACAGTGATTTTTAAATAAGATGTTAAACCATGGAGTCAGTGGCTTAGATCTGGAAGAAAATTGTGTGAGTAAAAAGGCACTGTGCTTGAGTAAAGAACAGGGCAGCAATTTCTGCCAACTTCCTCTCCCTTGGGAGCCTCTCCATGTTATATCACAGACTATTTCCTAAGATGCTCTAACCCTCAGAACTGGCTTTTCAGGGTGCTGTTGGCTCTGCTCAGGGTGCTGGAGGAGTGGAAAAAACCTGTTGCACAAGTAAAAAAGCCTACTATGGTTCTCTGGATCCAACCCATCATAAGTCATCATCATGGGCATGAAAGTTCACCACCAGGAAGGAGTGTTACCTTATTGTTCCCTGTAATTCCTTTTTCATAATGGGCCAAAGCATTCACATAATCTCCCCTAAAAGAAAAAGACAGATAACATCAGTGCTATATGTTAGAAACACAGTAATATAAGATGACATGAATATAAGACACAGAAGGGTTACAGAGAAGGGATTCTTGGGGCATTTCCAAATGGAGGATTTTGCAAGCATCAAGGAAGCCAGCTTGGTGAGGATATCTATCCACATATTGGATAGACAAAAACTACTTGGTGAGGATCTCTATTCACATATTGTTTGCCGTAAGGAGGAACAGATCAAGTAAACTACTATAACATAAAACCCCAACAACAGCTGTAATGTCTTCAGCTACTTTTCAGGTTTAGTACACTGATGATGAGGAAAGCGGCTGTTTGGAAACAGCCTGTATGTTTCCCTGGCATTTGTGATTTTTCTTCACCCAATAGTCTTTTATAATTTAGTGATGATCTGCAGTGATCTAGCTGCTTTAATAAATAAGGGGAAACCATTTAGATATTTTACAGATTCAGGGCCCAATCCTATCCAACTTTCCAGCACCGGTGTAGCTGCAATGCAACCCCAAGGTAAGGGAATAAATGTTCCCATACCTTGACCAGGCCTCTGTGACTGCCTCCCCACTACAGGATAGAGCACACGCCCCACTGGAACGGCTGCACCGGCACTGGAAAATTGGATAGGATTTGGCCCTAAAACTGCATGCTTGAAGAACTCTAATACTGACGCCTACGTTGATCTGGAATCCAGAGGGAGCAAACCATCACTCTTTTAAGTACTGGTTATTTAGCTTGAAAAGACAAAAGAAAAAGACTTGCTTCCATTTTTAGGGGCTCAATTGTTCCTCTGATGAAAGTGGCTTTAGAAACTAAGGGCGCAATCCTAACCCCTCATGTCAGTACTTTCCAGCACTGGCATAGCGGTGCCAATGGGACGTGTGCTGCATCCTGCAGTTGGGTGTTACTCATGGAGGCCTCCCTAAAATAAGGAATTAATTGTTCCCTTACCTCAGAGCTGCATTGCCCTTATGTCAGTGCTGGAAAGTACTGACATAAAGGGTTAGGATTGTGCCCTAAGGGATGTAGAACTTCTTCCATTTGTGGCATCACAAGAGCAGCTGCAGAAAAACATACCGTGCTTCTAAAAAACCTCTACTCACTGACTCAAAAATTGCGTTTTTAAAGATATTTTCAATAGCTACCAAGGAATAGTTAAAACTGCTTGAGGAAGCTTCTTCAGCTTCTTCTAACAAAGAGCAGCAAAAATGCTACTGAAGAGAACGTACGTGAATTCCAGCTGCACAGCATACTCTTTTGATATGAAGGGGATCTGATCGGGTGCCAAACGTTTAGCTAGCTGTAGTGCACTATCCCAATGCTGCAAATCTCTTCTCATCTGTAACCAAAAGAAGTGCTGATGGTAATGGAAAAGAAAATTACAACTCCGCCCCCCACCAAGTACATTTAAAAAGAACCAAGTAGCATCTGATGAAAGATCTAGTGGTTTAATCTATTACCTCAAGTGCAGCAGCAGGACAAGAGGATGCCAGATATAAATCCTGAGCCAAATTGTAGTCATTAGTAAACATAGCAAGATGCCCTGCCAAAAGGCTGTGATCTTCTATGTTCTGCAAAAAGACAACCCAGAAATCAAGAGATCTCTTGTATTACTTTTCAAGATGAACACAGCCACAAATATGCTCTACAGCAGTTCTTCTCACACATTTAGCTCTGGGACCCACTTTTTAGAATGAGAATCTGTCAGGAGCCACCAGAAGTGATGTCATGACCGGAAGCGATGCCATCAAGCAGGAAAATTTTTAACAATCCTAGGCTGCAATCCTATCCAAACTTACCCAGGAGTAAGTCCCATTGACTATCATTGTTAAAAGAATATACAGCAGTAGTTCTCAAACTGGGGTGTTGTGACACCCAAGCCTGAGGGCCCTGGACTCTGCCCCCTTAAGGGGAAGGGGCGGGAAAAAGGCAGCGATTCCCCAGGATCGCGTTGCTAACGGGGCGCAGGGGCTGGCATGTACATACCAGTCCTTGCAGCGGCCTCCTGGGGGTGCAGGGAGCCCTGCATGACCCTCTGCAGGCCTCCCTGAGCTTTAGAAATTGCAAATGGAGTGATTGCGCCCCACTTCCAGTTTGCAATCGCAAACTGGAGGTGGGGAACGATTGCTCCACTTTCATTTTCTGACACTTGCGGAGCCCTGTGGAAGGTTGCACAGGGATCCCCAGGAGGCTGCTGCAGGGACTGGTAAGTACATGCCAGCCCCTGCCCCCTCCTTAGTGATGTGATCCTGGGGATTGTGTCGCTGCCTTCCCCCCATCCCTGTTGCCTTCCTCACTCCCCCGCACGCACTTGCAGCGGTTCTCAAACTCGCTGGGAGTTATATACTCCCTGGCAGTTTGAGAACCACTGATATATAGAGCAGCTTGTCAAAAGTACATTTCCCCAAATACAGTCACATACCATAGTAATAGCAAGTCTAATATGTTAAAAATAATATATTGAAATAAATGGGGACCCATCTGAAATTGGCTCGCGACCCCCCCAGTGGGTCCCGACTCACAGTTTGAGAAACACTGCTCTACAGTCTACATTGTGTGAAGATCAGAAAAGAACCACAGTATCATTTCTACTTGTACTGGTCTAGCTATAAATAAAAATACTTCTGAGAGCGTTAGAACTTTTTCAGGCTTGGATCTTCAGAGAAAGAAGTGAAGGGTGCCTTGTCCTGTTTTTTTAATCTGTTATTGTCTTGAAAAGCTTTGTGGTCACACTTTTGTTATTTACATCATTCTCTAGCCCAGCCACAAGACATTTCTTTTTCAACCCAAGATCATTCTCTGAAGTATCAGCCCAAGCTCAGGCATACTTTGACAATCTTTACATAAAAAATAATAGTAATGTGTGTTACCTTTACTTGCTCTATCGACATGACCATTCCCACATTTCTGATTGTCCTGTAAACCCGTATTGCAAACTCCAACTCCATGTGATGTAAGCAAGCTCTGGCTAGCTCATTCCAACCTGACTGATTGTTCAGAAGTTTGCATATCTCCCATGACTCAGAAAATCTATGCAAAGTTTTAGATAAACAAAAACAATAACTGTACTGAGTACAGCCAGCTCCAAGATGCTTCAGAATTTCCACTGTACTCCAGTCAAAAGGAGACCTACCTTTTCAACATTAATGCCTGTGTAAGTGTTTTTTTCAGCTCATTATGGTCAAAGTCTTTTAAAGTGCCAAGGAAGCTGTGAGTACTAAGTGAGACATTGTTGGTTTTTCCGCTTTGCGTTTGACAGGTCAGTTCTCCGTTATATAACAGCAATGGCTTGTGAGAATAAGGAACTTTGGTGCCTCCTGCCAAAATCACCTTGGACCCTAACATACAACGGGGAAAATTATTTAAATTGCCTATTCATACAAAAACCAACGCAGTTAGCACTCAGTTGCTGATGAAGATAACAGAGAAACATTGTCATTAATCAAAGAGGAAATGAGTATTAATTTCAGCTGTTTTGCTGTAATAGATTTGTGCATGCAAACTTTATCTGAAATTTAAATACTGCGCTTTATTCTTATGGTCCCAAATACCTTGGGCTGCAATCCTATACACAGTTATTGGGTAGACATGCATAAGATTGTGCTGTTAGAGGAGAACACTTCACACTGATTTAATGTCAGAAGTTTCGTATTGCCAGAATCACATATAAACATTTACCATCACTGAACAATTTTGTCTAACCTAAACCAGATTAAATTCCATAACCACTTGTTTCTGTTATCATTCATTTTTTCTTCCCTTTTTCTGCCTCTTTCACATCCAAACTATGTACATTTAGACTCCAAGCTCATTAGAGTAGAGACCATTCTTTTGTTTATGCTGTTCTTTAAAGTATCATGTACACCAACGGAAAAATAATAAAAATGAAAACATACAATACCTTGTATAGTATCCTTATGAAATACGTAAGTATATATTTTGTCATCATCATAGGCAACAAATACACCTTTATCCAGTGGCCAATTTTCCCACAGAATGCCCTTTATTGTTGGCTGGAAATTTGGAATCTCAAAGACAACATCATTTACCTACAAAGTACAGCAGTGGAAATTCATTTTGTAATTAAATATGATTGATTGATTTATAGGATTTTTATATCACTTTTCTAAAAACCCAACGCAGACCCAAAGCAGTCACTCTTTTAGTCTAACCCACCCCATAGGATAGTTGAAAGTAACACGGGATAATACTATGCACACTAATCTAAGCTCTTTACGAGAATGGATGGAATACACAGAGAGAAAAAGTGAAGAGGCAGTACATGGAAAGAAAGAATACCACTTGTAAACAAAATTGAGTAACTTACAGGACAGTAAACAAAACCATCGCTTTTGTCATCAATGAAAACTAGTCTGGCTCCATTGTGGTCTGGGAAGATTTTTCTCACACTGACAGAATGCCGATACTCATTCACATATTGCCAGTCCTCAATAAAAAAATATTGAATAACACCAGTCTAACAAAGAACAAGAAAAGTCATAGCAGTAATGTTAAAAACTAACAAGCTAATACAGCAATTTTCAACTTTTTTCATCTCACAGCTCACTGAGAATGTGCTAAAATTGTCAAGGCACACCATCTGTTTTTTCACAGCTGACAAGGCACTGCGCTGTTGATGGGGGTCTCACTTTCCCCAATGGCCATACTAATAAATGACCCACCCCATATTCCCGTGGCACACTGCGGACCATTTGCGGCACACTAATGTTGAAAATGCGGCACACTGGTTGAAAACCACTGATCTAATACAATCAGAGTTCATCTAGGCAGTCTTATTTGCAAAATACTTTTGATTTCAAAACCAATAAAGTAACAATTATGAGCTCATCACAGAAATCACTCCCTATATTAATGAAACAGGTTGCAGACAGTATGGAAGCCTAAATGGAGGGATAGCAGATAATCTCTAAAGATAGAAATCCTAACCCTTGCGGATACATATTGGAGAGCTGGGTTCAGAATGGCCTCTGCCTTACTCCAAAATCAGATCTTGGAAAATGAAGACATTTTCCTCATGCCACTGGAAACACCAAAAACAAGTGGTAATGGGCTGTTCAAAGCTTTTGGGTTGGTTGACTTTGAGTCCTTCTTCCTATTATTGTCTGCAAAAAGAGTTCCTTTCAGCAGTCCTGAAGATAGAGAGGAACTGGGACTCTGAGGCTACATACTCCCAAATCCTATAGCTTCCCACAAAGATACTTTAATCAGAGAAGCCTTATTTGCAAAAGACTTTTGACTTCAAAGCTGACAGAGAAACAATTATGAGCTCATCATGGAAATCACTCCCTGATCACAATCATTCCCCAACTGAAGGATCTGAAGAAGGATCTGAGAATGACAGCTGGGCTTTGAAGGTACATGCCCCAGGGCATAGGCCTTGGCACCCAAATTCCATTTGAGGATTCTTTTTAGCATTCATGGAGCACTAACCCTTCATCACTGAAAATACCAAAAGCTCCAAGATTCTTCTCAGTGTCAGAGCTGGAAGAAAGAAAGCTGCTGGCTGTGCAAAGATGCTGCTGGATGTCCTGAAGACACAAGAAATCCAGCAGTGTCTTTCAAAGGTCAGCCATGCCACTTCCTTTTTCAGAGTTCAGTTTCAACTTAGGAAGTAGAGGAGATGGTGACCAGGAAGTGGTTTGTGCAAGGAAATAAAGAAGTGAACGAAGGAGGGGGTAGTCTGGGTGTTACAAACAGAAAAGAAAGATAATTAATTGCAAGGGACAAAAGGAGGAGGTGAATAGGTACTGTTGAGCAAGCAGGAGGCAGCAGAAATGAAAGAACATGTGCAGGTTTCTCTTTTCTCCTTTGTCCCCCTTTCCTTCTCCTGCAATTCCTTGGGGTTCCAAATGTTTCTCTATTCATATCAGGATATTAAGAAGGACCTATTGATTCCATATCAGTATCACAATACATGACATTCTAAATAATTAATTAAAATACAAAATCTGAAACAGATACTTACATCAGTACCATAGATGAGGAAATCACCAGTTAAAGCATGGCACAAAATTTTACTTTTATCATCAGCATCTGGGAAGAGTCTAGTTTCCCATTCTTCTTGGGTATCCAAACCTTCACTTTCTATCTACAATAACAGAGAAAGCTGAAAGGTTTCTTATCAGCAGTAAAAATTGGAAAGATTTTACTAGCTCATCATTTGAAATAAAGGAAGCTAGCCAAATACTGTGCTCATCTCAGCCTCATCCTTTCTTTGAATTAGTTTTAAACCACTGGCAGCCATTCCAAAATCTCAACAGGATTTTTCAAACTGTTATCTGTGCAATGGATCTAGAATGTTTTGATCTTCTGTTGCCTCTCTAAGACAAAACTCAAGCCCCGATTCACTTGGCTGCTTCTTATGTTCTGATTTGCTGCTAAACTATTTTGAAAAGTGTAATGTCAAAGTTCATTTATTATTATTTATATCCTGCTTTTCAACAAAACGAGTTCTCAAAGTAGTTTACAAAGAAAAATCAACTGTCTAAAAATGGTCCCCTGCCTGAAAGGGCTCACAACCTAAAAAAGATACAGGGAAAAAAAAACACCAGCAACAGCCACTAGAAAAGACACTGTGTCCAGGTGAAGAGGGACAGTTACTCTCCCCTGCTTGAAAAAGTGCATCTTAGCTACAGTCCTATTCACACTTAACAATTAACAATACCCATAACAATAACAAGCCCCATTAACAATACCCATTGAATAGGCACACATAGGATTGGGGCCTCAGACAGTTAGCAGGGGTAACTGGCTAAGGGTAAGGTAGTTCAGCAGACTCCAGCTAAGCTTGTCATTGTATAAACTGCATAAGTGTAGTTTCTGCCTGCAGTTTTATTTATTCAAAAAAATTTTTATTCCTGCAGTTCTGTAGGCTCTCTCAGACTTCAAAATCTTTGTACACTTACCATATGCAGCTGAACTTTACCCTCAAAAAGCGCAGCGGCATAGTCAGAATTAAGACACATACTGCTAACTGTTCCCAGATATTCCATGTCCTTGAGCTTTTTCACATCTGCAGAATTTTAAATACAAATACACATAAACATTTTGAATACAAATCAAATTATGGCCTTCCTCTGAACATATATTTCACAATGTAAAAATATAAAACATTTGAAACAACAGATTCCAGTATGAAGGTTAGGACTATCCGGACCACATGAAGATGAAATACACTGTCTCACAATCTGAAGAATAATTGTTCCATCTTACTTTTCAGTTATCTAAATTGTGGTCACTGTAAGGTCTTATGAGAAATGCTAATTAGCTGATTCCACAAAGGGGAGGACTTGAAGCTATCAACTTCCTATATTTTATGGAATGGTCATCTATTTAACAATTGTAGTAATGACACATTCCTCTGAATAAGGTAGCTTGAGATATACTTACTGCTCTCTCCAAGAGCATAAAACCATGCTCGATTATTCATGCCCACTGCCAAGTGATAATAACCTACAGCAACAAAGCTGGGCTCTACTTCCACAGAGACTGTAATTGGTAGCTCCTGCAAGACAGACCACATTGCTTTTGCTGATGACTGCTTATAATATATCGAAATGTTACACCTAACCAAATTAAAAATGAATAAAGTACCATACTCTTTCAATATGGTTGGCTACAGTAACTTCAAGAAGTGAAGTGAGATACGCAATTCGTGTGCTGCATGAGTCTCCAAGAATGGGGAGTTTGGTCAAGAAGACATGGATAGATCCTTTTTTCGTAGACACAGCCAGCAATTGTCCATCATCTGTCCATGCCAGTTGATCTAGACCTAAATTATCAATGAATTATCAATTATCAATGAAGATTTGCAAGAAAGTCGTGTTGCTTCTAAAAAGTACTGCTATTACATGGCAATAAATTCATTTGTTACTTTTTTTTTAAAGGTTTATAAATTTAAGGTTTAATCATTGAAAAACATTTTTTTAATCCTGCCAGACAATCCCTAGCAATTAAGCATAATATGAGACACTACAACATACCAATATTTCTTTTGACATTTAAATTGCTAAACTACCCTGCCCCTTTCAGTGATACTCCCAAATAGGTGGGCAGAGGTCTGCTGCCTGACAGCTCATCCAAGCTGACATATGAGCTGGTGAAGCAGTCCCCTGCATTGGATCCAAATGTTGCAAATGTGCCATAAAGCACATTTGGGCTAATTTGAGAGTTGGCTGGACCAGCATGGAGGCCAAGCCAGCTTGGTCGGGGCAGATCCTAACCCTGCACTGGTTAGAGCAGGTACGATTGTGCTAGGTGGCATGGAGAGTGGAAGATGATGGGAGGGCAGTCTAGAGACAGGAAGGGGGTGTTTTGGGTGGGGGAAGGACAAAACAAGGGAGGATCAGGCACAGGAGGGGATGGGATTGGCAGCGGCAGCAAATGCTGTATACTAATCCCCCTCCTGGCTGGCCCAGCATTACACTGGGCTTCTTGGATTGATGCCAAGTTAGCTGGCAGGGATCCAAGAAGCCCCATAGAGACAGCTGGAGTGTCTCTATGCTGGGGTAAGGGGAAATATATCCCCTACCCTGGAAGTGACCTCTGGTCACCTCCTATCCTGTATAGGATACAGTGCAGGCCATGTGGCCTGGCTGTACCAATACAGTGTTAGGAGTGAGCTGTTAGTCTGACAGATAGTGACTGCCTAAGGCCACTCACAGACAAGGTCACGGTTAAAGACAAATTTGAACTCAAGTCCTGTAGATCTAGGTCCCACACATCTACCCCACATCATGCAAATGTAGAGCCAATTTAAATAAAAATCATTAGCAAACAGTCTAGATCTGGAAGTTGTCATACCTTTATTTTCCTCCTCCAAGGTTATAATTGCATACATCTCATTCAGATCTGACAAGTCATGTATCTTAATGCTGAAATAAGAAACAAATAAATCATGTTTTTCAGTATTTACTGTTTAAATATACAACCAAGGAATACAAGTAATCAATTGTGACACACCTTAGGGTTCAATCCTATCCAATTTTCCAGTGCCAGTGCTCCTGTGCCAATGGGGTATGCACTGCTTCCTGTGTTGGGGTGGCAGTCTCAGAGGCCTCCTCAAGGTATGGGAACATTTGTTCCCTTACCTCGGGGCTGCATTGCGGCTGCACTGGTGCTGGAAAGTTGGATACGATTGGGCCCTTAGGCATTTCAGTTTTTAAGAGGAAAGTCAGTAAATTAGTCCTTTAAATAAAGTGATGTATTCTAGGAGTGAACTTTTTTAAAGATAATATGAAGATAAATACCCCTCACTGTCTGTTATTTAGCTGTGTGAAAGATGCACAGAATTGTGCATACTATCTTTGACTTGGATCTTACATTAGCTCCAATTCTTCACTATGCACTTCTAAAATATCAAACATTTTCCATTTGCAGAACAAATTATGATTATAAAAGCAAGTGTGGAAAAACAATTGAATAACGCAGGCCTACAAAACTGAGGGTCAGAAAAGTTTTTCCCAAACTTTATGGTGATTTGATATGAATTTGGGATGCCGATTCCAAAAATGGCATCCATTTTGCCCTATCACGTCTAGTTTTAGAGATATAGTATACCCTCAGTGAATGGTTCAAGCAGTTTCCTGATGAGGAAGCCATGGTGCAGGCTTCCTCATGAGGAAGCTGCTTGAACCATTCATTAAAGAGGCTATACTATATCTCCAAAACTAGAAGTGACAGGGCAAAACGGATGCCATTTTTGGAATCGGCATGCCAAATATACCCAGGAATTGGTGTAACGTTTAAGGAAGCAAAATGCGTGTTGGCCTGTGTAATCAAAACTGTACTTATAGGTCCAGTTCAGATATCATACAGAACTAGGTTTCATTCTGGTTCTGATTCAGTCCTCAAGCCTTGGGCTCATGTACTTCTCTGGACAGACACTTCCAGCGAAAACTGGAAGTGCTTGTCAGAAGGCTTTTGCAGGCCTTCTGAGGCAAGGGCAGGTTGCATGCAACCTCCCCACTCATCACAGCGCAGGTCAGACTGCAGATTTCATTATCCATGGTTTTCTGTATCCACAGGTGTTCCAGGAACAGAACCCCCATGGATGCCGACCTATATATAGAATAGGGACATCAAGAATAGAAGCTCTTACACATATGTCTCAAGGCAGTCAGTTCAGTATACATATTGCAACTCCAACAAACCCAAATAAGTTTATGACAACTGGGGTAAGTCATTAATACTGGAAATTCTCCGTAGAGCCTACTTGGACAGAACTCAGTGTGTACCTCAGAGCGTTATGAAGTTTGGAATCATAAACAAGTGCTCAAATTCAACAATTTTTCTGTGCCTAGGAGCTGCAGTGCACACACACAGAACTTCCTTGCCTCTTTCATTTCAGTGGAAAACTTTGAAGTGTGCATATATTACATTTTGGACCTTGATTAATTCCCTGTTTTGGAACAAACAGGACAGTATATCTGCACACTCAAGTCCATCTGAGGGCAAACAGATCTCTGGATTAGTTGCCAAAATGGATACAAAATACTGCATAGGAACATTTTCAGTGACAGGTACCAGTATTTATTTCATGATTAGATATAGCTAGTATTTTAGTGACTTCATATGAAAATAATATAACTCACCAGTTATCTCCACACGTTGCACCTTTGTTTAGTGACTGTGATATAGCAATGCTGGTCAGGTTATCTTTATGATCGCAAGCTTGAAAGATCTCATGACCAATCTCTCGAATGTGCGTAGAAATCACCACAAAAAAGCCAAGGGAGAAACCAATCAGGATATAACCATCACCATACCTGTAGAGATTTCAGTAATGTGTGTGTGTGTACATATATATGATATAATATTAATATATATTTAAAAACCCACATACAAGTAACATAAGAGGAGTTCAGAAAACAAGCCCAAATAGGAGGAAGAGGAACAACTGCATTTCTCCCTCTAAGGGCACTGAAGCATAGCTATAGCATAGCTATAGGGGGCACAGTACTAAGTTTTGCAGGGTGTCTCAATGCACTGTGCAAGCTACTCCTCCCCTTTGGAGCTGTTCCTAGCAGAAGGGTAGAAGAGACACCTTCACTTTGCTCTTGATGCTGGGAATGGCTCTGATGGTGAGGGGGAAGGGCAGCTTGCACAGAGCATTGAGGCACCCTGAAAACTTAGTGCTTCCCCCCCCCCCAGCTATGCAACTGGTACTGGTTTGATGACATTCTAAATCTGCTTGACTAAAATAAAAGCACACAATGTTTACAAAACTAGACCACCCTTTTACATACGGAAGCAGAATATTAGTGAGTCACTTACCATTTATACGACACAATGCTCCCGTAATGGTGCTGAAACTGCAGTTCAACTGGGTTATCTGGATCTTTGAAATTAAAAAGATACAGTGTTTTCTGAGCAACCACAACACTTACCTGCAAAAAAGGAGGGGACACACAAAAAAGACAGAAAAAACACTGAATAAGGTCACCATCATAACAGAGCTGTGGTGATTCATGTTCATTATAAAAACTCTTGTTGATAGAAAGTATAGACAGAGCATTATGGCCTAAATATAAATGCAAGTAGGCAATGTGAACATTTTTGTAATACTCAAGATCCAAATGCAGAATGAAATGCAAACTTCCATAAGGATATAGTAATATAGGGAAAACATAAATATACAGTTTCCTGAATTATTATGTCTTAACTTCATAAATATAATCTTCCCTTCCTCCTCCTTTCCCCCCCCCAAAGAATTAAGCTCATAAACTCTCCTAAATATAAAGGACCTTTTCCACTTAAACTTTCAAAGTACTAGTGTAGAGACTAGTACTTATATCTTAAGGACTGCAGACAGTTTTCATGAGGTGACAGATCCTGATTTGATTATTTACCAGCTGTTGATAAAAACAATGGGCTAGATCAGCGGCATCCAAAGTCGCAACCACAGCCCCGTCAGGACTGCAGCTTTCTATTCCGCTTCAGCACAGGTGCTCTTTTTGGTAGACCTTGGCACCAGGACACCCTAGGAAGTAGCGTCTGTTGCCTGGCATTGCAGAAGGCTGTGTGACAGGACATCCGGGCAGACACGACTGCCTGGAGAGTCCTGGTGCCCACGTCTATTAAGAGCACCCACACAAAGATGGAACTAAAACATCTGCTCACCGTGCGGAAGGATTCTGCCGAACCCCGGATCTGGCCCCTGGACCAGAGTTCAAGCAGCCCTGGGCTAGATCCACAGATTGCCTTCTTCCAATGGAAAGAAGCTTCCTCCAAAAGAGGAAGTTCTTTCCATCAAAGGAAGAAAGTCTTTCAATTCCAACTTGCTATTTGTAAGGCAGTTTTTCTGCATCAGATATTGGGGAAAATAAGCATGTAAAATATTTTGCTATGCAGTACTTTGCTGAGAAAATTACTTGTCAATTACTACATCTTAAGGAGGCCACTCCAGAGTTTTGGACTGATTTGTGTGCTACATCTTGGATCAGTTGTGCTGGAACACAACTTAGAATTTATTTTCCTATCCTGAACTTTTAAAAAAAAAAAATGATCTTTTGATTTCATCAAATTAATGCTGACTGACTAAACATAGTGGAGTCACTAGGGGGGCACCAGTGGTGCAGCCCACACCAGGTGATGCGCACAGGGCGAGGTAACGTGCACTGGGAGGGTCACAGGCTAAAATCGTGGTTTGTAGGAAGAATACCATCATGTTATTTGCCATTTAATGCGTTATTTACAGTAGAATGCAGTGAAACAAACCGCTTTCCAATATCTCTATTCTATCAAAAGGCATGGGCAAAAAACCAGCAGGTTTGGGGCAACAGTACATCAAGATGCGCACCACCTGGGTTTCTGCACTGCCCACTGCATGGGAGGAGGTCCATCATGGGGGTGACGCACTGGCCTCCCAAACTGGGTGACGCAAACCTAGTGATGCCATTGCTATGCACTGTCCTGTTATTAGTAACTTACTGTGGTCTCATTTGCTGGTATCCTGTCATCGGTCTTCATCACTATGAATTCCATATCACTAGGATCTCCACTCACTGTTGACTGCAAAAATAAGGTTCAAGGGTTAATATAACTTCCAGGTGTTTTTTTAAAGTGTTAGAAACACTATTTAAAAACTGACACTAAGAACAATGACAGAAAAGTGATAGTAACAAGGCAAAGGTTTTTCAGGTGACAAAAGCAGTACTACTAATAGCAATCCTGAACAATTCTGAGAGTGGCTTCAGAACAATCCTAAAGTTACATTGTGCCACAGCAGACCCCTGGGCTGGTTCTCAGGTGTTGCAAAAATGCCACATCTGCGCTGACTCAAGAACTGTCCATGCCGGCACAACAACATGCACTGGCCTGCCAGTGCCAGATCCCATCTCTGTACTAACTGGAGCAGTGAGTTAGTGCCAGGTGGTGGAAGACATTGGCAGGAGGGTGTTTCGGTGTGTTACACAGGGTAAGGGGAAAAATATCCCCTTACCTCAAGGTGACCTCCAGCCTTCTCCTAAACTGCGATATAGGACAGGTCATTGCAACCAGGTTGTACCATTACAGTTAGGATTGTGCTATAACTTGATTTATTGGATGCACAACTTGCCTGTGCTTTCTGTCTCCCAATAACAGCACAATATCTGAAATACAGATTTTGCATCGACTTTATAAAGGCTTTGTTCACTGCCTTAAATCAACATCTTCCTGTCAAAGGGAATAAAGTTCTGCATAACTTGAGGTTCTAAAAACTTGCATAGGATTGCATAGCAGGGGTGGGCAAACCCCAGCCAGGGGCCATTCAAGGCCCTCAGGGACCTCCAATCCAGCTCGCAGGGAGCCCCCAGTCTCCTCTGGCCCATTGGAGACTGTTGGAAACCGTGCTGGCCCATGACTGCCAGTTGCGATCGCCAGACGCAAGCTGCGGGCCAAGTTAGAGCAAGGCCTTTTATAGTCTCCATGTGTTTTCCACTTTTCCCTGGGCATTTGTAACCCCCCCCCCACCCGCACCAACTGCCTCTGAACAACTTATGTCTCAATGTTTCTGGATTGGTCTGTATATTTTCCCTGTGCAAGAGATGCATGGCAAATAGTTCATAGTTCTCATGTGGTTCAACATGCCTGTATTATAGTTCTCATGTGTATTATAAATAAGCTCAGAAAAATTCATCCATATAAAGTTTTGTCTCTAAGAAATTCATTTACATAAATTTATGTAAATTTATTCTTTTTTTCCCCAGCACCCAAGGCACTGTCATGATGTGACTCTCCTGCCAAAATGTTTGCCCACCCCTGATCTACAGCAACAGATCACTGATAGATCCCCACTGATATCAACAGCCTGATTAGCTACACTATTGCCCTGCCTCCCAAAACAGAGAAACCTAGAGAAGTAAGAAGAAGCATGACTAGAGTAAATAACTGGTGATACCTGTCAAAGAAACAACATTGCTGTGGATAACAGATGAATTTTCAAGGTTGGTATAATTATTTTTGAAAGCTTGGACACGCACAGAAGCTGGTTCAATAAATGGTAGAGGTGTGATAAAGGTTTACTACACAGACTCTCAGATATTAAATACACAAGATTTTCTCAAAGATGACAGTGAAATACTTTCTGGCATTACCTTCATCTATAACTCAAGTGCAAAAACTACAATGGTTAGAATGTGAATTTGATTGAGAATGGTGTCCCTTCCATTTCCTCTGTCACATTAAGTACACACAGAGGAGGAACAAATAGTGTGAGCGAGGAGCAGAGACCGTTTTTCCACTATTTTTAACTGTTACAATTTTGTGTAAAACAACAACATGAGTTTATTACCATTCGGATAGTATCTCCTTCGTGGTTGCTTATTGTTATCGTTTTGTCTTCACCACCTAATGCTATAAGTTTCTCTTTGCTCCAACAACCACAAGTGATCCGCTTGGTGTGCTTACCTGATAAAAGACATGCACAGAAATCTTGCTAAACAGCTTTGCTCCCAAAATGATGATAATAGTAATAAGAATATTTATATACCGCTTTACAACAGGAGTAATATAGTTCACAAAGTGGTTTATGTAGTCAAATCAAATTGTCCCCTGTCCCCAAAGGGCTCACAATCTTTAAAAAAAAAAAATACAGAAGAGACACCAGCATTAGCCACTGGAAAAGATTCCATGCTCGTATGAAGAGGGACAGTTGCTCTCTCACTGCTAAATATAAGAGGGCATCATTTTAAAAGATGCCTCTTTGTCCAGTTAGCAGGGGTGTTTAATATTGAGATATTAAACAGAAATAAAGTGTGAATTAACAAATATTTAACAATGTTTGGAAGATAACTGGATGCAATTTAAGCAACAACATTTAAATTGCACAATTACCACCCTAAGCTGACAAACTGCTAGTTATTAAAATTAACACAACATTCTAGGCCAGTGGTCTCAAACCTTTTTGTCTCCAGAGCCCATTTCACTCCTAACAATGACCTCAAGGAGCCCCAGGACACCAAGGAGCACACCCTGAGAAATGCTGCTCGACATAAATTTCTCTTAGCAAACTTCCAAAGAAAGGACATGCAGGTGAATAGACATAGGAATAGGCTGTTAGGGTATTTAGACTACAGAGAGAGATCTACATAAATTTTTGTTTCTTTTTCCATACATTTAAGTCCACTAACTTAAACCTCATTATGGTACTGACCAAGGATAGGAATCTTGCGAGAAGTTTGGCGATTATATATTAACACATTTCCCTTAGCTGTTCCAGCAGCAAGTAAGGCTTCAGTTTTTGACCAACGTAAAAAAGACATTTGTTCTCTGAAATACAAAATTAGGGCTGTTGAGTTGATGACAACTTTTACCATTATGATAGATGCATTAAGTAGAGAAAAATTGCAGGAGTCCATGGTTCAAGGTCAAATAAGAAAGAGAAGACAGATTTCTTATAGCATAGAACTGAATGTACGCATTCAAATCATGTTTATGTGAGAGATAACTGCCAAATTCTCAAAAAGAAACACTTATAATAACACTCCTTCAAGAAGTCACAATATGCAATAGTTGTAAATCAATCATCTAAATTTTAAACACTTGATTTAAATAATTTTATGTTATCACCCACACAACAAAACAGCTGTCTTTTTGTAAGATCAAAAGGTGAAATAACATATAATAAACAAATGCTTTCACCTACTGTTAAAAACAAAACTGCCTTTTACAGTTAGCCTCAAAAATAAAGAAATGTATCCTTAAATCTCAACTTTTCCTATGAAAATTATTCCCCATTGATTAATTCACTTAAGCCAATTCTGCCCAATGTTGTATAAATGCAAGAGGTACCAAATGTGTACATTTGTGAGCTGGGCAAAAATCAGTTAAGTTTTACACTTCAGTTCTAAGTGTATTTACTTAAAAGTCAAGTGTTTTGTTTTTTTTAAACAAAGATGATTTTTACTAGCATATCTTGTTTAATTTTCTAAAGAACTTGTCTCTGGGAAGCAATCCACAAGATTAGGAAATTAGACGCATGAGGCTGCAATCCTCTCTATACTTACCTGGACACAAGCCTCAATGACTTTAATGGGACTTACTTCTGAGTAGACAAGCTTAGGATTGGGCTCTGAACTCTTGTTCTATTAGGAATGTTGGCACAGGTAGAATCTGTGCTACCAGCATGGAATAATAATTATCAAACATTCCACAGACCACTACTGAAACCACAGAATAATCAATTATCTCTTTAACTTCATCAGAAAAATCTAGCTACCGGTATTACTTTGAATTTCACATCATATTTAAGATAAAAACTGGATTTAATATGTATTTCTACATTAAAATGCAAATGCTTCTTACCTCATGTTAGTGTCCACCAGGCTGGTTTTATTTGTATTGGCATCCCACAGATAAATTGAACTAGACTTATCAGCAATTATTGCTAGGGTATCCCCGTCTCGATCCCAATCCATAGCAATGCAGTTGCTAAATAAGTACAGAAAATTATTAACTGGAAGTTCTACAATATGATTTGGTTGGAAAATATTATACTGAGTAGAAACACAAAAGTACCTTCCTACAGTATCTGACTTTCACCAACATCTGATGAAGTAAACATCCTTTTTCCTTACTCCTAAAATAAATTTCAGCCTAGTCCTAATCTCCTCTGTTCTCATAATCCTCCCTTCCACTATTTGTGAAATTATATTAAAAATATGGAACGTTGAATTTGAATGCATATGAATGCCACCGTACCTCACAAAGCCATGGGAAAAATTAGCACCACTTTTTTAGATACAAAATAATATGAATAATAACCTAGCAGGGCAGATTATTTCCTGCATTTCATTTTACTTTTTTTAATCCCAGTTTGCCTGAAAGTGACACTTAGAATTCATGCATTCTTTAGTTTACACTTGTCAATTTTAAGACTCACCCTGGTAAATTAATTTCATTTTTCTTTTGGCCATGGCGATCAAATATTTTTACAGTGTGATTAAATCTAAAAAGAAAAAGAACAGATGAAAGCAATACATTGTGTTTCTTTTAACAGTGAACATTACTGAAGTTCTCATTCATATATATGAATCACATATATTTTCCAATTTTTTTCATATGACAAAATTTGATTCACCACTTAACTAACAGATTTAAGGAGGTGATATAGCCTTAGGATATATACCTATATTTCCTCCTTAAATGTGTTAATCAAATCTGGTTCTCAAACTTTCACCACTGGGACCCATGTTTTAGAATCTGTCAGGACCCACCAGAAGTGATATGATCAGAAGTGACATCAAGCAGCCTAACAATCCTAGGCTGCAATCTTAACCACACTTACCCAGGAGTAAGTTCCATTTATTATCATTGTTAAAAACATATACATAGTTGTCTGTTAAAATTACAGATCTGTAACATTTTCCCAAATGCAGTCACATACCACGATAGCATCAAGTCCAATATAGTAAAAATAAAATATTGAAATGAATGGAGACCCACCTAGCAGGCCGTGATGCACAGTTTGAGAAACACGTAAGGAACGTAATATCCTAAGGCAGCGGATTCCAATCCATGCATCACGATGCCCTGGAGTGTTTGCGAGGCACTTCCCAGTGTGTAGCAAGTAGCCCGCTGCCCGGCAGTGAGACCAGGGTATGAGCCCCCAGACAGTGGCAGGAGACGCAGTGCGGTGGGCAGAAATACAGTGCAGTGGGTAGAGCTACAGTGCAGTGAACAAAACGCGCAAGCTGCTAAAAGCCCTCCTACCTGCCCTGATCCTCTTAGTGCTGTTTAGAGGTTTGTGTTCGGCCTCGGAACCAGGAAGTGAATGTTTGCATGATCATCAACTCACTTCCTAGTTCCGAAGGCACTGCATCCCCGGCAGCCTTGAGAACTAGGTATAAGGAAATTACATATCCTAAGGAAAGAAACATGCAGAAGGGAACTTCCCTGCTACCTCTTGATGCAGAAACCTTAGGAAAAACCACTCTGGGGATAGGACAATATAAGGTACAGACAGCTGCAAAATTAAATTGAGATTGATGAAAATCACACATATACCCTTGTGCAAATTGAAGCACCTTCCTTTTGTGGACATTTCACATTAATATATTTGTATATCATGTGTTAACACATTATTTAAGGATTGTAATCCTTAATTATTTGTTATCTTACCCAGTAACAGCAATAACATTTCCCAATGTTTTCTGCCAAGCAAACTGCACAGGAGAACCAGGAGCAATCTTTTCTGTCAACGTAAATACTCGCTATGAAAAGAAATGAACATTTCACCATTGATTTTTTTCCTCCAAATTCTGTATCTAGTTATGCAACAACTAATTGATATAACAATCAATTCTCAACATTCTGTTGTTGTTATGACTAAGAATTTTTTTTTTAATGGGACTATACAGATAGGGTCTAACTCTGTTCCAGGATCAGATGTGATGTTAAACACCTTGTTTTATTATACAGTTAGGATTCCAGACCTAGTTCTACAGGACAGAGTACATGGATTGCAACCTAGATGTCAGGGTGTGTGTGCTTGATTCTCCAGACTGGAGTGTTTAGTGTGGGCATTTGTACAATAAGACCTGTCAAATATTTTTATGTTGAAGACTACTGTGAAAGAGTTATTTAGGTGCATGTGCCTGTTCTCTTTTCATACAGAGGGACCAGATGCATGTGTGCAACAGAGTTCAAATCTAATTTCTGTACCAACCCACAGTAAAGCCTCAGAATAAATTCCAAAACAACACCTTCCTAAAGGAAAAATACTGTAGAGAAATGCGTCTGAGTAACATGAACAGAAAATATGAGCACATAAAGATTTTGAAGCAACACTGTGAACAAGAGCAAGCAGGAAACCGATCTCCCGCTTTCTGATCTTTTCTGAAAAGCTCACATATATTTGCTTTCCCCTGATGCTACATTTCTCAAGTGTATTCTGCAGCAGGGAAAAAAAAGTTATGTAAGAATCAGCTTCAGTTGCTCTCTTTCTCCTCAAAGTCCAGCATTTCCCATCTTACATGGCCTAGAGTTACCCAGATGAGAGCACACAGATTACAAGACATGATGGGAATGTACAACCTTTGGGTTTTAGAAGCAAGCTACCTCAGAATGCCAGGTGCAAGGGAGGCTTCCAGGATGCATATCTCTTGTCTGTCTTGTGTGCTCCCTGAGGCATTTGGTGGTGGCTCAGGAAGCACACAAGACCATAAGATACCTGTATCCTGCTGCCACTCCCTTTCACCTGGCATTCTGAGGTAGCCTACTTCTAAAACCAGGAGGTTGTACATACCCATCACAGCTTGTAACCTGTGACAGACTTTTCCTCCATACATCTGTCCAATCACATTTTAAAGGCATCTAGGCCAGATGCCATCACCACAACTTGTGGCAAGGAGTTCCATATACTAATTGCACATTGGGTAAATAAATGTTTTCTTTTATCTGTCCTAACTCTCTTGATGCCCCCTGGTTCTGGTGTAGTTTGAGATGGAGAAGAACATCCTTCTGTACCCATCCCGTGCCTAATTTTGTATGTCTCAATCACGTCCCCCTCAGGTACCTCTTTCCTAGACTGAAGAGCCCCAAACGCGCCTTTCCTCATAAGGGAGATGACCCTCCCCAGCCCACTAATCATTTTGGTCGCTCTCTTCTGCACCTCACACAGGGGAAAGCATCCGCTGTTGTACCTCTGCCTGCCAGGGGAAAGTATCTCGTTGGATCTCTGCCTTACAGAAAAACTATCCCCTGTTGGATCTCTGCCTGCTGGGAGAAGCATCCCTATTGAATATCTGCCTGTCAAGGGGAAAGCATCCCCTGTTGGATCTCCGTCTGTCAAGGGAAAGTGTCCCCCGCTGGATTTCCACCTGACAGGAGAAGTGTCCCCTATTGAATATCTGCCTTCCAGGGGAAAGTGTCACCAGTTGGATCTCTGCCTGCTGGGGAGAGTGTCCCCCATTGGATCTCTGCCTGACAGTGGAAGCGTCCCCTATTGAATATCTGCCTTCCAGGGGAAAGCATCACCTGTTGGATCTTTGCCTGCTGGGGGGGGTGTCCCCCTTTGGAGCTCCACCTGACAGGGGAAAGTGCCATCTGTTGAATCCCTGCCTGCCAGGGGAAGCATCCCCTGTTGGACCTCTGCCTGCCATGGAGTCTAAAGGCACAGAGGGGTGTGTGTGTGTGTAGGGGTGGGGAGCTGCCCTAGATTGCAGTCCTATCCATACTTTCCTGGTAGTAAGTCTCATTGAACACAATGGGCCTTACTTCTGAGTAGACATGCACAGGAAGGGGCTGTGTGCTGCAGTGACCCCTCCATCACCTGGCAGGCCAGGGCTCCTGGACAAGCTGGTCAAAGGAGGGCAGCCTGGGCCTGGGGGGCTGTCCCTCCTCCAACAAGCACCGCCCCCAAGGCCCAGGGGGCTCCTCCCTCCCCCCACTCCCCACAACGGCCTCTTCAGGTTACCTTCATCCTTTCGCCTTTGCTATGGTGTCCACAAGCGGGGGGGTAAGAGAGAACACCGCAACTGCGCATGCGCAGTGAAACACCCAGACTGGCTCCTCCCCTCTCACAGCGTTCGCGTCACCAGGGAGATCGCTGAGCTGGGAGGCGGGGCGAGGAGAGCGGGCCCTGAGGGGAAATCCGGCCGTTGCACTTCAAAAGCGGCAGACGGCGCGCGACGAGGACCAATCTTCCGCGCCGTTGGGGCGTGGCGGAACGCGGAGGGGTCGGAGCTGAACGGCTCCCGCTCGTGAGGCGGGGGGAGGGGTGATGCTATGAGGCGACAGTCAAGCAAGCGCAGTCTCAAGCGCGGTGTTTGTCACACTGGTCGCCCTCGCGATGCTTAATAAAGACTGATGTGTCACACCCACGAGCCACAGTTCTGGCCATGCTCTTCAGCAGCAGCCTTGCTCAGCCTGTGGCACTTGAGGGGGTGTCTGGTGGCACCCTTGGCAAGCACAGTTCCAGTGCACACAGGGACGTTTAGTGGGCGGGGAGGCAGGTGAGGCAGAGCCTCCTCACTGGAGTCCTTTGAGAAGCGCCACCACTGTGTGAGGTGTGCAAGCGCGTGGCTTGTGGGTGCTTGCACACCTCACGGTGGTGGCGCTTCTCAGAGGACTCCAGTGGGGAGGCTCTGCCTCACCTGCCTCCCTACACTTCATACACCCCTGAGTGCTTGCACACCTCACATGGCAGAGGTGGGGAGGCTCAGCCTCACCTGCCTCATCACCCGCCACACGTCCCTGAGTGCTTGCACACCTCACATGGCAGTGGTGCTTTTTGAAGGACTCCAATAGGGAGGCTCTGCCTCACCTGCCTCCCCACTCGCGGCATGTCCCTGAGTGCTTGCACACCTCACACTGCGGTGGCTACACTTTTCGAAGGACTCCAGTGGGAGGTGCTGGGAGGGAGAGGGGCAGAGGCTTCAGAAGGAGAGGAACTGTATAGAGGCAGGGAGTGAGGGAGAAGCCGCCAAGGTGTTGGGAGACCCCAATTATCACATGGGCTGCAATTTCAGCAGTGCCACTTTTGCTGATTCACCTCAGCAAAAGCAGAGCACCTCTTATCTACTGAGCTGCAAAGGGCTGCCTCCGCAAAAGCAGTGCTGTTCAAAGGGCAGCCCATGTGATAATTGGGCTCTCCCATGTACTGAAGGTATGAGCAAGGTCTGCATATTTCTCATCAGTCATTTGCAGCTAATGAGTTCCTCAGTGAGAAAAAAAGTGCTTATTTCTGGTCATTACCGGCTGAATGATGTCAGTTCTGGCTTAATGACATCACTTCCGGTCCTTAGCAGGTACCATGAATGCTGTTCAGCCCACTGTATGGAATGCATTTGACACCCCTGATCTAGATGTGACAAAAGGGAGATGACAGAAGAAACAGAGGGGAATTTAGGCAAGGGAAAAACAAGGAAGGAAGAATATGTGGTTGGGTTACAGCAGTGTTTCCCAAACTGTGGCTTGGGACTCACTAGGTGGGTCACGATCCAATTTCAGGTGGGTCTCCATGCATTTCAATATTATTTTTAATATATTAGACTTGATGCTACCATGGTATGTGACTGCATTTGGGGAAATATTAGACCCGTACTTTTAACACACTACTATATTCTTTTAACAGTGGTAGTAAATGGGGCTTACTCCTGGGTAAGTGTGGGTAGGATTGCAGCCTAGGACTGCTAAAAATGTTCCTGCTTGATGATGTCACATCTGGTGGGCCCTGACAGATTCTCATTCTAAAAAGTGGATCCCGATGCTAAATATGTGAGAACCACCAGATTACAGCAGTATCTTGATTTTCATCCACTTGACTTTTATCACTTTGCTCTTTCAGCCATTTAAATTATAACCACATGTCAAATGTTGTCCAAGTGCTTTCCTCTTTTACCTGATTTCATCTAACCTTTTACAACATTTGTTGACTTACTTATGCTTATTTTTATTTATGTTTATTTAGGTTTTGCATACATTTGCATGTATTATATAGTTACTGTATTTATGTTTTTCAATGTGGCCTAAATAAATTTGCAAGCTTAATAAGG
The DNA here is from genome assembly GCF_035046505.1 of Tiliqua scincoides. Taxonomy (NCBI): domain Eukaryota; kingdom Metazoa; phylum Chordata; class Lepidosauria; order Squamata; family Scincidae; genus Tiliqua; species Tiliqua scincoides. The sequence continues at coordinate 71,608,338 of NC_089826.1, forward strand.
CTATGTGCTTTGACATATATCCATTTTTTACTTTCATCTATGCCCTGCTCCCTAACCAGATGTAAGTATTACTGTATTATTAGCAGTTGTGTTGGCTACAGCAAGGAATGGACACTGAAGTTGCAATCCTATGCACACTTTCCTGAGAGTAAGCACCACCAAACTAGAATATTTTTTCTGATATAGTATGACTATCATATTGCACTATACTGGTGAATCTTTTATTATGGGAGATACCTATATCATTCTAAGCCACCACCTGACTCATAGGAGGTAATATATAGGGCTGCTTTTTAAAAGATGGAGCCAGCCAAACTGACTATTTTTTCTCCCAGTATAGATTGTAATTCTTTTAAGTACTGTAAATCTAATTTGGAAGATTAGGATGAGATTCTCCCCTCCCCCACCCCCCTCTTTGCCTGCTTTAAGACAAAGAATCTGTGGTAATTGGGTCACTTAGGGAGCCTCATTCTACTCCCTTGACTGACAGCTATAATTTAGTTTAGGCTTGGCATGATCTGCCAGAAGGTGCCTGCAAGTATTTACTAAATATTTAATCTAAGTTCTAAAATATTGATAGACTATAAATTGACCCACAAATGATATAAATTAATCTAACTGCCCAAGCCTATTAACCCCCCCCCCCAACTGCACCACTGGAGCATGAGCTGCATCTTGCAGGAGGGATATCCCAGAAGTCTCCTCTAGGAAAGGAATGTTTGTTCGCTGCTGCCCAAATGGGTCTACTCAGACCCGCACCAGCAATTTAGCTGGTACAAGTCTGAGTGGACCTGGCAAGGTGGATCAAAGCTGGGAAGATGTATAGGATATCGGTGGCACTGCTTCCCTATATCAGTGGTAATGATACAGGCTAATGAAAGCCATAAGCCAAACACAAACAAATTAAAAGTCAAACAGAGCAAATCATTAGGAAGTTTAATAGGGAAAATGTTCAAATGTTTAAGAAATAGGGAAAATGATGCTTAAAACATATGAAATCCACTTTGTCTGAAGAAGTCTGAAACTGAAATAGAGACAGGCTGTAAATCAGTCTCAAACTATCAAGGACATCAGATAAAGTGAACGCTTCATGGAAAAGGGAGTATAAGAAGCTGAAGTTTCCATCTCAGGCTATTTGCTAGTATGACAAATGATTTAAGCTTCTCTTGCAATCAAATTTACAGCCGTATATTCATTATACAAAAGCATCAGATAAAGCATTGTCTCTGAATAGGCAGCATGAGGGAGGGAAATTCTAGCCCCAGCCCTGCTTGGAAACAAGTAGACAGATGAAGACACATGGAAAAAGGCTTTTTGGATTTTTAAAAAACTTATTATTCTATTAGTTTCCTTTAAATCAAAATACAGTCTGGATATACATATGTTGAGCACTAAGAGGTACTAACCAGAGTTTCATGTCAGAGTTTCATTTAACCAGAGTTTCATGTCAGAGAGATAACAATGCTTGTTCACTTAATTGTTATTGCTTAAAAATGTAAATTAATGTTAGTAGCAATGTATGGTAGTTTAAAGTGAATTTTTAGCTGTCAGAATAGTTTAATCAAAGCATGAAATACACAGAAAGGGGAAAATTATGAAGTTTTACTTAAAGCCACAAGTTTGAAAATTGTAATTCAAATGTGACCTTGAAGAGGCAGATGCCTAACAAAAGTTAATTAGGAGAGTCTGACAGGAGACACTGGAATGTGGTATGAAGTTACTCCTCAGATAAGGCTCTTATCTTAGGCAAAAGATACTGTTAATTGGAACTAGGGAAGTACAACTCAGAGACAGATTTATAACTCAAAGAGAGATTAGACTACAACTCAGAGACAGATTTATAACTCAGAGAGACAGGTTTAGATAACAGAGAGTAGCTAGGAAGCAGGATGCACTTGTCATAATTAATTAGGAAAAGTTATGACCCTCTTGGCACCAAGAGGCAAAACCTAAAGGTTATACACAGGTTAGAGACATTTTTAATGAGGAGATCTAAGCAGACAGTTTAGCTTGTTAGACGGACAGAAGATAACAGAAATAACATCTATGAGAAAGCCCCTAATTAGCAAAACAATCCTGAGAGCCTCTGTCAAATCTAAAAGCTGACAGGAGGGGCTAGATTTAATTGAAATAAAGAGAAAGGTCTCTTAAAATCCTTATTTAAAAGAAGTTAGTTTGTCCTGTATTAAATAAATGAAATTACACCACTATACAGATCACATAAAGGGAATTACACATGGAATAGAGACAAGCCAAAAGGGCTTAGTTTAAACAGAGGTTAGCAGAAAGCCCACAGTGATTAATGAGACCAGACAGAAAGAATGTTGAATAGATAAGCAGATGGCTGTTTGAAACATGTCAGGGTCAGGCAAGTGAGGAATAACAAAAGATAAATACAAAGACATACCAAAGGCCAGTAATAAATGAGTAAAGAGTGCCATCTAGTGGTTGTTGGAAACAATGTTTTCTATATGTCTCAATGTACATTCTCCTTTTTTGGAACTTGTAACTTAAAACCAACCAATCAAATGCTTGTAAAGTTATCTGTGACCAACCCTGAGAAGGCCCCCATTTCTGATGTCACACAACAGCCAATGAGAAATGTAAGACTCCTCAGACAAAGGAGCCAGAATCAGATATAAGGGAGAGGCTCACACTGGAAAATTGCTTTTCTCTGAGAGCTTTGGGAGCTCCCACATGGCTCTCGTTGTTCTCTTCATTTTGGACAGGAGTCCCTGAGAAGCCTGTTGCTGGCAACAAAATAAAGCTTGCAGACAATCACCACTCTTGCTTACTGAGTTTACTTTTGAACTTTGCTCTTGACCTTGCAACAGTATTGCTCCCTTCCCAACCTTGATCTGCCCCGCCTTTCCATCCTGGTCTCTACCCCATTCCACCCCTCCCTGACCCATGCCACTCACCCTCCCACATCCAGTCCGTGCTCATGCTGATTTTTCAGCACAGGGGCTTATGGGAAGGTCACCAGAATGTGCTTTCTTGGTAGTTGTGGTGGCAGACTGGCTGTGTAAAATCGTATCACTATTTGAGAGCTGTCATCATGCTGTATTTCCAGTACATGAGTTCCAGATGTGCAGTGTGCCCATGAAATTGGGCTGTCAATAATATATTTAATTATTTGGATCTTTCCACTAAGATATTTAGCACCTGCTGTTTATGTAACTTACTATACCTGTATGATTTTATCAATGTTTCCTTAAACAATGTTGCAGTTTTTCTGTGAAAAGAGTGTCCAAATATTCCAGGTTATTTTTCTTCTACTTGGAGAGCCATCTTTAAAAAAAACAAAGTATTTCAAGATACCCTTTCCTAAACTTATTTTCTTAGAGGAGAGGGTATATGTCTCTGTGTGAAGATGTGGCTGCTTGTAGTTGATGCAGACACCCAGTAGTTATGCGTGCCAAATAAATTTTTGGTTGAGTCTGTTGGTATAAAGGTCCAGTATAGCGTAATGAAGAGATTGTAAGAGACCTGAGTTCCAATCCCCATTAAACCATGACACTCACTGGGTGATCTTGGAGAAACCTCTCTCAGCTTAACCCAGGGGAGGCTAACCTGCAGCATGCCTCTTTTTATGTAGCAAATATTGAATGTACCACTCCACCTAAATGATGCCTTTAGCAGTTACCACAGTAGCTAAATAAAGCCTCCATGTTCAAGGGGAATATAACACCGAGTGTCAGAAGGTACAGAGCAAGAATCACGGCACTGCTGTTGGATATTTGGGGATTTCCAAAGATACCTGGATGACTCCTGATGAGGCCAGAAAGGCAGCTTGCCAGGATTTTTAGTCTGGCCAAGGTCCATACAATGCCCTTCTGCACAGTATAGCACAGCCCACCTCTGCATGCACACCTTCTCATCCTCAAAGATGATCTTAGCCAGGATTTATGTGTGGATGATTTTCCTGAAGATGGTATCTCCACCCAGCTAATTTGTGTATTGAAGTCTTGAGCAGGAAACAGTCTGTAGAACCAGGGGGAAGAATCCGCTTGATGAAGCTTGTGGTGTTAAGCACTGCGCTGCTTGGGGACTGGTACTTTTGTTTGTTCTCATAGTTTCCTTCTCAACTTGTAGACATATAATATGAAAAAGCACTATAGAAGTCTCTTTTTCAAAAGGAAGCTAAACAATTTAGCCCTGGTACTCTGAACCCCAATAGGTGGGAAATTAGAATCATGTAACAAAACTGTGTGATAACCATAATTATAGCAAACACTTCTAGCAAAAAACGCTATTCCCCTTCTGAAGGCTTAAAAAGTTGTCACAGATGTATCAAAGTTGTAGCTAGGGATGAGGATGATTTGACGATACCACAGCTATTCCTAGCACTTGCAGATATAGTTCTGATTACTCAGCATAATTGTGCCCTGCTAAAACAGATACAGATCAATCGGATGCAGGTTTACTTAGAAGAAAGTCCCATTGTGTACAGTGGGGTTTATACCCTAGTGTGTTCAAAACTTCAATGTTAAGCTGTGTCCCTTCTGGGAGGAAGGGACCTGCCCTTAATTAATACCTGCCCTTAAGAACATAAGAACAGCCCCACTGGATCAGGCCATAGGCCCATCTAGTCCAGCTTCCTGTATCTCACACCGACCCACCAAATGCCCCAGGGAGCACACCAGATAATAAGAGATCTCATTCTGGTGCCCTCCCTTGCATCTGGCATTCTGACATAGCCCATTTCTAAAATCAGGAGGTTGCACATACACATCATGGCTTGTAACCCATAATGGATTTTTCCTCCAGAAACTTGTCCAATCCCCTTTTAAAGGCGTCCAGGCCAGATGCCATCACCACATCCTGTGGCAAGGAGTTCCACAGACCAACCAAACGCTGAGTAAAGAAATATTTTCTTTTGTCTGTTCTAACTCTCCCAACACTCAGTTTTAGAGGATGTCCCCAGGTTCTGGTGTTATGTGAGAGTGTAAAGAGCATCTCTCCATCCACTCTGTCCTTCCCATGCATAATTTTGTATGTCTCAATCATGTCACTGAATGATGTATTTGAATCTTACCACTGGCACCAAGTTTTATGCTGTTACTGAGATTTTTGTGCTGTTTTATTTAGATTGTGTTTTGAATTTGACAGGCCTTTGGCCAAAAAGTGGTTAATACATTTCAAAATAACTAGAGCAATACCTCCCATAACTTGGGGCATTCATTCCAAAAAGATGAGCACTGTATGAAACAGTGCTACAGAATATATTTTTACCCAAAAAGGCGGAAAAGGAGAGGTGACAGGCCCACAATGCACTGCTCTCATTGCCTGGAATAGCTGCCCTTCATGCCCTGGCAAAAAGCTCTATAACACAGCATTAAAGAAAGCCATTTTATATGGGCAATATTACTCTATGAAAATAATGGAAGAGAGAGAGAAAGAACACAGTATCTTTGAGTGAGTCCATGTATTCCTGTAAGCCATCAAAGTAATGAATATGCACCTGTAGGGTCATCACAGCTCTAACAGCAAAGCTAAACAAGTCTATCACCTCATATTCTCGCATTATTAATCTATTCATTTCCTCAATCACTACAATTATGGAAAGTCCTGCTGTTCAAGTGCACAGTGTGTGGTCAGTGCTTACCTGATCACGAGGGCTGTCCATCCATTAGATAAGGTAATGTGGGTTGCATCAGTAGCAGATTGCAAGGGGTGAGGTGCTCTTCTCTCAGTCTGCCACTGCCTCCCTTGGATACAACCTGCACTGATCTGCTTTCTACAGATCTAAAAGCTTCTACAGATGCTTTCTAAAAGCAACTTCTGGGATTTTCAGATACTGCATGAACCAAAACTCTTTCATTTTCGAGATTATGCAAAAGAAGCAGTGTCCCTCTTTTGTTCCTAATTGCTCTCCTGCCTCCCAAGTGATTATTGTCCTTTAAGGGTTTTCCTTTAAAGTCCCATTAGCTTCTTGTTGGAGAAAGTTTCTTTGAACTGTTGTCTTATGGAGCTTACTGCTCAAACAGCCCAAATAGCGCACTTGCCAAACTTTGATTGCCTATTTGGCCACTGTATTCTGGGACCTTAAAGGGCCTTAAAGGAAGACAATCACCTGGGAAGCAAGAGAAAAGGAGAGGAACACTGATATGGGGCTGCTTCTTCTGCCCAGCAATGCAGGCATACACACAGCAACCTGCAGAATGGGTTACCAGCTGGCTGAGCTTCCAGGCAGGAACCTTTGGAGGGGATAAGGAAGCTTGTCCCAAGACATGACAATTGCATCCATTCCGATGGAGATTGCATGGAGATGTAGTGTGGGCATGGTATTTAACTTCTGAACTGTATTAAATTGTTTTTCTTAAGTCTTGTTTTTTTAACAACTAAGCAGTACTTAGTTTCAGAATAGCCCTCATATTTGGTGTGAATCCTAAGGTTGCATTCCCCCCCCCCCCACTGTTAAATCTGGATAGTATAATCAAGTGATATGTAGGTCTACACAAAATAAAAATGAGTTTGGGTTTCATTAATTGACTCATTTCTGGGGGTATCAAAATTACTAATCAAAATTCCCCAGACAGAAATAAAATTGACGTTTGGTGCCACGTAGTTTAAGACACCTCCCCCATTATTAGGATCTTTTTAGGATCTGACAGCTGCCCAACCAAATGCCCCAGGGAGCACACCTGATAACAAGAGACCTACATCCTGGTGCCCTCCCTTGCATCTGACATAGTCCATTTCTAAAATCAGGAGGTGGCACATACACATCATGTCTTGTAACCCGTAATGGATTTTTCCTCCAGAAACTTGTCCAAGCCCCTTTTAAAGGCGTCCAGGTCGGATGCCGTCACCACATTCTGTGGCAAGGAGTTCCACAGACCAACCACACACTGAGTAAAGAAATATTTTCTTTTGTCTGTCCTAACTCTCCCAACACTCAATTTTAGTGGATGTCCGCTGGTTCTGGTGTTATGTGAGAGTGTGAAGAGTATCTCTCTATCCACTTTATCCTTCCCATGCATAATTTTGTATGTCTCAATCATGTGCCCACTCAGGTGTCTCTTTTCTAGGCTGAAGGGGCCCAAACGCCATAGCCTTTACTCATAAGGAAGGTGCCCCAGCCCAGCAATCATCTTAGTTGCCCTCTTTTGCACCTTTTCCATTTCCACTATGTCCTTTTTGAGATGCGGTGACCAGAACTCACACAATACTCCAGGTGTGGCCTTACCATCGATTTGTATAATGGCATTATAATATTAGCCGTTTTGTTCTCAATACCTTTTCTAATGATCCCAAGCATAGAATTGGTCTTCTTTACTGCCGCCGCACATTGAGTCGACACTTTCATCGACTTGTCCACCACCACCCCAAGATCTCTCTCCTGATCTGTCATAGACAGCTCAGAACCCATTAGGCTATATGGGAAGTTTTGATTTTTTGCCCCAATGTGCATGACTTTACACTTACATTGAAACACATCTGCCATTTTGCTGCCCATTCTGCCAGTTTGGAGAGATCCTTCTGGAGCTCCTCATAATCTCTTCTGGTCTTCACCACTCGGAAACGTTTGGTGTCGTCTGCAAACTTAGCCACCTCACTGCTCAACCCTGTCTCCAGGTCATTTATGAAGAGGTTGAAGAGCACCGGTCCCAGGACAGATCCTTGGGGCATACCGCTTTTCACCTCTCTCTGTTGTGAAAATTGCCCATTGACACCCACTCTTTGTTTCCTGGTCTTCAACCAGGAGAGGACCTGCCCTCTAATTCCCTGACTGTGGAGTTTTTTCAGTAGCCTTTGGTGAGGGACCGGGTCGAACGCCTTCTTAAAGTCCAGATATATAATGTCCATGGGTTCTCCCACATCCACATGTCTGTTGACCTTTTCAAAGAATTCTAAAAGGTTCGTGAGGCAAGACTTACCCTTACAGAAGCCATGCTGATTCTCCCTCAGCAAGGCTTGTTCATCTCTGTGTTTTGAGATTCTATCTTTGATGAAGCATTCCACCATCTTACCTGGTATAGATGTTAGGCTGACTGGCCTATAGTTTCCCGGGTCCCCCCTCTTTCCCTTTTTAAAGATCAGCGTGACATTTGCTATCCTCCAATCCTCTGGCACTGTGGCCGTTTTGAGGGACAAGTTGCATATCTTAGTCAAGAGATCAGCAACTTCATTCTTCAATTCCTTAATAACTCTTGGGTGGATGCCATCAGGGCCCGGTGACTTATTGATCTTTCATTTATCAATGAGGTCTGAAACATCTTCTCTTTTAACCTCTATCTGACTTATTTTCTTGGTCAGGAGGGGCCATTCGGGCAGCGGTATCTGCCCGAGGTCTTCTGCCATGAAGACAGATACAAAGAACTCATTCAATTTCTCTGCCATCTGTCTCCTTTTATTTCCCCTTTCCCTCCCTCACCATCCAGATGGCCAACCGCTTCTCTGGTGGGTTTCCTGCTTCTAACATATTTGAAGAAGCTTTTATTGTCCTTAATGTTACTGGCCATGTGTTCCTCATAGTCTTGCTTGGCCTCCCGTATCACCTTCTTACATTTCTTTTGCCACAGTTTATGTTCCTTTTTATTCTCCTCATTAGGGCAAGACTTCCATTTATGGAAGGAAGCTTCCTTGCCCTTTAGAGGCAAGGAATTCTTTCTGCCCTTGCCCTTGCTCTCTAACTTGGCTGATTAGCCATGCAGGCACCCTCCTGGACTTAGTCGAGCCCTTCTTCCTTTGCGGTATACACTTCTGCAGGCCCTCTATTACTGTTGATTTGAGCAACCTCCATGCTCTCTGTAGAGATTGGACTCTTTTTACCTTCCTTTTTACTTTACTTTTTTCATTGTAATTTTAACAAGGCACCACAGAACTATGCGTAAAAAGAAAATATATGAATAAGAAACAACTTGTATAATGAAAAAATGTAACTTTCCTTTTAAGTCAATAGTTAACTGTGAACTTCACTGTTTTAAAAATTACAAATATGCAGAGACAGTAGGTATGAGACACCTTCCATTTACTTTCAAAGAAAAAGGTCCCTTCAGTTTGTATCTTCATATTTTTCATGATAAAAGTACAAGAATGTATTACATAACATAAACAAGGCACAAAAGAAAATATAAAAGTTTCAAAAAATACTTGGAATGCCCAAGAAATTCTGAGTAGTGTAAAAGGTCAACACTGTAAGGCAAATTATAAAGAAAAATCCATTATAATATTAAATAACTTAACCATGTGAGTCTGGTGCTTTGAAATACTGATAGTATTTGGAAAGTGGCTGAACATCTACAAAGGATATTCCACTTAGGATAATGCCCACTTTTTGCTATAGTTACACTTACTAGAAGTGCCACAAAGAGTTTCCCCCTCAACAAATTTAGATTTGTGCAAATTTCTCTTTCAAATGCAGTTACAAGTTAACTACTTGGAATTTCATACCATGGAATGTTTCAGAATTTCTTACCTGAAAATTCCTATTCTGGGGAGAGGAAGGGGGAAAATTCTTGACAATTTAGGAGATCCCACTCCCACTGTCATAGACTGAAGTCCCTGGGAACCTGAGCAACCACCCAACATTGCCTATTGCCCAAAAGAGAAATATGTCAACCTTGATGTGGGTGAAATGCCCCCCCCTCCTCAGAACAGGAATTATGTGCTAAGAAATTCCTGTTTGGTAGAGGAAAGGGAGGCATTCCTGGGTCTTTACCATTTTTTTCTTCTGGAGTTAAGACAGGAAAAGATCAGGAACATGCTGGTGAAGATGTCAAAGGAAGGCAAGGCAGACATCATGACTCTAGCGAAGTTATTGAGGATGATGGTATCCTGCATAAGACTAGTGGAATAGTCTCGTTTTCACACAAGAAGGTGACAAAGACTGCTATTGCCATACAAGACACAGTCACATAGCGACATCAGTTTTCTTGTCAGTGAAGAAAGATGGTGCTTGAGCAATGGGCGTCTAACAGAGGAGGTAAGCTTGTAGATCCCTCAGAGAGTACTGGTGACAGAGGATACCAGTCTGATTAGCTGGGGAGCTCATATGGAGCACAAGTTAGCACAGAGTCTCTGGTCACATCAGGAGTCGAGATACAGCATCAATCTGCTAAAGTTAAGAGCAATTTGGCTGGCTCTACAGCAGTTCTATGGTATAAAAAAAGGTGTATAGTGTAACCTGGAAAACCTTTCTTGCTAGGTGGCTAAGGGAGTGCATCTTGAGATCATATGAAGCATTAGGATTGGTTCCACCAGAAGGTGTAAAGGCCTTCTATTAAGGGAACGGCTACTTCAGCAGCATTCAATGGTGTGGCTTCCCTTGCTGACATATGTAGGGCAGCCATGTGGTTATTAATGCATATATTCACCATACATACAAAACAGATGTGTATGCCTCAGCAGGAGTCTCCTTTGGCAAGAGAGTTTTGCAAAAAATTGGTACAATCTTAATGGGAGATATCACATCTGTCCTCCTGAATGAGTCACTGCTCAGGTACATCCCCATTTGTTGGAATGCCCTTCCTCCATGAGGTAGGAATTTATTTTACCTTGGATAATTCCTGTTTCTGGTGGAGGATGGGCATTCCTTCCACCTCATTACAGATGCAGCACCCGCTCTGTAAGGTGGTAAATAGGGTATTTCCTCCCCTTACACATGCTACAGAGAGTTTTTGGTAGGTATCATTCATACCTAAGTTATAGTAAGACTGACATCACTTCCGATGAAAACAGAAGATACTCCTTGAAGGAGATAGAGGGAAGCTGGGTTTCTGAAGCAAATTGGTCTGGGAAGTCAGGAGCCCACAGCACATGAGTTATGAGTTCCAGCTGGCCCTGCCTCATGCTGGCACAAGGGGCTAACCCATCTGTTGGAATACCTATCCTCCACAAGTAACAGGAATCACCCAAGGTAAGATAAATTCAGTCTTCCTGGTAGCTGTATAAGCCATGTCTATGCTTGCATGCATGGAGCCAATGAAACACTCACTGACACCTTCTTTCCCATGGGGGTCCCACTAAAGGCCATGGACCCTGTTCTCCTAAACTGATAAGTCCTCTCCATATAAAAACACAAGGCCGTAGAACATTCCAAATTGGAGCAGGTTTTTAGTTTGGAATGCATGGAATTAGGACAGAATGAAGACCAACTCCTGTGCATGATGAAAAACTGAGTTTGCCTTCAGCTGGTCAAGTAGGTTGCAACAAAAACTAGAAGTGCCAGTTTTTCTTTTTTACCATTTAACATAAGAACATAAGAACAGCCCCACTGGATCAGGCCATAGCATCCTGGTGCCCTCCCTTGCATCTGACATAGCCCATTTCTAAAATCAGGAGGTGGTACATACACATCATGGCTTGTAACCCATAATGGATTTTTCCTCCAGAAACTTGTCCAATCCTCTTTTAAAGGCGTCCAGGGCGGATGCCGTCACCACATCCTGTGGCAAGGAGTTCCACAGACCAACCACATGCTGAGTAAAGAAATATTTTCTTTTGTCTGTCCTAACTCTCCCAACACTCAATTTTAGTGGATGTCCCCTGGTTCTGGTGTTAAGTGAGAGTGTAAAGAGCATCTCTCTATCCACTTAATCTTTCCCATGCATAATTTTGTATGTCTCAATCATGTCCCCACTCAGGCGTCTCTTTTCTAGGCTGAAGAGGCCCAAACGTCATAGCCTTTCCTCATAAGGAAGGTGCCTCAGCCCAGTAATCATCTTAGTCGCTCTCTTTTGCACCTTTTCCATTTCCACTATGTCCTTTTTGAGATGCGGCTACCAGAACTGGACACAATACTCCAGGTGTGGCCTTCCCATCGATTTGTACAATGGCATTACAATATTAGCTGTTTTGTTCTCAATACCTTTTCTAATGATCCCAAGCATAGAATTGGTCTTCTTTACTGCCGCCGCACATTGAGTCGACACTTTCATCAACCTGTCCACCACCACCCCAAGATCTCTCTCCTGATCTGTCAGACAGCTCAGAACCCATTAGCCTATATGTGAAGTTTTAATTTTTTGCCCCAATGTGCATGACTTTACACTTACTTACACTGAAACGCATCTGCCATTTTGCTGCCCATTCTGCCAGTTTGGCGAGATCCTTCTGGAGCTCCTCACAATCACTCTTAGGGAAACCTTTATGTTCTTATGCCCTGCAGATTGCTCACCGGACCCCCAGGACTCCAGCAATGGCTGCAGGTAAGTAAAAGAACCCACTCCCATCCCTGGCAGCAACACAATCCTGGGGATCACATTGCTGCCTTCCCCCCTTCCCTGTCCCTTAAAGGGGCAGGGGTAAGTGCTTCCCTGGCTGATGGATCACAACTGGCTGAAACCACTACTCTCACAACTGCACTGGTGTGAAGAGGCTCTTCTCCCTGTTTATCACAAGTCATGCTCCTCTGGACACATCATTGTGCCAGCTCTGAGCCTGCACATCCCTGATCTTTTTGGGTACCAGAAAAAGAGATCGAGTAGATCCAAAATTGCTTATGGCTTTGTGGAATGGACTCTACTGGGTTGATGTCCAGCAAGGGTTGAATTACTGTCTTTGTAAGGGTGTGGTTCTGGTCGTTTCTGGATATTTTCACCTTTCAGAACCTGCCTCTATGAGTCCTGATGAACCCAGAGAATGGCCCGTGCTCACAGTCTTCAGTTTTGGTGATGATGGTCCACCTTCAATCCACAAAATGGTGAAGATGGCTGTCGATTGATAAATGGCTGCAGGGAGCCCAGCATCACAAGTTATGCTGACCCTGTTTCTCCTTTGGAGTTGTTAAAGAGGGGTCTCCCCTAATAGACCTGCTGGTCTTATGAGGCAGTTTAGTTCTCTCTCACTTGCCTCAGAACCTGCCCTGCTCCCTGGAGCACTACTATTGGGAAGCACAGCTGCGCTACAGAGCTCAGTGGATTAGCTTCCTGTCCTAGCAGATGAAGGGTCCTTCTGGGGGACAAGACGTCCTATACAGCAGGATTGGCCCTCCTCCGTGGTGGAAGGGGCATCTCCCAAAGGGTGAGGAACGCCCCCCCTACCAGAGAACTACCAATTAAAGTTGCTTTTAAACAAACCAGATCTCTCCTCCCTCTCCATTTTCTCTTTCTCCACTCTGCATATAAGAAGAGATTCACAAATTTGTGATCTGAATCAAATTCAGTGAGAAAGAGATTAAATTATGTATAATTATATATAATGTACTGAAAGTTACATACAAGATTACAAAATTCAGCAAGTGTACCAGAAGCTGCAAAGGTTTCATTCGTATACTAAGACTATAATTAAAGTAAGGCTTTGATTAAACAAAAGGCTGCAAAACTGGTGAAATGAGCATCAGGCATCAGTTGTATAAAATTTCTCAGACAAGAGGTACCCTAGCTATTTAAGCTTTCTTTGCATTTGGTTTGTTTTTGTACCATGTAAAAATATTCAAATAGTCAAGACATTTGGAAAATCAATACCTGCATCCTGAGCCTGCCAAACAGCACATATCAGAAATAAATCAATGGTATTTAACAAAAAGAAAAGTTGTTCCTTTCTGAGCAGAACAGAATTTGTAAGCACCAGTTACTTCTCAGTCTCTGCATTTCTTGTTGATGTGTCTGATGGCAATCCAGCCAGCTGCAGTGTATTCCATAACAAACAAATGTACATAAATTGCATTACTCATTTTTAAAAAGTGCATAATGTTGGTCCATTATTTTAAAAAGCTCTAGTTAATAGATTAAGACCAAACTCTTTGCCCTGTGAAGATACACAGTACCTTATTGGATAATAATTTAGTAATTTCAGACAAAAACCCAGAGAGTCTACAGAAGAGAAGGATATCTTTGTAATTAGAGTTTCACAGTCACGACACATGCCCCGGCTCTTCCTAGGCACAGTGGTGCAACCTGTAAGGTCAAAACAAAAACAGGTCAGTAACAAAACATTTTTTAAAATGAGAGGTTTAAAATTTTTTTTACAAAAACTCAGGAACTAATTTGAGGGGGAGAGAAGTACAGTGACATCAATATGTAAAGACTGGAAGAACTCCTCTTCCTACTGTATTTCACTCAGGCCTTGATTTGGTTCCTCTGAACTCCAACCAAATGCCATAGCTCAGCGTCAGGCATCATGAAGCAGGATGCAAGTACACCTGCATAAGTATCCTATTTTCATAAAAGGGGGGGACACACCACACAAGATCTTCCAGCCTTTGTGATTACCATTTGCATGTGCTATAACAGTGGTTCCTAAACAGTGAGTCGTGGCTACCTGAGGAGCCATGAATACCAGCCAGGGGAGATGCAGAATCCTCGTAAAAAACTCACCACCCTATATAGGACTACAACTTATAGTCCTATATAGGATTATTAGGACTATAGCTATAGGACTATAGCCCTAATGAGGAGCTGTGGCCAATGACCCAGTAGGTCAAGGGAGCCGCAAGTCAAAAACATTTGGGAACAATTGTGCTATAAATATCCTGCTAGGGTATACTATATAGTAACACTGATAGATTCTCCTTTTCTACCAGGTGGTCCCTAGACAGGGAAACATAAGCATATTTTCCAGGAACAGCAGTGTGGACAACTAACCTACACACCCAGAAGAGCAGTTTCTGAGTTTACATTTCAACTGAGTTTCCCAACAATGCTAAATGTTAAAAAATTAGTTTTCCTTAACACAGAACAGCTAGAAAGGCTACATGACTGTATGACTGGTTGGGGGAAAAGAAAAGTGACAGATGAAGAATACCTTCATCTCATAGCTCTGCCAAAGTGAAATTATACATACTTGAAGTTTGGAGACAAAATTTTCAGGTAGGCACAAGTTCCATAGCTTTTCATTTAAAAATGTTTCGTTTTTTTTAAATCTTTCCCTTTCCCCCTACTTTTCTTTCAAAAGAAGCTTGCAGGAGAGGGGGGGCGGGTGACTGGATTGCCCCAAGGAGGGAAGACATTTGATTGCCCACTCCAAGGGGACAGGAAGTCCTCCCCAAATCAAACAGCAGCAGGAATGACTGAATTTAAGTATATGGGCTGACTTTCAAAAAGGATTGAGATGACTCTTAGAAAACAGGGGGCATTTGAACCTTCCAGCCTTGCCACTTGAGATCCTTTAACAGGCAATTCCAAGATTTTAACCTGGGGCCTTATGTAGGCAAAGCTTATACTTTATTACTGAGCCAACAGCCCTCCACAATACTGCTTCTTATCTTGATACCTGTGTCCATTCATTTGTCTGAGGGTCATAGGACTCCACCGTGTTAAGATAGGTTTGTCCATCATATCCTCCAACAGCATATAGTCTGTCTCCAAGAAGACAAACTCCCACTGCATCTCTGCTAATGCTCATGGAAGACACTGCAGTCCATGTATCTGTTTTGGGATCGTACCTGAAAAGATTTTTTAAAAAAAAGTAAAGCTCTAATCCAGTTGCTTCAAGCTCTAATAAGAAAACATCATGTAGTATTTATGAGTTGAATTTCTCTCACACCCACACACAGAGTTCTTATACATGCCCTAATTACTGAAGTATTGCTGTTCTGGTGACACCGCACATGCCTTCTTTAATTTCTTATTTGATCCTTTCTTATTAAAACTAACATCCATTATAGTCAAGGGCATATTCCCACCCACTCTGATTTCAATAAGAGTAATTTTAGCACATGCTTGAACTTTCCTACTAAAATCATTAGCACTTTGCTTAGCCTTGGTTGAACTGTGTGACCTGAACACTTTATTGGGCTATTTACCTTTCCACACAATCAGACAGCCTGGATGTCAAGTTGGAGGCTGGTGCATCATGACCTCCAATAGCATAGAGGAACCCATTCCAGGTGGTTACTCCAACACCCCCTCTTCGTTTTGACATTTGAGCACATAGTGTCCACTTGTTAGTATGGGGGTCAAAGCATTCTATAGACTTAAGACAAGAACTTCCATCTCGACCACCAACTGCATAAAGTCTGCAAGCACAGAAATGTATTAAGAACATAAGCTGCAATTTCTAAACATGCTTGAGGAAATACTCAAGCTGGTACTCTAATATATGGTTAATTCTTGCAAGAGAAAGCCTAGCAAATATCTTCCTCATTCTTAAGACAGTTTGATGCTCTTTTTCTTCAAACAGGAACTCTCTTGGGAGACTCTCTTAAAAGATCTCTCAAATCTCTCTCTCTTTTTTTTTTAATGCTGCCACCATTAAAGCCTAATAGTCTTAAACATTGGCTCTGCCTCACTTCATTTCCACTCACCAGGTGGTGCAGTTTGTCCTTTTCTAGTGCAGTTGTTAATGTATGCTAGCCATATTTATGGGCTGATTTATACAAATCAGCCATATTTATAACCATGTTTATGGCTGTTTTGAAAGAAAAACATTCTCTTCTTCCCTCCCCCACTGTGACATTAGAGAAATTACAAAACAGAAAATGCATAGAAAAAAATGGATTTTTGTTCCAATATTTCAAATAAATGATCATACTTTTCAAGGACAAAAACACCCACTCATAGTTATCTCCCTCCCCCAGCTGGAACTAAATTCTGTCAGTTTCCCTTTTTTATTTAAACTTTGTCAGTCACCATGTAACTAAAGGTTGTTCTCATTTATCCATTGTTTAGCTTTCAAGAATTTTGTCACCATTTATTATTATTTTTTCCTTAGGCTGTGCTATGGCTGTGCTATTAATATTAAGAATATTTATATACCACTTTTCAACCAGAAGTAGTTTTCAAAGCAACTGAGACAGAAAAATAAATCCAGAAATGGTTCCCTGCCCTAAATGGCTTACAATCCACACACAGATGCAGAAAAGATAGCCACTGGAAAAAGACACCGGGCTGGGGTGAAAAGGGACATTTTCTCTCCCCATGAGAAAAAAACACCTGAGAAGGAAGTCCCTTCCTCCAAGCAGACAAATGTATTGATCCCTATGAAAAGCGAAACTAAGCCTCACAGTTGTGTTTACTCACAAGTAAGCAAATGTGCCTTGGCTGGTGGCCAGGCAAAGGGGAATGTGAAGCCACTGGAATGGTCTTGATCTGATGGAACTGGAACTCAACAAATGCTCCAGAATGCAGTCTCCCTTCCCCCACTAAAACGGATCAAAACAGAGGCTTCAGCTGATAAGGTGAACTTTTTTGAGATTTGCAAAGCCAGGTGGATCCTGACAGTGATCTGGTTTAAACAGAAGTTCTTAAATTGCACTGGGTAGGGTTGAAAACCTTACTGATTTTGGAAGGGGGGTATTATTGCAGGCAGGCTACAGAGGAAATTCACTTGGTGGACCAGGGCTGGCTTCTGCTTATTTATTTGTTTTACTTTAGAGCCCAATCTTGAGGTCCGCGGCACGGCTCCATGTCATGGACCTTAGTCGCAAATGTGCCATAAGGCACGTTTGTGGGGCTTACCACTGGGCTCCCACTGGAGCTAGCCCAGATCTGGCCAGCGCTGGGCTATTGCGCAGTGGTCAACTGGGTTCCACAGCTCCGTGGTCTCCCGGACCGCCAGACTGCGGAATGGGGGTGCGGGGGAGGCATTCCGGGAAGGGGGGAGGCATGGCCGGGGGCGGGCGGGAGGAGTGTCTGGAGGAGGGAGCGAGGCGGATCCGCAGAGCCAAGCTCTGCAGGATCTAAGGCACTCGTGCAGGGCTGCGTGCCCTACACGAGCACCTTTACTTTAGCGTCAACTTTTTGGTCGCCACTAAAATGAGGAGCCCCATTGTGGGACAAACATCCCCTTCTCCAGAAGAGCCTCCCACGGTAGCGCAGGAGGCACAGGATCTGGCAGCAGCCCTCCACAAAGCTGCCGGACCTGGGCAATGCGGGCAGCTCAGGATTGGGCTGTTATTTATACAATTATTTTAATTTGCCTGATGTCACCTCCATCAGGACAGCACTTCTGGTGGGTCTTAGACAGGTTGTCATTCTAAAAAGTGGGACCCAGTGCTAAAAGTTTGAGAACTGCTGCAATAAGGTGTTAGTTCGTTGGCACATGCAGAATGTGTATCTATCTTTGTTCTATCAAAAGGTACAGCCAAAAATCCAGTGGGGGCTAAGTGATGGTACATCACCACACCCACCACCTGGGGTGTTGCTCCACCCACTGCATGGGGGGTGATGCTCTGGCATCCTGCACCGGGTGATGCGAACCCTAGTGACACCACTGACTGGAGAGTCCCTGGCTTGAGTTCCCACTCAGTCAAGCAGCATTGGGGGAGGAAGAGCAGAAACCACAGAAGACACCCAGAGCTCTTTGGAAGAAGGGTGGGATATACATGAAATTTGCATATGGCAAATTTTCCAGTACCTGTTGGGTAGGATGAGAAAGAACACATACATATGCCGTATAATTCAGAACTGTCTCACTCCATTATTTTAGTTGACGACATAGGTTTTGATATTGCAAAGTTTCTTTCTCTCTGTGCAAAATGTTATGAAAAATTTGACAATTATTGCTCTTAGTTCTACTTACTTTCCACTTAATACTGCAATACCCACTGTACTCCTTGGAGTTGACATACTAGCTACAAAGTTCCATTGACGTACTTGTGGATCCCATCTTTCAACAGTATTCAGGTAGCTCCAGCCATCGTGTCCTCCTATAGCATACATAGGACCTTCTAATACAGCCACCCCTGAAAGCAATGTTTAGAAATAGTTTTTAAATGCAAAATTGACAAAAATGTGTATTGGAAACAGTGGTTTATCAAAACACACCACCAAAAAATGCTTTCTATCTTCACTAAGCCTTGTCTACCCCAACTTTTCTGATAGGGAACCCCTGGAACTCATGTTATTACAAAGGATTCTGAGGCATACCATCAACTCGCACAGGACACTGATCCAGGAGGCCATCTTGAAATGCACTTAATGTGTCAACTTTCAAAGTTTAAACTACCCTTCAGGTTACGTGGAGTTGCATCAGTAAAAACAATTTCCTATATGGATGCAACTCTACATTAAGAAAATATGGCAAAATAGGAATGTTAACATTGCAGTGCACGACAAAAGTAAACACAAGGTGTGAACAACTTTTCTACAACCACATAGAAACAAATGTCTTGTGTATAGTGGTCTATGGTACAGATTATTCTATCTAATTTTTCATGCCATTACAATCACTCAAACACTTCTTCAGGTTGAGTACTTAGATGTTTTCATGCAATACAATTCATTTTACTGTGTATTTGAAAGGAACAGCATGGTACTGGAAAGTTTTTTTATTAATGTGCTTTTCTTATAAGTAATTGACTACTGATGCCAAGTGCATTATTTCACAAACACACCCAAAAGGCACTTTAAAAAGTGGTTAGTTTAAAATGACCTGATCATATAGCACAGTTCATGTTCTGACATTACTGTGACATTACTATACATACCAAGTCCATGCCGGTGAGTTGACATAGGTGGCATCACACTCCAAGTTTTTGTTTTGGGATTGTAGCATTCCACAGTATTCAAAGTCTTCAATCCATCTCTACCACCAACAACATACAATTTATCATCTAACACTGCTACTCCAAACTGTAATCTTCTCCCATTCATATTTGCTACAGGAGTCCACATATTGGTACGGAGATCATATTTTTCAATGCTTGTTGCTCCTTAGCAGTAGTATAAAATAGAAAAATTATCTTTGCAATCCCTGTTTCATGCAAACAAAACCAGTTTGAAACTACTTTACACTGAAAGTTTATAAGCAATATGGCAATTTTTTAAATTTAATATTCACAGACATACATGCAAAAGATAAATTATAGCAGTATTAATATCTTCAGAACATGTCCTTGAGACTTATCAGATTCTATGCCAATAGTAAAGCAAGCAACCAAGCATTTGCTAAATGTTTTATTTGATGAGATCTGCATGAAATGTTATAAACAACTGAGCAGCAGACATAAAATCAAATTGTCTGTAGCCCTTACAGCCCAATCCTATTTCCCTCCCCCCATGCCAATGCAGCAATGCCAAAATGGCTACTACTGCATCCTGTTGGGGGGAGAGATGCAGAGGTCTCCTCTGAGTAAGGGAACAATAGTTTCCTTATCTGGGGTTAAACCTCCATGTGCGGGGAGGGGTCTATTTAGACAAATGGGGGTTAAGATTTGGTGGCAGCTACTAAACTCACCCCTTCCGTACCTGACCCGGCCATCCTCTGCCCACCCCCATTTTCACCTCTTTCCACCCTCCCCAAACCCATTTTGCCCTTCTCCTGCCCACCTCCCCCGTCACCTTATCTCCATCGGTGGCAGCACCCAGTTGCTCTGGAGCACAGGGGAAGGCTCCAGGCTTCCTGCTGGCACTCCAACAGTGCATGACTTTGCACATTGTCAGAGCACCTTTTATAGCAGTCAGCATGAGGGGAATATGTGTTCTGCAGCTGCCCAGCTCCTTTAGGATTGGTTTATTAGTTATCCAGCATCAGAAGATACAATTTTTTAAAAAATTATTTGCAGACTCTAACACCAGTTCTTCATCATGTAATATTAAATAACTAATGCTAGAATGAATATATACTCCCAAGTTCATCTACATTTGGAATACATTTTCAACACAGAACAAAAGGTCACTTGAGCAACCATTATGAGAACTCTTTCATCAAATGCTTTAGTAACTAGCCCCAATACTATGATTTAAAGATGCTATGGTAGGTTCAAGAAGATAATAGTGTTCAAGTAGCTACCAGCATGTATATTGCGTATACAGTTTCTTACATTTTGTATTGGTTTCTATCAAGGGATGATAAGTTCTCTTTTGTTTCAGTGAATATTTGTGGTCATAGCAGTAAAGTAAAATCAAATTAAAGTCACATCTTCTTGTTTCTGACAACATTTTTGTACTTTCATTTACCAAACAAACCAGACCAAACTTGGTGAACTTGGTTGTTTTAAGACTGGTGTATTTACACTAACATCATACCAGTAATTCCAATAAATGTTTCAAATGATCATCTTATTCAGTGAAGACAAATGTAATCTTTTAAGAGCAATCACAGCAGATTCTGCACATGTATTGTAAGCCTGGCTTTGCAATTTGAATGACACATGGAAATGAATACATGAAACTGAATAGTGGTCCAGCCATCAGCGTTGCTCCTCTCTACATATTAGGTGGACAAACTACTCCTTTTCTTTAAAAGGCAGCACACGTACATGTCTACGTTCATAACTCATCTTAGTAATATATAAGTCACAAATATTTTAAGAACAGTTGCAAAGCGACTTCAGAGTTTGAAGGATTGGAACAGGTGTGTTAATGACATTACCAGTGCTAATCAATAGGCACAACCCATCTTTTCCCTGGTTGAACAAAAACTTCAAACTGATTTTTAAGCTCCTGCTCCAGAAGCAAAACAGACATTTTGTACCAAATAGGTGAAAACACTTCCTGCTCAAAAAATGTTGTTTCTGTCTTCACCCTCTGTGCAGTCAAGCTATATAAATACCTTTAGTTGCATCCATGCCCCCAACTGCAAACAGCACACCAACTGTAGACTTTCTAGGCTTTGTACGGGGACTTTGTAACATGGGTCGTCTCTCTGGCAACAAGTGGTATTTCATTGCTTCCATAATGAGTTTTTGACATTCAATATCATCTCTAAACAGTGCATTGTTTTCCATATCTGCCAAGAACTAGAAAAAGAGGAGAGACATGCTGAATTGCTAAGCAAATACGTGTACATCAGTGGGGCTATTTTGGCCACGATATGTCAATGCGGATGTGGTGCTGGCGTCTAGCCTAGACGATTTTAAAAGGGGATTGGACAAGTTTCTGGAGGAAAAATCCATTATGGGGTACAAGCCATGATGTGTATGCGCAACCTCCTGATTTTAGAAATGGGTTATGTCAGAATGCGAGATGCAAGGGAGGGCACCAGGATGAGGTCTCTTGTTATCTGGTGTGCTCCCTGGGGCATTTGGTGGGCCGCTGTGAGATACAGGAAGCTGGACTAGATGGGCATATGGCCTGATCCAGTGGGGCTGTTCTTATGCTCTTAATGCCTCTCTCAAGAATAGTATAAATACTGCAAATATAAAAATATCAGTTAACTTGCAATAGATACAGAATGGACATGTTACATAAAATAAGAGCACTTCAGAAGAATAAGTATCCATGTTTTAAACTTAGCATTCATAGAAAACCAATCAATAAAATATGCCCAGCCAGTGCTATGGTTCACAGACAGCTCATGCTGCAACTAGTCAAAATTCACCTAGAAACTGAACATGTTCTTGTTTAAAACAGTCACTAATGTGATTTATAACAGGTTTGCCAGGAGATTATGCAGGGCCTGGTCAGAGAACATGTTACTGAGAACACAGTCAATATATTAATGGGTGAGTGAGACTCCTGCATCTGCTCTACAATGTAGAACACAGAACCAATGCTATATGGCAGTGGTTCTTACACATTTAGCACCAGGATCCACTTTTTATCTGTTAGAACCTGTCAGGACCCACTGGAAGTGATATCATAACCAAAAGTGACATCATCAAGCAGGAAATTTTTTAACAATCCTAGGCTGCAATCCTTCTCACACTTACCCAAGTGTAAGTACCATTTACTATCACTGTTAAAATAATTCCCGAAATGCAGTCACATACCATGCTAGCATCAAGTCTAACATATTAAAAATAAAATATTGAAAAGAATGGGAACCCACCTGAAATTGGCTTGCAACCCACCTAGTGGGTCCAGACACACAGTTTGAGAAACACTGCTGTATGCCACTCATCTAAACATGGGTTCTTTCTGACACAGCAATCTGCCCCTGTCAAGCCAGGAAAAGGGTGGCTTAAAACACCCTTACAGACTCATTTATCAGTAGCTTTTTCTGCAGATGCCTCATTAGATGCATTACAGTTCTGCTCAAAGGCAATTGCTTCAAATGTGGAAGCAAGAAGAAATGTGTGGCTAAAAACCTGAGGAGAAGATGCTAGCTCTCAGAGTAGATGAGTGGGCACACCATTTATTGGGGCCAAGATGTTGTTCAAGTTTGGATTCCATTTTAATAGAAAGAAAGGTTCTCCCTCCTTCCCAAAAACCATCAGGGAAAGGGAAGGCCTTGTTTTTTGTCCCTTTCATCAAAAGGGGAAGGAACGGAGAAAGTGTAGGCCCAGATGGTCTAAATGCAAAGGTTTCAACAGGCAATCAAAGTTGAAAGGAAGCAGGCTTCCTTTGATGCAGGCACCAGGGTCAAGATAAGACCACCTGATGCCAGTCAACATGATATACCTCCTCATAAATCGTGGAAATTTAGCAATGGCCTTGGCTTGTTGTGTGTCCCTTATTAGCATATAGTCATTTATGAGAAATACTTGATTGTTTTTTAACTTGATTGTTAGCTGCCTTGGGTGCCCTTTGGGGAGAAAGGCGGAATACAAATCAAATCAATCAATCAATAAATGCTAACAGCCTCCAACTGCTTAGCAATAGTCTCCTCAATTGTCCCTTGCATTCATTGCTTAAATTGGGCTTTAATTTCCTCTTCAAACCACTTTGGGGAGGAAAAGACATTTCCTGGCATTCTGAGAGCTTAGATAGTCAGTCCCCCCCAGATAAAGTCTGAGCCTGTATCAGAAGTCATGGTTTTGGGTTTTTTTCCCCAACTTACAGCTGATGAACACAGATGAGAGTTAAAACCAATGTTCCACAGCAGAGGTGACTGCTATTGCCAGCATTCCAAAGCACAGCCAAAGAAAAAAAAGTTTGCTTTTTAGGAACCAAAATGGCAGCCGTTCTCAGAATCATCCCAGAGATTATCTTTGCCATTGGGTAGGCTTGGAGTTCGTCAGCACCCTACTATACACTGCCTGATCATGCCAAACTGCGTGCCAGCTAGGTCAGTGGTCCTGCCAATGCCCATCACCTGCTGCTACTACAAACAAGGCTTCAACCCTGTCAGGTCTCAGCATGCTTTCAACTTGGTGAAAAGTCACATCGACTTTAAGATGCCAGTCTCCTTTGCTGGAGAAGAACATGTAACAAGAAGGGCCCTTTAAATTAAAGGAAAATAACAACAGCCTCAATAATGTAAGAGAGGGCAGCCCCAAGGCAAGCAACCCCTCCCTTCCCCCTAAGCATGTGAAAGAAAGATAATCACTTTGTATTCTTTCCTAGCGATGCGCTCTGGGTGAAGGAAGGGGTTGCTAGCTCGGAGTGAAGCCTTTCTAAGCGCCTGGAGAGAGACTGATTGATGGATTGTCTGCCTAATGATTCCATCTTACATCACCAGGTAAGTAAAGCTGTTTTAAATTGCCTTGCAAAGGAACATTGTTTTTTAAATGGATTTGCGTTAATGCGATTTTTGCCACCCACACTAGCTCTGGGAACAGAACCCTTGCAAATGAATGAGACTCAACCTGTACATGTTCTGTGAAATCCAGCAATCTAAGGTTTGCTGCAAACCTGGAACGGACACTTCTAAACTGTGTGTGCAAGAGAAGGACGGAGTTCACAAGCCTGAAGCTGCTCTTTTTCATAATGCAAACCATACTTTTATAGTACCTCTGAATGCTGTAGTTCAGTATTCTTAGAAAGTTTGGTAGGTAAGTGACAACCAAGTTGAATCACTTCAAGTTATACAAAACGTAAGGAGAAAAAAATAATGAACAACAATATAAATTACAGCACTCTACCTGTGGGGCAAGTAATGGAAGTCTGATGTACGCCAAGAGTTTACTGAGATCCTTCTTTCTCTGTTCCAAATCATGTCGCACCCATGTTAGCAATGCATTCAGAATGGTCTCTTCATTAGGAATATTCATATCATCACTTGCTAAAAGCTTTGCAATTTCAGTGGCTGGCAACAGTAAAAATTCTTGGTTTCTAATTACCTCCATGAAATGCTCCTAGAAATTAAAGAACAAAGTAAAACTCACTTTTAATAGAGAAAAGAGATGGATATTTGTTAAGTGTAAAAAAAAAAAGTATAATGTGAGACTGATACATTTGTAAGGTGTGTAATCCTCCACCCAAAGTATACATGTACACAGATGATACACTGATGACACAGCAATGACATGCTGCTGTCAGGACACTACTCTGTAGATAACAGCACGAGATGGTGTTTTCATGGATGCTCAGGGTGTTCCTGGAAAAGGCTGCAGCAATGTTGCTTTGCCAGAACAAGCTTGGCACTTGGCTCACTTGTTGCACTGGCATACCATCAGAGTGGTATACCATCAGGGTGGCACTGCTAGGAAGAGTTTGGGATCATTGTAATTTCCAAAGGGGCTGCGTGGAGCCTCAATGGAGCTTTGTGGCAGCAAGTCCAGAGTACTCGGCAATGACTTCTGGAACACCATTACAGAAGCTGCACAGGGTTCCAATTTGAGCTGTGTGGCTTCAAGGCCATGCAGCTTAGAGGGAACGGCGCTTATGATATGATGGATGTCGTGCTGGCATCTGTTTGACGTCAGCGACAGCGTCCAAATAGGATTGGGCCTTTATATCATTAGAAAACATAACACACACTTGTAAGCTGACGTGACAGTACAGAAATCTGATTTAGCTCTATTTTACATTTCAAACTGTAGTGCACCTAACTAAACTATGGCAGCATTTTTGAGATATACTAAAAGTATTGTTTAGCTAGTGAAAGGTCTATTAGTTGACATGAGTCCTCTGAGACCCCTCATTCAAAGGACTTTTAAATCAAGAAAAATCCATGTCAACTGATCCACTGATAGCCCTTGCACGAAGGTTGCTGCTTTAATTAAAAGTATGAAAATGCCTTATTAAAATCAGAATTTCATATAACAGGTATTTTTTTATGTGATGGAAGCTTTACTCATGGATATGAACACTGGATAAAGGCTGCTTACAGACCAGAGGCAACAAAACTGCAAAAATACAGTATATTCAAATTGGAATATAAATATTTTATATTAATTCTATTCACTTTTTAAAAGGCTTCCAAAGAAACAATGTGGAGATACAACACAAACACTCCAGAGCTGTGCCTTTTCCAGAACTTACCACAATGTAAAATGCATACATAATTCATTGCAATAAGATACAGACTTTAAAGATGGAATAGGTACACTGAACTTGTAATACTTTAAAAAAAGAACAACAAATGGTTGCTGCTTTAGTGTTAACATTTCTCTGCTTTCGAGCAGCTTTTAAGCAAATGAAATTACTAGGAGATTTATTCTAATGAAGATTCAATTGGACTATACATTTCTATTCTGTTTCCATGGCAACATTAGTTTCAAATCAAAGTAGCTGCTTCTGTATTACTCATTATTACAAAAATTCAATTTCACGTCTCTGTTGGAACTAAACAACATTTAAAAAGACCATGGGAAGGATTTATCTAGTACAACTAATTATTCTGGAAAATAGTTTTTAAAAATCCATCTAATTTAAATTTCATTCAGTCAAACTATAAAGGCTATTAATGTGTGACTAATTTTTTCCCCAGTGTCAACAGCTTCCAGGCAGTTATTTCTATGGCTATAGCTTTAAAGAAGATATTGTGATAAGCCCTAACAGGGGAGGAAATTGTGCACTGGAAATACATAAACAGTAGTAAGACCAAAGAACTGGAAACCCTGCACAAAATGGAAAATACACTTTACAATCATACTAAGACTTTTGTGGCTGGAGGAGTTTAAAACATAATTTGAAGGGTTTCTCAACTCTCTAAGCCACGGATAAAAGTACATTGTAGGATTTAGTCCTGAAGTTTCGCTTTCAGCTGTGGAAAGTATCTTCAGGAGTTACAAAGAATTGGCGTCCTCTCAACTGCTAGCTGGCCATCTGCTTAACTGCCATTTCCTACTTGAATTGTTAAAGGCATACTGACATTCTTTGCCTGTTCATCACTGCTATGTAGGTTTCTTTTCAACTTTAATTCTAGTGCAGTGGTTCTCAAACTTTGAGGGAGCTTTACTCCCTCGATAAGTTCTTGCGGGGGAGGGGTTAGGGCAGTGACACGATTACCAGCATTGCGTTGCTAAGGGGGGCAAATGGGGTGCTTTGCACTTACTTCAAGAAGGGAGGGCTGCAGCAGGCTACAGGAGGTGCATGGAGCCCTGCGCAGTGCTCCCCGAGGTTTGGAACGTTCGCTAAAAGCAATCGCAAAGCACCTCCTGCAAAACAGAAGTGCTTTGCGCCCGCTTTTAGTGAACATTCCATCCAAGCCTCGGGGAGAGCTGTGCAGGGCTCCCCGTACCTCCTGTAGCTTGCTGAAGCCCTGCCTTCTGAAAGTGCAAAGCATCCCCTTTGCCTCCCTTAGTGATGCGATCCTGGGGATCACATCGCTGCTTCCCTCCCCCTCCCCTTAAAGGGATGGGGGAAGCGTTACACAAACTGGTGGGTCACGACCCACCAGTTTGAGAACCACCTTTCTAGTGTATTTAAGTGTCAGAAGCCAGGCACAGCAAATTCTTGAGGTGAGAAATTCAGCAAAGCAGTAACAATTTTGTTAACTGATTCTAGTATTCCTCATGGCAAAGAGAAAGCAAATAAACCACACATCATAGGCACATCACTTCCGTGCAAAAGAGCCCTGCTTTTTCCTTCTGATGTCTATGTGCACACACACACAGGAAGCACAACAGAGTGTGCACATATTGCCACCCAGGCCCACACCTCTGGCCTTCATATAAAAGTTATTGTACTTTGACATCCTCCTTGCTGTTCACTGGACTGAACTTAAAATATGCAAGAAACTAAATTACCTAATGGTATCTGCTGTTACACAGGTAGATAAATGCAAAGGATCAGATGCAAGGTACTAGGACAGAAGATTACCCAACAAAAGTAATAGACTAGGACAAGCTAAAGATAGTACTTCTTCACAATGCATAATTAACTTTATTGAATTTACTGCCATTAGATGTGGCAATGGCCCTAGCTCAAATGATTTTTAAAAAGAGAACAACTTCAAGATGGGTAGCCATGTTAGTCTGTCTCATGAGAAGCAACAAAGAACCCTGTGGCACTTTACAGCCAAACACACTGATTGTAACATAAGCTTTTACAGACTAAACTTCATCAGATCCATCTAATGAAGCGAACTGAAGCCCATGAAAGCATAAGCTACAATAACTGTGTTCATCTTTAAGATGCCACAAGACACTGTTTAAATGGGGAGCAGAAATTCATAGGAGGACAGGTGTATCAATGGTGATTAACCATTGTAGTTTAAAAGAACTGACATGTTACAGAGGCTGTGATGCCTCAGGGACTGGGGCAAACCAACTATGAATGTGTGCGCGCCCGCACAGGCACACCAGAGACAGCTGCCTTCATGTTCTGTTTGCATCTCAGAAGCGCCCAGCTGGCCACTACTGGAAACACAATGCTCTACCATTAAATTAACATTTATTTATAAATCACTTTCTATTCAAAATAGAAAAAGTGTAAAATGAAATAAAGTTACAAAAAAACCAAAAAAAAAACCCACCACCAACCAACAACAACAACCCAGATACAAAAGAACCAGATAAACCTAGCAGGGCTCTTCATACATTCTCATGTTCTTAAGAATAGTGTGCCACCATGAGACCAGAACACATGGCATTATGTTTTGTTTATTCTATTTTATCTCTGATGTGTAAAGTAGGTCTCTGTTTGGTAGGTCAGATTAGGAGGCTAGTGAGAACCAGGGAGGAAATACCATCCATTAATCAGATTAGTATTCAGTTGAAGTCAAAGGCACAGTAGGGTCAAATTGTTCCGAACAACAAAAATGCTTGTGTGCGCACGTAAAAATCAGAAAACAATATTGTCAAAATCTTTACTGCCTGATAACTGAACACATTCTGTTCAACACAGTCTTTCGAGTCATTCCACTTCTGTGTTCAACATTAAAAAAAAAACAGGGCAGTAAAAAGTTACGAACATCTAGATTAGAAGATCTTGATGCAGTCTTTGTTTCACAAAAGACTACCCTCTGAGGGGAGGATTAAACCCAGGAAGGGGTGGGAATGGCGGCAGAATCTTCCATCAAATTCTATACCCCCTTCTGAGCTGAGTCGCCCAACACAGGCCTCCTTATTTCTGTGCTCGCTAAATAGCAAGCGTAGCTCCAAGGAGACCAACTGGCAGCAGCAGAGCTTTACCCTGGATAAGGGAACAAATGTTCCCTTCTCCTGAGGATACTCCAGCAACTGCACTGGCCCTGTGGGATACAGTAGCAGCCATTTCACTGCCACTGGACCTCGCATCGCCAGAGTACCATAGGATTGGGCTGCCCATCAATCAACTTACTCTTCCTAAGTGCTTAAAGGGTTTCACATAAATTACCATGGTAATCATAACAACCCTATACAATAGGCCAGTATTAGTACTGAATCTCATCCTATATATATTCTATACATTGGTAGAAAAAGGAACTAAGCAGCTTGTCTAGGGCAACTCAACACCTAGCAGAACAAAGATATGAACCAGGTATGATTCATAAGAAAGATATGAACTTCTAGACCAGGGGTGCCCAAACCCCAGCCCTGGGGCTACTTGTGGCCCTCGAGGTCTCCCAATGAGACCCTCAGGGAGACCCCAGCCTCTAATGAGCCTCTGGCCCTCCCAAAACTTGCTGGAGCCTACACTGGCCCAACACAACTGCTCTCAGAGTGAGGGTGACTTGTTTGACCTCTCACGTTAGCTGTGGGATGAGGGCTCCCTCCACTGCTTGCTGTTTCATGTCTGTGATGCAGTAGTGGCAGCAAAGAAAAGGCCAGCCTTGCTTTATGCAAGGCCTTTTATAGGCCTTGAGCTATTCCAAGACCTTCATTCATTCGTATAAGTTCCACCTTTAGTATATTAATTTATGTAAACTTATGTAAATTTATTCAAACTTTAAATGTAAATTAATTCTTTTTCCCCCCAGTCCCAGACACAGTGTCAGAGAGATGATGTGGCCCTCATGCCAAAAACTTTGGACACCCCTGTTCTAGACCACAACCTTAACCAATAGATACCAGTTTTTCAAGGAACAGATTCTGACATGTACGATTCTTTTTTCCCCATATCCTTAAAAAACAAAAATTAAAAACCATCAATCAATGGACTGCAAATGCATACAAATAACATACCATGGTGTAATTGTGTGCCACTTTGTGCAAATCTGTGCAACCCTGTGCATCAGCAAAGGAGCGGATTCCAAGGCAATTTGATGGATGAAGCTGCTTCATTAAGAATTTACAGCAAGCTTCTACAACCTGAGAGAGCTGGAGAATACAAGCTGTAGATAACAGGCACTCAATATTATCTTCTTTTAATTCAAGACGACCTAAAATATTTAGAAAAAGGTGTGTTTTTTTTAAAGAAAAAAATAATATAAGAGCAGCCCCTATGATCAATTGGATGCTTCCAAAAATTCACAAGGAGAACATGAAGACAATTGCCTTCTCTTTTGCTTGCCCCCCTCAATCTGGTATTTAGCATTAAGCTGCCTAATAAATAGAAGTGTTCTTAAATATTTTTAATTTTTCACATATTTTGGGTTTTCCCTAGGAAGAAAAGTGCAGAAAGTGATGTTATGTGTTTTTATTCCAAGAGTGCATTTTTATAAATTATAATTGCTTTAAAAATGTGCTAGGTAGGCAATAAAGGTGGTATATCAGGTGCAGCCATGGTCATTACCCATGCACCTGCCCATCCAGCCCACTTTTTTTTTAAATTTCTTCGCAGATTTCCCAGTTTGTTTTAAGATTTTGGTTTTTTGTTGTACAAAAATTAAAAGCACAGAAAGCGGCGTTATGTGTTTTTATTTTGTTATCACTGAAAAATCACAACTCTACTAATAAAGTAGTAATACACAAATACAAGTAAGTAAGTGTTTGCTTAAATAAGTGTTTTTAAGTTAGTGCATCTAAACTTCCATTCAATTAATACAAATTAGATATTATCTGAAATCCCTTATGAAGACAATGCTGCGAAGTGTGAAGGCGGCTGTACATGCATACAAAAATGGCTATTGGCTGTTGTGAGCTATTAAGCGATACTCCAGTGGGTGTACAATCAAGTCCACACAGAGGTATCACCAATCTATACTGTATTCCAAAGAACTGGAAAAAAATAAGCATCCGGCTCACTTAGATTATCCAGTCCTCAAACTCTGCATACCACAGAATTTAACATTCACAAGCACAAAATATGGATAATTATACCAGCTAGTCTCATTACCTGTATATGCATATTGCACCAATGCCCACAGTGCGTTTGGCTCCACACCTTCCATTTTGATTTCTTCTTGCCTTGCCTCCCTTACATCATTAGTAAACATGGCTGCAAAGTAGTCTGAGACAGAGGACAACACCAATCTGTGCCATATGAAACAGGGAGGGATGAAAAGAAGGGGCAACAATCAATCTGATATTTGCCACTTGCTTTGTTATTTTGCCCTCTGAAGGAAGAACACCAATGAGCATTTGAATAAGACAAAGGTTAGATACAGTTCAATAGCTGAAATTTAGTATGCAGATCATATTTGCGGTTATTAGCAGAATTACAGACTTCAGCAAAGTCCCTCCTTGTTCAACATTTTCCCTCTAAGAGTAGTTATATAAATCATTTCCTCACTGATCTCTTACTACTAGTCTATTATATTCCTTTCTACAAGTCTACTATCTCCTCAGTTTTGTCTGATTTTGTGCTGACAGCCTTTGCCCTACATCCAAATTTAAACTGAAAACAAATTTCAAAGTGACAGTACTTTAATTCATCGGCCAGGGGTACAAGTTCTAAAACATTCTATTAAATATCCACAGAGAACAAGCTTATGTAGATGCAAGCATTATTTTTAATAATTAAAGTATGGACAATTTTCATATTTGTTGAATGTTATTGTAGCAGTTTTTTTCTCTAAAATACAGACTATATACCAAAATACAGACAACTGTACAATTATGCTTATCACTGTAACATATGAACACATCCGTACGTAAAGCATTTATCTGCTCCCCAAGATATGATTAGCAGTGTCAAAGCAGACAGTGCTAAATCTCTTAGCTGGGTAGGAGGAAAAGGAACACTGACAGTCTGTTATCCTTTCCTGTCCCCATCACTCTCCACTGGCAATTTGGATGAAAAATAAGAATATTGACTACAGCTTGATAAATGTGGATGTCCAAAGCACTGTGCATGTAGCCTGGACTACTGTTCAAGTAGTCTCCCAAAGAGATTAGTGTTTTTATGGTATCTGTTAATGTGTTTTAATATGTTTTTATCTGTTTGTTAAATTATGTTTTAATCTGTTCTCAACATGTTGTAAGCCGCCCTGGGTCCCTCTGGGGAGAAGGGCGGGGTATAAATAAATTTTATTATTATTATTATTATTATTATTATTACCACCACCACCACCACCACCACCACCACCACCACTTTTTCAATTACTAGTAGAGGCAGTCTACATGCATAAGCCTGTTTCTAAATACAGCTGGGTTCCTTCAAAGCAGGTCAATTAACTGGTGTAAACATGCTTTTATGAACTGGAGTTAACTAGTATACACCAGCCCCTACTTCTTCACTAACATGAAATACTCATGAAACAGGTACGCCAGATCAATAAAACTCTTCATTTTCCTATGGTATTTGAAATATTATAAAGATTTATTTTGGCTAAAATTTGCCATAACAACAGCTAGAAAAAAACCCTAACTGTAACTTGGATGGATACACACAGGCTGTAAGTTATGTCTTATGAATTTAAATACATATTTACCTGTGTGCTGGAATCCGGCGATCACCAACAACTAATACCACATCACACAATTGTTTGTGTCTTAGGTAATTTTCCATCTTCTTAAAGGTTTGTTCCGCATGGTTGAGTGCTTGGAAAAATTCATCTGATGTACAAGGTTCCATCGTATGACAAGACGATAGAGTCTGGCTGCTGTTGGAAGTCCTGGAAGAATAATATATAGATATGTGGATTTTACATAGACATGTAATGGATCAGGCCCAATTCAAGGTGCTGATTTTGACCTTTGAAGCTGTTGTGGCTTAGAACCACAACTCCTAAAGGACCCCCTTCTCCTATACATTCTGGCTCTGATATCATCAGAGGGCACCTTCTGGCACGTGCCACCCCAGCAAAAGTGAGGCGAATGGCAGTAAGGAGGAGGGCCTTCTCAGCTGTGGCATAGCAGTTATGCAAGTCCCTCCTTAATAGTTATGAACTGTCCCCTCTCTTGAAGCAATCCAGTAGGGTCTAAAAGTATTTTTATTTGTTGGCATTTGTAGTGCTGGTTCATGATGGAAATTTTCATCTTGTATTGTGCTTTTTTTGTTTAATGTTTTATGCCTGCTTTTATTGCCACATCTGATGGCTGTCTTATTTTATAATCGCTTACTGATTTTATTTTCTATGCTACTATTCCATTTTTTGCTCCTTTATTGTATTTTTATATATTGCTGCATTGTTTTCATGTTGATTTTTTTCTTAATGTAAGCTGCTTTGTGCGGGAAAGTAGTAGTGCGGGAAAGGCAAGATAGAAATGTATTAAACAAATAATAAACCTTAGAGATTTTCAAATGTGCAGTCTCACAAATAAAAAATAATTTGAAAAGATATTTATATCATGCACTTCAGAAAAACTGAAGATTAATTCAATTTGAGGTACTTCATTTCAATTAAGGCTCATTAAAGGCTTCTTCCACATAATATGGTGACTGAAAAAAGACTGAATATCTCTACTAATAATGAATTAAATGTGAAAAAATAATTTTCAGTAATAATTCTTACAATATGCAAGAATTTTGCTATGCCACCATCAAAGGCATGTGGGAAAGGTGTGTTTGCTTTGTTCAACAAAGCAAACACTCCTTGCAATCTCATTTGTATAAATCAATAGAATACATTAAATGTTTTAATTTAAAACATTTAAATATTTGCATTTCTTTCTCATTTCATATGAGATTGTTTTCCCAGAGATACAAGCAGTAACTTGACTTTCATCCCTTTGCTCTTTCAGCCATTTTTGCTTTTTTGGAGTTAAAGTTTTATTTTAAAAGACCAACGATTAAGGGCGAAATCCTAACAAGGTTAGGCTAGCGCAAGTCCCTTGTGCCAGCCTATGAGGGTCATAAATGTGCCATAAAGCACATTTGAGCCTCCTTGGGAGCAAGCCGCGTCAGTGCATAGAGGTGCGCTGGAACATGGAGGCTGCCTCCAGCCTCCATGGCGGCTTGCACCAGGAAGTCTGCGTCAGTCGAGCTCAGCCAATGCAGGAATCTGGAGAGGGCGGGGAGGAGGCGGGAGAGAGGTGTTCTGGGGCGGAGGGAGGGTATTCCAAGGGATGGGCAGGTGGGAAGCGGGAGGCAGGGCTGGAACCCAGCAGTTATACCGGATGCCAACCCCATTCCTCATGCAGCGCAGGGCACCTTGAAGGTGGCTTCCCAGGTGGCACAGGTCTGAGGAGACCCATTGGGGCTGTGGTGGCTTACCTGGGGGTAAGTGGAAGAGTTTCCCCTTGCCTCTGGCTGAGCCGATTCAGGCCCCAATTTGCACTGGATACAGCACAGGCCTCCTGGCCTGCCTGTTCCAGTGCAAGATAGGATTGTGCTGTTAGAAATACAAATTAGAAATAAATGAAAATATTAAGAAAAAAGAAAAATAGATATTGAAATGTGTGTAGCAGGCATGGAGTTCTCAATCCATGTTTCTTTGTTCTACAAAATCATATAACATATTGGGTATCGAATCTTAAACAGTTTGGTAATCATTCTAAAGTGCATTTTCAACAACAAAAAAGAGAAAAAGTTATATATCCATTGTCTACTCATCAAATCGAAAGTTCATTTGACCCATTTTCCCCTTAGCACTCAGGAAGTCCATGAATGGTTTCCAATTGTCCACAAATGTTTTTACTGACTTGTCTGCTCTTTCAGCCATTTTCAATTATAACCACATTTCAAATTTTATCCATGCGCTTTCCACTTTGTCCAATATCATTCAACGTTTGTTAGTTGACATTCTTATGCTTATTTTAATTTTATTTCTGTTTTAGGTTTTGCACACATTCACTTGTGTTATATAGTTATTTATGTTTTTCACTAGCCAGAATACATTTACAAGCTAAATAAGGCTATGCTTTGGCATTCATCCATTTTTGACTTTCGTCCACGCTCTGGTTCCTAACCAGATGAAAGTACAAGGTGCTGCTATAGTTGGGGGAAAACATTTTATAGATGTATCAAATGAAAAAAGTTCACATTAAAAAGACAGTGTTTTAACGAAGTTCTAACCTCCCTCCTAGCCAGGGAAGCCCAACACGGGCCTCCTCAGGTCTGCACCTGTTCAAAAGTGGGCTCCGATTTAAGGATTCAAGATCCTGTTGATATGTGCAGAACTTGGACTCAGTTGACTGCTGTAACTTGGCCTGATGGGATCGTAGCTGTGCTTTTTATGAGCCAATAGACAGTCTGTCTGAGTTTGTCTGAGCCAATAGTAAGAAGTTTTGTCTGAGCCAATAGGCTCACTTGCTGAGTACCTTGTAACAAGCCCTTGAGAGTTGGAGAACCAAATGGAAAACTGCTGCATTGGAGAGACAGAAGGAGGACTGGGAGGGGCTGAGCAGGAGACTTGAGTGCCATGTGCAAAAAGGCTGCAGTACCATCAAAAGAAAGCTAGAGGGCTGCTGTGTGCAGAGCCACTGAGGCTATAAATGGGGCTGCACCTGCACAGAGAGCTCAGAGACCACCAGGGAAGAGCTGCTGAGAGGAGCTTCAAGATGAGAGACCAAGCCACAGAGCTGCCATTAGATATTTGATTTTCTCTGTAAAGCGCTTTGTGAACTTTTTGTTGAAAATCGGTATATAAATACTGTTGCTGCTGCTGCGAGGAGGCTTGGGGAGCGTCTGCAGAGAAAGAGCTGGAAGATCAAGCTGCGGAGACCTCCGGAGAAGAGAAGCTGTGAGGAGCAAGCTGGGAGAGACCAAGCTGCAGAGCGGAGCTAAAACCTGAGCTCTGAGGGAGAGCTGAGGAGAGAGCTGCTGGAAGGAGCCCCTGGGAGAGCCAGAGAAGGGAACAACCTCCCAGCCTTTGTCTGGCTTGCCTCAAGTCCTGCTGCCTCGAGCCTGCCTGCCTCAGGTCCTCTCTCAACTGGGGGTAATTTGAAACAAGGTCTTGCCATTGTTTGGTTCAGGTTCCCTTCCTCCTAATAAAAGCCTTAAACTTAGCTTGGTGTCAGTGGTCTCTTTCAATCCTGCATAATGCTGTGGTGCTGCACCTGTGTTACCCAGGGAAAAGGGAGCAAACATTCCCTTAGGAGGAGATCCCAGCAGTAGCTTCAGCACCCACAGGATGGGGCAGTCGCCATTTTGGTGATGCTGCTCCTCTGGGCACTGCCAGGTTTAAGATTGGGTTGCCTGTCAGAATAGCAAATCTGAAACATCTTTGGACTGGAGAGTATATTAGAATATATTCAAGATTTGCTTACTGAGTCAGAAACTATTCTATATCGCACAAATACAAGAAACACTGAAGAACAAGCATCATTTTATGAGCTTCAAACATCTCTCTGAAGTCAATCGAACACCATGCTAATGAACATTTTGTGCCTGGGAAAGTGGTTAATTGTTCAGCAAAGATGCAATTAATGGCACTGGCATTTATGTGATCATAATTAGGTCTCAAAATTAACAGCCTATTAAAAAGATGTATAGGTGGATGGAAGAAGGAAAGCACCAGTGACCTCTAGCTTATCTTGCTACACCAGCTAGAAGCAGAGCAGCAGGTGGTTCAGACAAAGAAGCTCCTGCTAAGGCTGAGGCCAGTGAGCCAAGCTCTCTTTGCCTCCTTCCAGAGGCTTAAAATCCCCAAAACACATTGTTAATTAGAGGAAGTTAGGGTTAGGCGCCGTTCTACCGATGCGCTCCTCTTCAATTAGAAATGGCAATACAATGGATGGAGGAAATTCTATCACTCTGTTCCAGCAGAGGCTGTAAACTACCCTTCTTCTTGGAAAGGAAATTAGTTTGTGCCACTATCAGCAACTATCTGCCTTTCTTTAAAAATGCTTCTCCCCTCCTTGAGAACTGAGGCCACACTCTAAATATTATTTGTTTAATATGGGCTGTATACACCACTAACAGCAGTGCACACCCAGCTCCTTGTGTAGCAGCCCCGCCTTCTTCCTGAAATCAGCACCTGCACAACCTGAAAAGCTGTCCCCAAAGCTTTGTTCTGTTTCATAAACACTCTTTGATGCAGAGCTAGCAGGGGAAAGAAATGGAGAAGCCCCACTGTGTGCAGACCAGCGTTTCTCCATATCTAATGTGGTTCTTTGGATCTTGGCTACAGGCTATAAATTCAGTGTAATACATGGAACTTTCCTGAGGAAATCACTATCCAAATGTCTTCCTGTGGCTCTGGCAGATTTATGGAAATAACTCTGTGGTTCAGGTTCACATTTATAGCACTCAAATCTAGTGGACATTTGGTCAGTGCAAGAACATACTTGACGTTTTACAAAGTGAAGGTCAATTGCAAGGTCAATAGTAACATCACAACAGACAAAAAACAGGTGCCATTAACAGAGAGCTATTCCAGGTAATTAAAAAGAAACCCATACTTTTCTTACTGCTATTACATGCAGTAAACCAGCACCAATCATTCCTTACTGAAAAGCAGTATGTAAATCATCTTAATAATATTATCTCCCCATGCACCAGAAGGACACAGCCCTGCAGCAAGCATCTGAATTCCTCTTGCCTAAGTGGAACATAAGCTTCAGCACTAGAGCAGGAAAGGTGCTGAGCTTTCAAGAACTAATTAAAAAAAAATAAATCAAAAAGGGTCACGAAATGGCAGGCCACTGTTACTGGGAAACACTGTTGATGTTCTCCATTTTTCACAAAAGGACCATATAAGCACTCCTGTGCTTGAATACCACAATAAAGGGCTCAGGCCCGGTTCACACCAGTTTGTTGAATAAGAATCATGTCTGTAGTGGGCTCTGAAGCTGTATTCCGTCCCTGCCTTGCATACCCAAGAATCCTCATTAGCTAAATTACAGCTCCACCTTTCATATGAATCCAGAAGCTGTGGTTTTATCTATGGCTTAAAATCAAGACATATCATGGTTTGTAAACCATAGTCGAAACCACAACTCCAGAATTCAGGCAAAAGGTGGAGCTGTGATTTAACTAATGGACAGCCCAGTCCTAAGCTGTGCTGGTGCAGCCAGGTCACATAGCCTGCACTATATCCAATGAAGCTTGAGAGCTGACTGGAGCTTTCCTTGGAGAAGGGGATATTTTTCCCCTTATCCCATGCTGAGCCTCAATTACCCCATGGGGCTTCTCAGATCTGCACCAGCTATTTAGCTGGCGCAAATCCAGGAAGTCCAGTGTAACTCTGGGTGGGCCAGGAAGTGGGGGGTTAGGATTCAGCAGAGGCCTGCTCCACCAGACCAGCCCCCTCCTGGGCATGATCCGCACCATTTGTTCAGTGAGGGCCTGTGCATTGCCATTAGCTGCCCCAAATGGCTTCAATGGTGAGCGTGAGGGATCCCTTACACAGCATGTTACAGCACCTGCAATACTTACAGTGTGGCCACCCCCCTCTGGCTGCACTCTTGGAGAGGGGGTCTCTTGTGCCATGGTTTGTCTCTATGGCCAACAACTTCTATGTATGTATAAAATCTACGTATAATCTATGTATAAAAATCTATGTATAATGGAATTGACTATTGGCTTTTGAATCACACTAAAATTTTGTATTTACTCCATCAATGAAATTTTTGTGAATACACCTGCTCACCAGTTTCAGTGATTTCTGAACTACAAACATCTCTGCTCTTCAGAAGTGTAGTAGTTATATGATCAGAAGGATGGGCAATTTCTAGTATGCTGGGTTATGTCTCCATTCCACCAGCTATAACTCTACAAACGAATTATGTAGGCAGAAATTTGTATATCACTAGATCTTTAGGATACCTTCAAACACAGCTGAGATTAAGACAAAGATGTTTAACAAATCTGTTTATGTTTGTATTTTAACACTTGTACCTGAAGTAAAAGCCTGTTCTTCTAAATTCCATGAGAACAAATTGAGTTGTAACTCTGTTTCACTAATAAGGAGACTGGATTTTTAGATCCAAGATATTCTTAGATCATTTCTATTAATTGATGGTCTGCAACTTTAGAAATATGAGACTATGGCTGCAATCCTAACCACACTTTCCTGAGAGTAAGCCCCATTTAACAAAATAGGACTTACTTCTGAGTAGACCAGGTTAGGATTGTGCCCTATGTAAAAGAAATTAGTGACTGCATCTAGTAAGGAGAAAGCTACAGAGCACAATTTAAATATTGATATTTCAAAAGGTGTTTCCTCCCTCTACTTGCACATGGCTTTGATACAAGAAAAAAACAGTTTATTTTATAAGCAACTGAGAATTTTGATTTGGTAACAGAAATTCTGCCTTTACTGACAATAACCAAAAGCAAAAGGATGGACAAAATAAAAAGTCTAAATGCAAAAACACAAGTCAACATTAAAGTCCATGCAAGGAAAAACACCACAGGAGAAGAATTCTGAATACCTGCCCAGTGAGGAAGCCAAAATGGGAGAAAAGAATAAGCTAAACCAGTATATTCTGATCACTGAGATGCAACAGTCAGAGAACTAAGTATACTGTCTGACCAGACCACCCTACATCAGCTTCCGGTACAACCAAAGTTTAAGTAACTTCTTCTGGTAGTGGTTTCAGGCATACACAAAGAATGTGTCTCACATAGTTGGGCCTCTTGTTAAGTTGGTCTAGCCAGACATAACATACTCTGAACTGTAATCTCAGACAAACCTATATGTCTCAGGGTTTCCATGAATGGAACTGGCAGTGGCATGCCTGGCCTGATAGCATGTATTCATGCAGTCACAGAAAGCTATATGCAAATGCTAACAGCACATGTGCCCACTCCCCAGCCTGTCTTCCACTGCATAGAAACACAAGGCTGGTCATGCCCATAAATCAGAACTTCTGTTGTGCAGAACTTGTGTGCACACTGTTCTGCACTTTAGAAGAACATCTCTGCAGGAATGGGATTTTATTTCACAACGTTCATTTGGTATCCTGAAGATAATGTGTATATTAATGGTAATGTCTCTTTGTAAAAATACTGGACAATACTGAGATGTTCCTGAAATCCGTAAAATATACCACAATGCAGGTAGCCCAAGGCTGAGATTCATTCTTGCTGTCTTCATTCATTATTCATGCCATTAAGTATACCAATAATTAACTGCTTGGGAAATGCATGTTTTTATGAGGAACGTATTGGACTGAAAGAGAGACTGTCGTTTTATGTGCATTTTAAAACAAAAAAACATTGACAAAGTAGTCAAATACCAGTGTTCTTTTTGCTCCAAACTGCCTGTCCTTGCACTATACAAATTCTTCTATGCACAAAAGGAATGAAGCATATCAAATACACTTTAGACATATCCATCTGCAATTAGTTAGTAACACTCAAAATAGACGTGCCTAAGAGCACAATGGGAAACATATTTGCTACCTAGGTTTAAAAAAATCTAGATACTAAAGTAAATAAAGCATGTGGTCGGTGAAAGAGAAGCACCTTTCTAGCACTTATGACTGAAGAGGGAAGCCTAACCAGTTCCTATAACCTAAAATTTGCAATATCACTGCATTGCAAGACATAGAATAAAAACCCCCAAGCACCTAAAATTCCAAGTTAGCATAATGTTACATAAAGTATAATTTAAACATATGACTATATTCTAAGGCCAATCACATATTCTGCACAGCATGATGCCCTACCTTGTTTCAGCTATATGAGTTCAGACAAGCTAAAACAAACCTTAAGTTTTACCCTTACTTTGCTTCACAATCAGGATACAAGAAGCAATAGCCATTAAAATAGGTCAAGCCAAAGCATCAAAAATACAGACATACCTAGAGACAATAATTAAAATATTCAGGGTTTCTTTCCTAGTCCTATTGCCCCTTTTCCCCACAGTCCGGAAAACAAAATGCCTCAAGAAAACCACTCATGTTCACCTGCTTCAGAAATACTTTCAATACAGATTAGCCATGGTAGTGAAAGCCACATCTGAAAGTTGCACACATCATCACTAGACTGGCAATTGTCAGAAGTCCTGTAATTTGGCTGTAATATAGTTATCTGTAAATTTTTCAGCAATGCAGAGGAAATCTCATTTAGGCATAAAAATATATATCACAACAGGAAAGTAACAACCTGCATGAACTGCTGTCAGATACATTTTCTTCTTCACTTGCCCCATCGTCAGCATCTGGTTTGTCAAACCAATGCGCACCTCCACAGTCTTCTGTAGTAAACTCAAATGTAGGGACTTCAGAGCTGGATGCCATTGGCCAAGAAGGTGAATGGTGGAAACCCTGTTGACTGGACCTTTGGAACCCAACTGATGCCAAAGGTAGCGGTAGGTTGCCTGGATCTAAAAACTTTATCCCACCAGGAGTTGCATTATGTCCTCCGTTCCAGAACTCTTCTTGCTGGCAGTCAACACTAGGGTTAGGAGTTGATTGCTGGTGACCAAACCACCTCCATCTGATTTTTAAAATCTGCTTCACGTCGAACTCTTTACGAGAGCCAGACATCTTCTGAGAGAGCAAGTTATCGTCTAGGCAACGGGGCAAGCAGCAGCACACATAAAGAAGATTTGTGCATCCAACCAGGACAAGAGAAACACATGGTCTGCCTGTTTATAGCAAGCTGAGGCTGGGTGTTTTGAGATGATACTATTGCATTCAAATCTGGTTTCTATAAAACAATCCCATTGAAAAAGAAGAGACAATAATTTTAAAAATTAAATAGAAAAGGCTGAATTGGCACTTCTATCAGAAAGAACACAAAGCAGCCAGTGCATTCCCTCTTTCTTGTCT
Organism: Tiliqua scincoides; assembly: GCF_035046505.1. Lineage (NCBI taxonomy): Eukaryota > Metazoa > Chordata > Lepidosauria > Squamata > Scincidae > Tiliqua > Tiliqua scincoides. Next base: position 71,650,123 of record NC_089826.1, read on the forward strand.
CCTCATCCTCCGACCATTAGCTCTGCTCTCGTTAAAACACTTTCATAATCTGACCACAGTCCTCCCTCCTAAATCACAAATGACAAAACACAATTCCTACACTGCATCTTGAAACGTTCATTAACCCTTTCTTTTACAGATTTTGGGGGCGGGGAGAAGGAGGGGAATGAATACACATATGTGATTGTAAAAGCCAGTGCAATATTTGCTTTGGTGAAGACCACTCACAGGAAACAATGATTTTAACAGGGGAAAGCTGAACACAGAACTATTCCTTAATTTTTTTAATAGAGAAAGGAAAATACTTGTATACTAATATTTCACAAGCAAAAATTATTGCTAGTTTGTTAGTGATCTGCAGACTTTTTCATTTTCTCTATTAGTTCTTTCAACACAAAGCAAAAAGGTGGAAGTCTTGCCCAAAACAAAAGGGAACAAAAACATACATTAACAATAAGGCAAGTAAAAAAATAATTTAAGGAAAACACTGCTAAAAATATACAAGACAAACAATACAAAGTGTGGTTAAATTCAGCAAATCAGGAAATGAACCAGGCAAGCAGTTGGATTGTTAGATGTCAATGGAGTAAAAAGACTGCTATAAGATAATGAGGCGATTCCAAAGAACTAAATGCACATTTTGCATTGGTTTTGTTGTAGAAGCACAGGACAGATAACCATTTCTGGACAGATGACCCTCAAGCTGGGAGGATGGTTGAAGAACAAATTCAAACCAAAGTGAGAGGCAGTTAAGTTCTAGAGGTAACTTAAAAATTAAAAAGCTGCCAAGTCTGGATGGCATACACCTCACAGTTCTTGAAGTATTCAAATGTGAAATTGCCAATGTCTCAGAAAAAGAGGAGCAAGACTGTCACTACATCTGGCTTCCTGACTGGAAAGTAGCCGTGGTTCTCCTGAAGAGAAACAAAGATGGTTACTTGGTTGCTGTGGTCTACTGTTTGTTTAAAGGTTGTTCACAAGTGTTGCGAGTAGATACTTCTTCTCAGCCTTCCTCCGTACTCGGTCCTAGACAATTCTGACTTGGTAGGTGGACTTTTCTTCCTTCCTCCTTTGCTTCCTGTACTCCTCTATACTGAGTGAAAGTTAAGCTTAGCGGTTGTTCTTCAGTGAATGAGGCCATGCCAAGCTACCTTCCTCCACACTCAGGTCAACCCACGGGCCTTTCCCAGCTCCCGAGGGGACTCCTCAAAGCTGTGAAGAACTACGACGAGGTAGTGTGGAATCCCAGTCCTCTGTCGTTACCCCAGGCAAGTCTTGTTCTTGCTACTTTCTTTCCCCCAGGCAAGTCTTGTTCTTGCTACTTTCTTTCCCTCTGCCCCCTTTTTATTTTCTCCGCCAACATCCAATTGCATACAATCAGGCTCAATGGGTGCTTCTCCAGTACACTGGTCAACTATCAGCTGTGGCCAGCTGTATCAAAAAGAGCCTGGTCCAACAAGCCCCATGCCAGGTTACGCCAGCTCAGGTGAATCAGCAGAGCCACCCAGGGCAGCTCCTCTGTGTCCAGCAGCTGGACACAGGAGCTTTAGACCCCTTCAGAGTCACCACCAGGTTAGGCACTTGATGGAAACATTTTTTTCATTGCAGAGTTACTGACAGCAGATGAAGAGTTTGTTATCTGCCTGGATACACTTCTGTTAATACAGAAGAGTTCACTTAACACCCAACATGTTCAGAGTTTTCTTCTTCTGAAGTCAGGCATTTAAAAAAACAAAACACAAATATTAGGTCCTGACTGATATGGAATGTTGAAATCACCTTAGGCAAAAAGGTAATGCCTGATCATAACTGTCTGGATGGAACCTGATGAATACAGGATCAACATACAGAGCACACAGTTGATTATAAGAGAAAACATCTTCCTGGTCACCACCTTGCAAGCTGAGAAGGCGTGATAGTCTGCTTCTGCTGCTGTCTCTGACAAGGGAAATGCCAGAAGGGCTGCTTGTGCTGGCAGGACCAGAACCAAGGTTGACCTGTATGTTATCAATGGAACCACTTGCATTGATGGTATTGATGTCAGAGCTGCAAATTGTGCACTGTAACTTGCACCGACATGGAAGTGATATGGGTTGATGCCAAGGTGGTAATGACATGCCCCTCCATGGAGGTTGATTTCACTAGCAGCATAGACACCATCATTGATGGCAGTTCCCTTGATCTCCGAGGTGCTGGGGGAGGATGATGGCTGGAGGCCTAGCAACAGGAATAGTCCCTTTCCCTGTACTGAGCAGCAGTAGCCCACAGTGAGTATGTGATGCAGAATGGGAAGTACGTACACTCAGAAAATCTTGAGCTGGTGCACCAATTTGAGCAGTGTGATGCTCACTGGCAAGATGGGGTATACACTTGATGATGGCACACTAAGGTACAGCTCAGAAATCTCTCCATGTCTTGCCTCAGTGTCAGATTAGGGCTTGCAGCCTAATGATGACTGTTGCGATGTTTCCACGATCATTTCCTCTGAAATGCTAGGTACCATCAAAATGACTAAATGAGGAGACAAACTCACTGAGGGCACTGGGGATTGATATTAGTGAAGTAGATGTCTTGGTCACCAATATCTACGCCCACTGATCCCAAAGGATGTGTCAGCATCAGTGGTTTTGCCACTGACTTATTTCTTGTTGATGTCAGGCCCCCTAAAGGGTTTGCTGAGGTTTGATGTTTAGCCCTTTTTTCTTTTTATGGAGATCCCTCATATTGGCTGCAATCCTGAGGTGGGATTTGAAGTATTTGCCACACATCTTGCAGCCAGCCCCTCAGTCCCAACAGATCTGAGAAGAATTTGTGAACCACATGTCCTGTCTGTTTCTGTGACCAGGAAACCACTTGTGGCGGTGAGTAGCTGCCTTTATGGGAGGGCCTTATCTCAAACAACAAACCTGAGGCAAAGTTCTGGATTAATCTTCTTCTACCTGAAACATCTTGCAGTGGACACAGAAGTTTACAAGGTGGTCTTTGAAAACTGGCACATGTCCCATTCCTGCTTTGCTAGGACAAGCCATAAACATCTGATCATTGAAGAAATAAGCAAATAAAAGTTCTCGATAGGTTGAAAAGTTTTGAACAAATAGGCATTTGTTTGTGCCTATTTTGGTGTAAATAAGCAATTTCAGGTGTAAATGCTTCACTATTAGCTCGACCTTCACTATAGTCTTCCACAATTCAAGGCTGATGACTTCATTTTTACCTTAGTGAGGTGGCCAATTTACATGACTGACAACCCAGCTGCTATCAAGTGTAAGGAATATTAACTTCCTCAGTGTTTCTGCATTCCCACATCAACCAAGCCTTAACCAATCAGAATATATAGTATTCTTGATAGTAGGTGGCTGGCTCTCAAAAGGTGCCTGCTTTTTCTGCTGAACATATACCATCTGAATTCTCATGATACTACAGCTATTATTTTCATATACAAGTAAATACATCGTTCAGTCTGTAAGTGCAGACATACTTACAAAGACTTAAGAGCACTAAAACATTATTTACATCTTCCAAGCCTGCTGAACATAACTATAATGCATGAATTTTTAGAACATATAATTACATTAGAAATCAGAAAAGATAACTGAAGGTTCAACAACCTTAGGCATATTTTGGTGAGATGCAAGCAGAATTTGTTTTCCTTTCTTAAAAATGTACAGCCTTATATTCATTTCAAAAATAAGCAGAATTGTTGAAACAGAACATTGTTTTATTAGCATTAATTTTACATGGGCTGAAAGCAGGCATTTCCCATGTTGCACTGGGTTTCCAAAGACAGTGGGCTAAATTGATTAAATTAGAGCTGCCAACTGAGTGCTCTACTTTTGCTCAGCGCATGCTGTTTTAAGAGATAAGACTGCAGAACAACTTGCAATGCAATTAATCATCATTTTTCAACACATGCAACTCTTGAATAATAAGCAGACTGAATAAAAGGTTTTGCATCAGAACAGCATCCTGAATTTTATAGGAGGTATGTAGTCCAATGATAAAAATAATGTGGCCAACACAATGTATTTTCAGGGACCAACATTCCATCCACACACCAATTTTAACATTTAAAGAGACTAACTACATGCTATCTCCATGATGGAATGTTGTGCAAAAAAAAGTGTAAAGTGCACAGAGCATGAACGGGCAGCTGTGATGCTTATGATATGTATATTTTTCTATTTACTACCACCCTGAAGTCTACAAACCAGAACCAGGTACAAAATGCTAGCTTGGAGGGGCAGTGCCAATTACTCAGTACACCCATGAGCCATATACTGTGAAAACCTGCACATACTAGCACAAATTCACATCTGAGTTACTACAGATCACAGATTTAAACACAAAACAGTAAAACTGATCAGCAGAACTGCACAAAGACTGCACAAGGGCATCCAATTAGTACCTGTATTTTACAGGTAAGAAATATGGAGACTGAAAAACAACAAGAGAATGGCTTTGTAATTGTCAAAAACATGACAGAGAATACTTGGTTTCGCCTGCAATTTTCTTGCTACTGTTACAATACTGGGGATCAGAACTACCTGAGAACTACCTTCTGCCTGTCCTCACATAAAGATACCCCCCCAAAGGAAAGCACTGCTGTATGATCATAGATACACCAGTGGTACCCTAGTTGTGATGAATATCCGAGGAAAGATTCACAAGATCTTTTAATCTTATGCCCCAAAAATGAGGATGCTCTGCTGAATAATGAACTTATATCATTGTATCATATAGGGTAGAATATACTGCAAGTCAAGTTACTAATAACTCCAGCACAAGGGTCACCAAGCTCAGTGCCCATGTGATATTAGTCACATGACCAGCACCTCACTGAAAACCAAAGAGGATTTATTTATGTTACTTCAACAAGAATCAACATGACTAAATCCCCCTAGATGCTGCTGAAGTATTAATTTGAAATCTAATTAAACAGTAAGCAATGGTCCCACTGTGTTTCCTATTCTCAATTACATCCACATTCATCCTACATTTCACTGACCTATATTTTCTGCCTTCTCTCAGACATTTGTCTTCTCCCATTGTTCTAAAAAAACAAATAATGTCTCAGGCCAGTTTATGTTTGGGGAGGGGCCACATAATTGAAAGCCTAAAATGGTCAGCTCTTTAAAAAGCCAAAGCATTGCAGATTGATAGCATTATAAATACTCCATTCCGTTTCGAGTTCAAGGAAGGATACAAGGTGCTACTATCAGCTAGTCTGAAAAAAGAACTGGGTGTAAGATGCAATGAGTGAAAGTGCAAGACAATTTCTTGTAACTACAGCTTGTATGCATGATATATTCCTCTCCTATTACATCAAAGGATGTACTGCATCTGCACTAAAGTTCTGAAGCAGCCATTTATAAATCTGAAGCTTGTAACTTGGAGAGCCAGTGTACAGTGCAGAAGTCCTAACAACTGTTATAGCAGAATAGCCATCCTGATGTCCTAGGACAGGATACTGCAGTTCTCATTCATCTTCACTCTCACAAGTGGACTGTTCAATTCACAACCATGGTTCTAGCTTGGAGGGGGAGGGGGCTTGGCAATGATCAAGGAAGTCCTCTCAACTTATACTGGGCCAGCAGCAATGGTTTATATCTGTTGCCTCTATCGCATTCCAGGTTCCAGAGACCAGGCAGAGGAGGGCTCCCTGGGAAACCAACGCCCCCATGAGAGAACTGAAAGCCATGGGATACTTATTAGCAAAACCACAGTAGGCCTGTAGGGTGAAAAGATGTGATAACCAACTGAATTACCAGTGAACATAGACTAGACAGTAGAGTTAAGAGGTATTAAAGTGGAAAAGAAAAGGTTTGATCAAATAAATGCAGTAACTATTAATGCCCAGCAGATAGAGCTGGGATGCTACTCCAAAACACAGTACACAAACCAAACTCCTCGCTAAACCTGGGGAAGTTGACAGGTTGGCTTGGGAATAAAATTAACAGACAAAACAAAATAAGGTTCACTGAATGTGGTTTTCTAGCAGATACAGGCTCCAGCCTAGCGATATGTATTTGTCTAAGGAAACCTAGTTCCCTACATTTACTGGAGAGTAAGTGGGTGCACTTCCATGCACCAGCATTATGTTTCTATGGCAGAACACACACAGCTTCTTGTTTGCTTGGGCTTCAAGAGCCTTGGTTTAATAATGTCAAATTAGCTGACTGGAGGAGTGGAACCCACCTGGCTTCTCCATGCCACCTCCTTTACCTAGTTGGATAAAACCAATTGGCAAGATTGGTTGATTGCAAACAAAGGACAAAAGCTGTTTGCCAGTAGTTTTTTAGGCTACTGAATCACACAGGAGCCTCTGGGGAGTTAGAAGTATCCAAAAATAAGGAAAAGTAGGCAAAAAAACAGGGGAGACATCTATCAAACGTTATGGCCAAATAACCAGAGAAGGAAAACACAACTGCGTTATGTAACAAAATGTGAATTTTCTTAACTCAAAACTGACCAGTGAGCCTGATTGTTCTGAGAACTACAACAGGGAACCAATAAAGTATTAGTATGAGTCAGTTCTCATTGTCATGTAACAGAGCTAATACTAGAACTATAGTTGTATGAATACCATCAAAGTTGGCCACTGATTTTTTGTGGGTTACCAATTTGTTGGGTGACTTGTATATATTTACATAAATAAAGTTAATGGGGTGTTACACCAACCCTAGTGATACCAGTTCTGTATAAGTCGGAAAATGTATGCCTTAAAATTGGCCCTGAAAACATGGATCAGCATATACAATGGTCAATACAGTAAATCGTTTCAGAGCAGCTGCTTGGTGAGGTGAGAGTGGGACTGTGCTGAGAAGCAGGATGCAGGGGGGTGGGGGAAAAAGGAGCAATTTTATTTACCAGTAATTGTTCTGAGGCAGCAACATAAAGCAAACAAACAAAACTGTAGCCATTTTAGCATCTTCACCAAATAGGAAGGGAAATGAAGGTGCTTAGGGGAATTGTATGAGGTCTGCTGCTATAGAAGTGCAGCACTGTACTCCTCACAAAGCCTACAACACCCAGAAGAACCTTCATCTCCCTTCCTGTTAGGAAAAGAAGGAAAAAAGTTTCTTTTAGGCTTTTTGCTGCTGCCTCAGAACAGTACCTCATAAGCTGTTTTCAAAGTAGCTCAGATACCCCCAAGTCGTCATCCCCTGACTCCAATGGTCACAGAAAATTCTATAATTTTTGCTAAAAAGTTGTCCTCGACTTATCTGTGAGATTGACTCTACGGTTATGCTGTCATTTATTCCATATGGTCTGGTATGGGAGGAGATCCATCATGGAAGTGACACAATGAGCTCTCATACGAGGTGCTGCAAACCCTAGTGACACCTCTGCTGAGAGGTGCTCTGCAAAGTGGTACCTCAGCAGAAGCGGTGCTGCTGAAAGGGCAGTCTGTATGATAACACAGGCCAACACACAGTTTGCTTCCTTAAATGTTACACCATTTCCTGGGTATATTTGGGGTGCCGATTCCAAAAATGGCATCCGTTTTGCCCTATCACGCCTAGTTTGGGACATATAGTATAGCCTCTTTAGTGAATGGTTCAAGCAGCTTCCTCATGAGGAAGCCTACACCATGGCTTCCCCATGAGGAAGCTGCTTGAACCATTCACTAATGAGGCTATACCAGGGGTGCTCACAATTTTTGGCTCGAGAGCTACTTTGAAACCCAGCAAGGCCCGGAGATCTACCAGAGTTTTTTTACAATGTTCACGCCATCATAACATATAACATTTATGTGTACAATGTATGTTGGTGTACCTTGCATAACCGCATGAGCCAATATTGCACAACACAACATAATTAACTATAAACATTTTTGTAATTACTTGAGTTTACTTTGATGACTTGCACTGAAGTGAATCAGCCAAGGATGCATAGTCCGGACAGCAGCTGCTGACAGGCCAGCCTCAAGCACACTTCCAAATGTTCATCAGTCATGGTGGAACTTAATGATCTTCATGTAGGAAAAGGCTGACTCACATAAATAAGTGGAGCCCTTCCTGCCTCAGGTGCTCTTATATCCCTGAGGGCCCTATTGCCTTCAAGTGGCTGCAGCTGTGCAGCACACTCTGCTGGATGCCCAGGCCTTACCCTTAAAGGGGCCACTGCTGACACCACATCTACCTCCTCACCAGATCTTCCTCAATTCCAATACAAGTTGGGGGGGGGAGCAGATCTCTATACAGACCAGTGCAAAAACAGGGGAAAGGTGTGGGGGAGGGAAGATCTCTATATAGACATCACAGCAAGACCAGTGCAAAACCCCTTGCACACAGAACCAACAGATGGAAGTTGGGGGGGGGCAGATCTCCATACAGACCAGTGCAAAAACAGGGGAAAGGTAAGTCAGCCCTAGTAGAGTCAACAGGGCTCACTCCCAGGGATGCGTGGACAGGAGAGAAGCCTGCCAGCAGCTCCTCTCCCAGGGAGGAGCCTGCCAGGGGCTCACTCCCTGGGCTCACAAGCCTGCCAGGGGCTCACTCCCAGGGATGTGTGGACGGGAGAGAAGCCTTCAAGCAGCTCCTCTCCAGGTCTACTCATGAGTCAGCCCCAGTAGAGTCAAAGAGGCTCACTCCCAGGAATGCGTGGACGGGAGAGAAGCCTGCGATCGACTCATTTTGCCTCGCGATCGACCAGTCGATCGCGATCGACGTATTGAGCACCCCTGGGCTATACTATATGTCCCAAACTAGGTGTGATAGGGCAAAACGGATGCCATTTTTGGAATCGGCACCCGAAATTCATATCAAACCACCAGGAAGTTTGGTAAAAACTTTTCTGACCCTCAGTTTTGTAGGTCTATGTAATTGGGCTTTTCCAGGACCTTGGCAGCTTCTTCATTTCACATCTCTTCCTCTGCACCATTTCCAGCCTTCTGAGGTTTTCTTCGGTCTCTCCTCCCCAGTGACAGAAGCAGCACTGCTAAAATGGTGGCTCACATGAAAGATGGGCTCTACCAGCACTGCCCTTTCAGCAGTGCCACTTCTGCCAACTCATCAATCTGCAGCTGAGAGCAGCTGATAGTGGTGCTTGAAGAGCCCAATTATCACATGGGCCAGATAAACAGCTTCTGGGGGTCATATCCAGCCTCTGGGCTTTATGTTTGACACCCTTTGTTTGAACCTGGACCTACTACATGTAAATCTTGTGTACCACCACCAAACTGCAGTTTTTCCCTGTTCCCTGCTATGAAGTTTGAAGGCCTAGTACCACATGGATAATCATCCCACACATTGACTGTATTGGGGGAGAATCCTCATGAGCCATCCCTCAAAGATGGTGCTGAGTCAGTGTTGTAAAATGAAGACACAAAGCTGCTTCTGTGCTGCTGCAGCAAAATCTAAAAGGTACCAAAGCTTATTACTGCTCAGATGCAACTGTTTAACTACTATGCATTATACATATGCAACTACATATAGTAGTTATATTATATTATTATATTATATATACATTATATAATATATAATATATTTTACTTATATAATATAATATATTATTATATTATATATAGTAGTTACATTATATTATGCAACTACATGCATTATACACTTGGAATATAGAATCAACAATCCTTAGAATTGCTGTTGGCAACCTTCAGTCTTGAAAGACTATGGTATCACGCTCTGAATGGTGGTTCTGGCACAGCATCCAGTGTGGCTGAAAAGGCCAATTCGGAAGTGATAATCCCTTCCACACTGGGAAGTGCAATCTGCAAGTGCAAGTGCAAGTGCAATCTGTCCCTGGTCTGTCTCCCTGGCTATGGCCTTCCTTCTTCGCCTCTTTGCCTCAGTCTGTTGGCAAAGTGTCTCTTCAAACTGGGAAAAGCTATGCTGCACAGCCTGCTACCAAGCAGAACGCTCAGAGGCCAAGGTTTCCAATCTGTTGAGGTTCATTCCTAAGGCTTTCAGATCCCTCTTGCAGATATCCTTGTAGCGCAGCTGTGGTCTACCAGTAGGGCGCTTTCCCTGCACAAGTTATCCATAGACGAGATCCTTTGGGATCTGACCATCGCCCATTCTCATGACATGACCAAGCCAACGCAGGCATCTCTGTTTCAGCACTGTATACATGCTGGGGATTCCAGCTCGTTCCAGGACTGTGTTGTTTGGAACTTTTTCCTGCCAGGTGATGCCGAGGATGCGTCGGAGGCAGTGCATGTGGAAAGCGTTCAGCTTCTTCTCCTGTTGTGAGCGAAGAGTCCATGACTCGCTGCAGTACAGAAGTGCACTTAAGACGCAGGCTCTGTGGACTTGGATCTTGGTATGTTCCATCAGCTTCTTGTTGGACCAGACTCTCTTTGCGAGTCTGGAAAATGTGGTAGCTACTTTGCCGATGCTTTTGATTAGCTCGGTATGCAGAGAAAGAGTTTCGGAGATAGTTGAGCCAAGGTACACAAAGTACCAGCTCATGCGCAGAGATTGCAATGCAGGGAGGTGAGTCCACATCCTGAACTATGACCTGTGTTTTCTTCAGGTTGATTGTCAGTCCAAAGTCTTGGCAGGCCTTGCTCAGTTCATGAGCTGCTGGAGGTCTCTGGCAGAGTGGGTGGTGACAGCTGCATCCTTGGCAGTCAGGCAGACATTTCAGCTGAACTTTGGACTTTGCTCTCAATCTGGAGAGCTTTCCGTCTGATCTGGTCCAGAGATAGATGCCTTCTGTTGCAGTTCCAAAGGCCTGCTTCAGCAAGACAGCGAAGAAAATCCTAAACAAGGTCGGCATGAGAACACAGCCCTGCTTCACTCTGCTTCAGATGTCAAAGGGGTCTGATGTGGAGCCATCAGACTACAGTGCCCTTCATGTCCTTGTGGAAAGACCTGGTGATGCTGAGGAGCCTGGGTGGACATCCGATCTTGGGGAGAATCTTGAAGAGGCTGTCCCTGTTGACCAGGTCGAAAGCCTTCGTGAGATCTATGAAGGCTATAAAGAATGGCTGTCATTGTTCTCTGCATTTCTACTGCAGCTGCCTAAGGAAGAATACTATATCAGTGGTGGACCTGTTGGCTTGGAATCTGCACTGTGATTCTGGGTAGACACTCTACAAGTACCTCTGCAAGTACATGGAGTCTCTTCAGTGCAACTTGGGCAAACAGCGTTCCTACAACACTAAGGAGAGAGAAGCCGCAGTAGTTATTGAAGTCACCCCTTTTGCCTTTGTTCTTGTACAGCGTGATGATGTTTGCATCCCTCATGTCCTGTGGTACTCCACCTTCTCTCCAGCAGAGGCAGAGGATTTCATGCAGCTCAGTGGTGATGATCTCTTTGCAGCACTTTAGGACTTCAGCAGGAATGCTGTCTTTCCTAGGTGCCTTGCCAGAGGCGAGGGAGTCCAGGGCTGTGTGAAGTTCTGCTAGGGTTGGTTCACTGTCAAGCTCCTTCAACACAGGTAGGCACTCGATGTTGTTCAGTGATTCCTCAATTACTGCATTTTCTCGGGAATATAGCTCAGAGTAGTGCTGCACCCAGCGTCCCATCTGCTGCGCCTGGTCCTGGATAACCTCGCTTGTGGCATACTTCAGAGGGGCAGTTTTCTTCTGTGCTGGACCTAGGGCCATCCACTTGATGTTGCCCATGTCAGCTGCTATCTGTATCTGGGAACAGAGTTGGAGCCAGTAGTCATTAGCACATCTCCTGGCAGTCTGCTGGACTTTGCTGCGAGCAGCTTGGAGGACCTGCAGGTTGCGCTCACTGGGACAGGCTTTGTATGCTGCTAGAGCTCTCCTCTTTTCCTCAATGACTGGTGTCAACTCCTCAGAGTGGGCTTCAAACCAGTCTGCGGCCCGCCCCCTCACCCTTCCATGTTGTACAATCCTCTCCTCCCTCTGCTTTCTCTATACAGCATAATCCAGCCTGACCCCTCCCTCCTCCATGTCCTTAGAATTACACTTATGCAAATGATATTCAACTGATCTATACCAATAATTGAAATGCAAATTGAAAACTGCTCACCCATTTAAAAAATCCTTTTGAACAACCTAGCTGCTTGATCTGTTTATTTGCATATCTAGTTTCGAAAAGTTGGAGAGAGGTTACATTAGAAAACAGAAAGGGAGAGACACACTCTGGGAGCACTCCAAGCATTCTTGCACTTCCTGCTTTGTTTAAAGGGACCTTGTGAGAAAGAGAAAGGAGGGATAGGTAGGGAAGCAAGCTGACCACCTTTCACCTTAAGTGAGTAGGAAGAAGATCAGAGCAGCTCTGTCTGCAGGGGCCTGAAGAAAGGCAGCAAGAGACTTAGGATTAAAGACATCCCAAGTCTTAAAAGGCATCCCATTCTTTTAAAAAAATGTAAGTAAAAATGCCTATCTAACAACTGGCAGACCTTTGTTCTTCCATATTGTTGAAAACAGGCCAGTTAAACTGTTTGGCAGATGTATTAAACAGAAGTATAAACTACAACTGGTGTTCTAACTACTTCTAAAAACACAAAGTTCTTCAAACTATTTCATTAGACTTGCCTGGCCTTCCAAGCTATGCAACCTCTGCTCCAGATTCTAACATTCTTATTAAGATTATGGTTTTCCTTAAACCAAGCTAAAAATGCTTATATGCCATGAGACTAACCCAGACAAGTTACTGATCCCTCAAAGGTTGAAGAACTACTCAGATACATGTGACAAGCCTAGAAACCGACCTCTCTCTGTAGTTCACATAAAAAGACAACCTTTTACATTTCCATAAGTATCCTAATCATCAAGCTTATCCAGCAACAGGGTTTTGCAAGACTAGTCTGTGCAGTAGTCTATAACTTGTCTATACTTTTAAATTTTTTATCAGGCAATGTAAAGATGGCTCTAATATTTAAAATTCAGCAGCTTCTTTAAATACAAAGAACATTCAGAGCACTGTTGCATTCCATGAACATAAGAACATAAGAAGAGCCCCACTGGATCAGGCCAAGTGCCCATCTAGTCCAGCTTCCTGTATCTCACAGTGGCCCACCAAATGCCTCAGGGAGCGCAGAAGACAACAGACACAACCTGCGTCCTGGTGCACCCCCCTGCATCTGGCAATCAGAGGCAGCTTGCCTCTAAAACCAAGAGGTTACATATATCTACTATGACTTGTAACCCATAATGAACTTTTCCTCCAGAAAATTGTCCAGTCCCCTCTTAAAGGTATCCAGGCAAGATGCCATCACTACATCCTGTGGCAAGGAGTTCCACAAACTCATTACATGCTGGGTAAAGAAATATTTTCTTCTGTCTCCCAACACTCAACTTTCGTGGATGTCCCCTGGTTCTGGTGTTATGTGAGAAGAGTGGATAGAGAGACTCTGTCCATCCCCTGCATGATTTTGTATGCCTCAATCATGTTCCCCCCTCAGGCCCCTCTTTTCTAGGCTAAAGAGGTCCAAACCTTGTAGCCTTTCCTCATAGGGAAGGTGCCCCAGCCCTGTAATTATTTTGGTTGCTCTCTTTTGCACCTTTTCCATCTCCACTATATCCTTTTTGAGATGCGGCAACTGGAACTGGACACAATACTCCAGGTGCTGCTGGTCCAGCAGCAGGTCTCCTTAAAACAGCAACCAGCTGTGTACTTTGTGAACCACCAAAAACCATTTAACAGCAGCTGAATTCTGTTCCACTGTTGTAAACCCCTGTGCATGCTGGCCCAATAGGACTGGACCATAACTAATACACATTTTTGCACGCTATGTTTCTGATTGAGCTTATACATTTGGTATTATTGAAGTATTTTTCTCATCAGACCGAACAACAGATGCAAATATACTACTTTTCTTTCAAGTTGCACACATTAAAAATGTGCCTTAAAATGCAACATATAAAGCAAATACTTTCCCAGATCAATGAGAATAATAAAACAGTTCTATAAAACTGAGGTTCCAGAGCTCATTCAAGATAAATTCAAATACACTCAAGTCCCTGTTTATTGAGACAGTCGCACAACGTACTCACAGCACAAAAGAAAATCAGCCTGCATTTGCATTTTTGTGTATTGACTAGCTAAAATTTATGCTTGGGATCAGTGGCATAGCTAGGTCATTTGACACCCAGGGCCCATAAATTTTTGTCACCCCATAATCATGTAATTATTAATTATATTAATTATTCATTCATTCACATTTTTATACCACCTTCCTCTAAGCAGCTCAGGGTAGTCTACATGTTTCCTCTCTTTATTTTGTCTTCACAACAACCCTATGAGGTAGGTGAGACTGAGAGATAGTAATAGTCATGACATGAAATGAATAATAATAATGGCCAGAAAATAAATGCAGTGAATATTTCCCCACAAGCAATGGATGAAATTCTGCATCAAATGGTATATAACATGATAGTATTATTCCTAAAAGCCATGATTTCCAGAATTGTGGTCACTAGGGTGTCAACCCCCCCCCCCCAAAGGATGTCTCATTAGCCTGTTTTGAGTTATGGCAGTGGTTCTCAAACTTTTAACACTGGGACCCACTTTTTAGAATGATAATCTGTTCGGGACCCACCAGAAGTTATGTCATGGCTGGAAGTGACATCATCAAGCAGGACAATTTTTAACACTCCTAGGCTGCAATCCTACCTGGCTCGATTTCACTTTCCATAGGGCTCCATGCATTTTTTGATTTCCAGTTTTTTGGCCATAACTTTTGATGGAAAGGAGATATTTCACTCCAGTTTTTTCATTGCATTCCACTGGAAATTCAGCATCCAACAATATATAGCATGATTGGTTTATTCATAACCTCCGCGATGTCAGCGATGTTGGGTCACTTGTGATGCACTCCCCCAAGGTTGGTACCTGGGGCGGACAGCCCCCCCGCCCCTCGCTAGCTACGCCACTGCTTGGGATTACAAAAAAGTCATGGAGCATAATCAAGACAGAATTAAGAACCCTGGAATGTCCTTTATTTCAGTGAAAGATATGCAGCCATCTCTTATTCATACTTACTCTTGACATGAATCTCAGATTTCAATTTCATACTTCTGTGTAAATTTGTACAGAACCGCAGACTTAAATGCTGCTTAAATCTACTACTGAAACGAATTAAACTTCCAAATCTTAACTATGGCTGGGCTCATAATCTGCATATATGATTTTAAAAAGAGAATTACCTGAATTGCTTGTCTAGATCAGGGGTGTCCAAATTTTCTGGCAGGAGGGCCACATCATCTCTCTCACACTGTGTCAGGGGCCAGGAAAAAAAATTAATTTACATTTCAAATTTGAATATATTTACATGAATACATTAGCAATGGAACTTATATGAATGAATGAAGGTCTTGCAATAGCTCATGGCCTATAAAAGGCCTTGCACAAAGCAAAGCCAGCCTTTCCTTTGCTGCCACTGCTGCATCACAGACATGAAACAGCAAGCAGTGGAGGGAGCCCCTTGTCCCACAGTTCACACGAGAGATCGAAGAGTTGGCCATCACGCTGAGAGCAGTTGTGTCAGGCCAGTGCGGGCTCCAGCAAGTCTCTGGAGGGCCAGAGCTCATTGGAGACTGGGGGCTCTCAGGGGGCCAGATTGGGAGTCTTCAAGGGCCACAAGTGGCCCCAGGGCCGGGGTTTGGGCACCTTGGTCTAGATGATATATATCTCCATTTTCATCTCCTTCAAGACATCCTAGGCCACAAGATGAATCTCAAGAAATAAAAAGAGTAAATAATATAAGAATAGAAATTAAAACAGATAAATCTGAGGCATTGCAAACAACTCTTTAAAAATTTACTGCACAACATCTTATCTTACCAGTGAAACAGTTACATAGCAGAGGATGTCTACTGTGTCAGTATTTGGAGAATTTAATTTCTACCCTTGACATTTCCTATATTTAAGAAGTCAATTTGACAGTTAACATATGAGAGATCAGCTCAATCCTCCACAGCACGTGCGTTAGTGCACTGCATGCTGCACTGGTCTGGTAATAGTGTGCAAAAATGCTATAAATGGATTGGAGCAGTGCAGAGGCAGAACGGGGCAGAGGGAGGACAGGTCAGGTAGATTAGGCCTGGGAGTAAACAGGATTGGCAGCAGCCATGCATAGGCCTGATCCATCTGGGCATGATCTGCTGAACCAAGGCAACTTGTTCCAGTGATTCTGCAGGCGGAGACCCAAATTGCCCCACTGAAGCAGCTGGGACTTTCCTGGGGCAAGGGAACAATTGTTCCTGACAACAAGGAGTCTGCCAGCACAGAAAATTCCCCCATAGGATACAGCTGTGCTTGCCTGCTTCATCAGCAAGGGGGGTTGGAGGATAGAATTGGGCTGTTACACTGCAATCTAATACACACTTATGTAGGAGTAAATTCCACTGAGCTTATTGGGGCTTACTTCTGAGTAAACATGCATGGGATTGCATTGTCAACCTCATTTTAAAACAATGTAATTCTTAATACACCTTCATTATCATAACCTACACAGCAAGTCATTGAGCCTGCCACTGTTTTATGAGGAGTTTCCAACTGTGGCGTTTGGTGATCCAGCTCCATTACAATTCATGTGTTCCTATTTAGCATGCATGCAGTGCTGACAGAGATACTTGCCATATTTATTAAAAAGGAAACATGGAAATTACTGACACATATATCTCATCAAGGGTCAGATTCAAGTTCCTGAATGGCTCTTCATGGATCTGATTGCACATATGATTTTGGCAACAGTGTGGCAATTCATGCATTATATTATTTTAATATGCAAAAACCATGCAATTCTTAGAGGCTCATATGGTCACTTATCTGGTTGCCTCTGGTGAGTAACAATTGCTTTCACTTGATTACTGGTAGGCAAGCAGCTTTACATAAAACTAGTTCTTTTGTATGCCATAAAGTATATGTGAGCAGTTCAGTAAAAATGCTGTGGGTTAGTAAACGTTGAGTAATCTGCCATACTCATTAAAAAAAGATTATAGGAACAGGACACGGCTTTACACCAACCATTGGCCCATAAAGCTCGATACTGCTGATACTGACTTGCCATTAGTTCTCCACTACAGTTGGTCTCTGCTTTACAAGGGGTTCACAATTCAATCAAATCATCTTATGATGGACTCCCTGTAGCCAAATACAGCTCACCAAACATAGTATTTGCTATGTGGTAGACTTATGATTGCCTTTAACACAACCTCATGGGTGGTAGATAAGTTAATCAGTGACTGCAAGGTTTTGGTAGAGTCTCAGGGCATAATCCAATGCCTGACTACTCAGAAGTAAGTTCAGCTGTGTTCAATGGGACTTCCTCCCAGGAAAGTGGGTATAGGACTGCAGTCTCAGTCTGCAATGAAGTTTATTATTATGTTTCTACATAATGAAACAGTTATCTCAACAACAGTAACAGCACAATCCTAAACATGTTCACTCAGAAATAATTTTTTTGTTCAATTGGGTTTACTTTTTAGTAAGTGTGTTTAGAATTGCAGACAGGCAATAAGTTTCAGACCGGCATGGCTGAAGAAGAGATAATTTTAGTCTACAAAGTCAGGAAAGAGCAAAAAAAAAGGGGCGAAACAACATCCAAACTTTCAGGATGTAGTGACATACTTGTTCTCATGAAAGAGACAGAGTGGTGCCTATTGGGGATATATAATCTTCACATAAGAAAACCACAACTCTGTGAAAAGATATTTGGTTCCTGCACAAAGTATTTATGTATCTCACATACATATATGAAGAAATCATGTGGAAAGGATCTAGATCAGGGGTGCTCACACTTTTTTGGCTCGAGAGCTACTTTGAAACCCAGCAAGGCCCGGAGATCTACCAGGGGGGAAGGAAGCGTCTGACAGACACCCCCTTTAATGTATGGAGCCCCTGCTGGAGTCTAGTCAGTTTCATCAGTTTTGTTGCTGTATGCCTGAAGAGCAGCTAAAGTGTCAGTTTCAGTTTAGTGTCAGCTAAATATGTCAGTTTCGTCTAGTCACTAGACAAAACTGACATATTAACAGTTTGGAGAGACAGGGCTCCGCGATCTACTCATTTTGCCTCGCGATCTACCGGTAGATCGCGATCCACCTATTGAGCACCCCTGATCTAGATGAAAGACACGTACCAGAAGATTTAACCAGCAGAATTTCTTCCTCTGTATGCGTAAAGGATTTCAAATGCAAAAATTTTTTCTAAATGAGTGTAAAATCACTTTGATTTTTTTCCCAATTGATATTTCCTACTTCCTACAATTGTGTCAATAACAAACCCGTTGTTTGGAAAAGGCAGTCAATGTTACAGTATAGTTGTCACTCATGCATGCCCTTCTCCCTTCCATCCAAGCTCTCACAGAGTCTGAATCAGTTGCGCTTGACAGGGTAAAATGAAACAGTAGGGGGAAGGAGGCCCATCTAATCTCTTTGCACAGGTCGTGAACCATAGCCTGTCGTAATTAATTTTTAATTACTTTAATACTGCCTTACATTAGCTTCCTCAGATCAGATAAATCAGCCACTGAATACAAGTTGCTCTGGGTTACAAAATATTATAAGTACTCAGAGGAACAGAATAAATTTCACTGAGCATATAACTGGGCTTGAATTTGAAAGATACAGATCTCATTGAATTGAACAGCTCTTGAATGATTCCTTATATCCACATCATCCTTGTAGCATAAAAATGAAGTGATACAAGGGATCCTATTCCTTCATATAGAGGCAAATTGTGAATATCTGCCAAATTCATCAGAACCAAGATCAAGCGTTTAATTTCACGGACCAAGGGACAAAAATATGCTTGTAATAGAGTAGGATATGCTCCCCTCACCCCCTTCTTTCTACAGACACACAGAAGGATCCAGTGTGCAGAATTTTAATAACTTCATACTACATGAACATAACCTGTAACCTTTTACTCTACACTGGTTAACCTAGAATATCAACTTCTCATTGAGCCTACAATCACAACTGTGAAAGGGTATGTACATATCAGTGAATCTGATGAAGTTTCATTCTATTTTGACTGAGGATAGACAGTTTTTAGAGATGGCAGGTTATCAAACTAACGCTGCAATCCTATACATACCTGGAAGCAAGTCACACTGCTCAACGGGACTTACTTCTGAGTAGACATGCCTAGGATTGTGTTGTAAATCCACAAACCCCTGTGTGTACACAGAACGCTTTCCCCACCCATAAGCATACAACTGAGAAGGTGGGTGGTTATCAACCACATTGCTGGTTAATCAGCAGTAATTTTAAGTATGCACCTTCAGGACCCTCTGGAACACAGAGTGGTTGCAGCCACACAAATGGTTCACGAAATGCTTTCTCATGTTCAAGAGTTTTCTCTTCTTTATTCTTTTTTTTTTTTTTTTGCTTTCCTAAACATCCAGTCTGGTGAAGAGACCTGGAAAGCTCCCTGCTCAAGACTTTTCATTTTTGTTGATTCTGATAAAGATGTAACGAGCTTTTGGGTTTATTAGGGTTACCAGATACAAAGTGGGTCAGAGTGCCGATACTTTTAACCACTGAATTTTGGCAGCTGCAGCTTTAAAAACTCTTCCACCTTGAGCTGCACCTGCCAAAATTCCATCCTCTTTACAATGGTTAAAGGTATAGCACTCTGTCCCACTTTGCATAACCCTAACCCTACTGTCCACTCAGAGATTTAACATATAGAGATTCTTGGGGAAGGAGCTGAGTCCTGAAGGAGGCTCAGCACTGGACAAGATACTGTATTCCCAAGGGGGGGATGGGGGCAGAATTGGGGAGATAAATTTCCTGGAGAAAAGTACCAACCCTTGTATAGAAGACAAAATTTTTGCCAGGGGTGGCGTTTGACACCCTTCCATGCTGAGTGGTACCTGCCCAAATTCTCAACAATGTTATATATACAATGGTTCTAGCTATAGGCACTCTATATATCTTCTATACAACGGTTCTAAGTAAAGGTACCCTGTACCTCTCCTACACAATGGTTCTAGTATAGGCACCCTATATCTCTCCTATATGGTGGTTCTAGGTACAGACTATACCTCTCCTATACAGTGGTAGTATGTATAGGCATCCCATACCTCTCCTATATGGTGGTTCTAGGTACACTCTATACTTCTCCTATACAGTGGTTCTGGTGTAGGCACCCTATACGTGTCCCACCCAGTGGCTCTAGTATAGGCACCCTATACCTCTCCTATACAGGGGTTAAAGGCACAGGCACTCAGTCCCCCTTTGTATCTGACAACCCTGGGTGTGCTCGTTTTGCCTAAAGGACAAATAGGGCCATTCAGCTATTTTTTCCTCTTCATCAGGGCTACTTTTCAGGCAAACTCCTGGAGCGCACCCCACTCCCCCCCGCCTCGGCAAAGGGCTCCACTGAGGCGGCAGCAGCGTCTTCCCACCGCCTCCCCTCTCTCTGCCACCTCCCCTGGGAACCCACAGGCAGGAAAACAACAGCGCAGAGCTGAGGAGGAGGAGGAGGAAGAGGCGCGTGGACAGGCAGCGCAGTGTGGATGCTGCTCCCCTCCCCCACCGGACCCTTTCTCACCTCACTGCTGCCCCGGGGAGGAAGACTCAGCGGGCAGGCGCGCCTCCCCTCCCCGGCCCAGCCTCCAGCTGCTGAGGAACCTCCTTGCCCCCTCTCCTGGGGACCCTGAGCCACGCCCACCTGGGCGGGGCGACCCCTCCCCTCAGTGCCACTGCCAGCGTGGTGGGGGACGACTTGGGAAGACTGGCGAGAGAAAGAACTTTGGCCGCGCCCCTCCGGGCCTCGCGCGACCAATCACAAGCCCGCGCTGCTTCCGTCTGCGCTTCCCGCGCACCGCCACATCGCAGGCACTGCTGGCGGTTGCTGTTTCCCCTCCCCCAACCCGCAAAGTGGAGTAACGGTTGCTGCCGTCTTGCGCTTCAAACCGCCCGGAGGAGCTCGAGACACAGAAGGGCAGGGGGTGGGAGGAGAGCTCCGAGCAAAGCAGCGGTTGGCTCGGAAAGAGGACGGGGCGGGGGCGGGGCTATGCAAATGAGGCTCTGAGACGTTAGACGTAGGAGAGGCGCGTTGACAGGCGGGCCAATCAGTTGACAGTCCCTGAGAAGGTGGAGGGCAGCGCCTGGCAGCAGCGAAAACACCGGCTCAGTCCCCACTTCCTGTGGCATAAAAAAGTATTAAATCAAGAATTTAATTAACTGTTATTATTATTATTTTTTAACTATTTTATTAATAATTTTATTAACTTTACGCTCCCAGGTATCAAAATTCAATTTTAAAAAAATTTATTAATAATAATTCTTAATAATTTAATAAAATTTAATGACATTCTGCTTAATGACCTTCCGCTTAACGACGGAATGCATATACGGCAGTGGTCAAAGCACAACAAAGAGGCTCTTAATGAGGCAGCCAGGACTTGAATAGCCTGCAGCAAAATGTCTGTTTACACAATGAAGAGGCTCTTAATGCAAAGAAGAGGCAATGGGCCTCCAGTAGCCTGTGCAACCAGTGAGTGTCTGGCAGGGAGTGTCTTTTACACAACAAAGGCACTAGATTGGGCTGAATGTTCACTTAACGACCTAACTACATAACAACCAGATCAGAGAATGTATCCCTGTCTTTAAGGGGTGCATACCTGTTCAGTATTGTCACTATTGCTTGTTAACCACCCTGGTAGTCACTTAAATGGAATGGACTTTTGTGAGATATAGATATTTTAAATAAAGAAATAAAAGTGTGGTTGAAAGCTGCATTCATGATAGCCACAGTATCTATTTTTCCTGGTGTTATAAAGGCTTGATGTGAGCCAGATTCACAAAGACACCACTATTTTGAAAAGCACCTTAAATAAAATGCAGATTAATAATAATGCTGGTGTAATGAGGGGTCTGGACAAGGGGACTGGACAGACACCAGAGACCAGTCAAGTGGTACAAATATACAGGTGTTTGTTGTGTGACTAAATGATGAGGACACGTTCTCCAATTCCTGTTGTTATGTGCTATGGGAGTCCTGACTGCCTCATTAATAACAACAACAACAGGGTATTTATATACCACCTTTCTGGTCATTGGCTTACTCCTCTGACTTTATTCAAGGCAGTTTACATAGGCAGGCTTAAGAGCCCCTTTTTTGTGCTTTGACCACCATCATATATGATGTCCGTTGTTAAGCGGAAGGTTGTTAAGCGGTGTGTTCCTGTAAAGTATTTGATCCACAAATTACACAGAACAGCCAGTTTCAACAGTCTTAACTACCTTCCCTAAATCTTCCTAAAATCTCTTCCTGAGGTAACTAGTCTTCCTTTCTATCAGCTCACTTCAATCTCCTCAACAGCCCTCCCTCAACTGTCATTCTCACTGTATCAACTGCAGAACAGTTGTTGCTCTGTAGCAATGCCTTTTCTCAAGGGGTCTCCTCAACTATCACAGTGATGGACAGGTCACTGCTACAGTGTATCACTGCTACAGGGATAGAGACTCAGAAGAGAGACCCAGGCTGCAATCCTAACCTCACTTTCCTGGGAGGTTGAACACAATATTGAACTTTCCTATTGAACACAATAGGACTTACCTCTGAGTAGACCTGGTTAGGATTGTGCCCCCAGTTACTGTTACAGTGGCATCAAACTTACAGCACACCCAACACCACAACTTACAGTAAACCCTAACAACACAGGGTACCCTTGAGCAAGCATAGAGTGTTTCTGTCATATTGACCAATCACAGTCAGCCATGACATGCATCTGGGACCAGAGTTTCCCATTCACACTATGAATGATTTCATACCAGGCATTTCACCTGGTTCCTCCTCCTTGATGTACACTTGATGTACAGATACAGTGCATCACAGGGCCCCAAGTGGATCTATATATAGATCCTACCAAATAGTTGTGATTTATCCACTGCAATGATTTTCAGTCTTTTTCATCTCACAGCACACTGCCAAATATACTAAAATTGTCAAGGCACATCATTTTTTAGACAATTGAGAAGGCAAACCATGCTGTTGGTGGCGGGCTCACATCCCCCAATGACCCTATTAATAAATGACCCTTCCCCAAATACCCACGGCACAGACCATTTGCGGCACACCAGTGTGCCATGGCACAGTGGTTGAAAATGGCTGATCTACTGACTAATTACAGCTTACATGTACACATAACACCAAAATTTTATGACACAAATGTGTAAATGTGGATCCTCATTATTTTTATAGGCAGACACAGTAGAAAGAAATCCATTGTCTGATTCCAGCTCACATCCATGTCTTCTAAAATATAACACAGGGTCTACTCCTGAACAAACATGTCCTGAACAAACAATCCTGTTGCAAATGTGCCATAAGGCATGTTTGCGGGCCCTAGCACTAGGCGAGTGCTGGTAGTACCCCAGCGCTGGCCAGCACTGGGCTACTGCTGGGCGGACTCCAGAGCTCCACCGCTCAGCAGTTGCTCAGACTGCTGAGCAGTGGAGAGGTAACTGGAGGCATGGGGAGAGGTGGGGGCATTCCGGGGAGGGGGAAGGCAGGCGGAGGGTGGGGAGAGGGTGAGGAAGAGGTGTTCCGGGGAGGGGGGGAGACAGGGAGAAGGCCATCCAAAGGGAGGGAGCAGGGAGAGAGGAGGGGGGACCAGTCCAGGCTCACCCCCCAACATGGAGGCTATTGATTCACCCACCGACCCTTGTGAATTGAGTGGCCCCATTGCAGGGCTACTCGCTTTACCTGGGAGAAGGGGACAAAAGTCCCCTTTTCCCGAGGAGCCACCACCGGCTGCCCAGAGCATGCAGGATGCAGCGGCAGCCATTTCTGATGCTGCTGCAGCCCCGGGCAGCTCAGGATTGGGCTGACAGGCTGTAATCTTATACACACTTACCTGGGAGTAAAATTCATTGAACTCAATGGAATTTACTTCTGAGTAGAAATGCATTGGGTTGTATTTTTGGTGCCTGTGTGTGGTGCAGAAATGTAGATCTTATGTACTTCCATCATAAAGCAGAAAATGTAGTGCTTAGTGCTCTATTGTGCTGCTGTGGCACAAAAAAGAGGGTTGGATTCAAGGATACCCTGCCTCAGATAGAAAGGGCTTCCTCTGCACTCTCTTTACCTGGAGAAACCTTTGGATCCAACCCATCTGAAGCATATAGCTTTGAACCCTCCCCCCTTTTACTTCACTCACTCTAACAAATTAACAGGGCAATCCTAAATCAGTGGTGAACCGGCATGGCTGACCCGGCGTGACTCAGAGTGTAACAAATGTGCCAGAGTGTCATGCAGAGTGTTGCAAATGGTGGTGCCAGCCAGCACAGGTAAGTTCACACTGGATGATGCAGAGGGTGGTGGGTGGTAAGAGGGTATTTTGGAGGCAAGGAGGGTCATTTTTGGGCAGGGGAGGTCAAAACGTGGGCAGATGGGGCCTGGGAGGGGGCAGGACCAGTGGAGCAGGCTTCCAACATATCCTATACCCCTCCTGGCCTGCCCAGCTTTACACTGGGTTTCCTGGATTTGTGTCAGCTATGAGAGGGGCCTTGAACAAAATTCATTGACTTCCCGTTGATGTATATTAAATAATTAGGTTCATTTAACACTTCTCTTTTTTTTTTTGGCAACAGTTCCTTCAGGAATGGAACCCTGTCATAGACCAAGAGCTACCTGTATTTGAGCACTGGAGTTGTTGTGTTGACATAAACTAAATACTGTCTTCCTAACTTCTGCTTTTGGTTTGCTCTGAATTGCCATCACTTTTATATTATGCTTTGAAATTAAATGTGAAAAATGTGATTACTGCCTGTTACTAAATCATTTTATTTAGCAAGCATTTTCAGTACGATAGTTCTAATGTTGCTTTTACTTCTGTGAAGGGAAGTGCTACATTTCTATGTAGTTCCAAGCTCAATAACATTGCTTCACTTTGACAGTGTATGTTCAATATTTAATTGGTTTTGGAAGAACAGCCACATTGGAAGAGAGCTTTCTGAGTTAATTAAGGGCTATGTAGACTATGTAGGTTAAGTCAAACTGAAATATTCATTATTTAGAGCAATGTTAATGTGTTTTCAAAAGAAAATATTGAATTTCACTGTGGTTTTCAGAATGAGGGGCCTCTATTCTTTTGCTAACTAAAGATGAAAATCTAGGAGGTAAGATTATTACAACATTCTATAGAAATAATGGCAGTTTATTCTTCCAGTGCATAAATAAATACAAAGGGCCCATGCTACATTCACCACTCTCTCTTCCTCTTGTAGTATTGCCTAGTATAAAACTTCTAAATTGAATTAAATATCATCACCTCAATTCAAAAGTGACTTTGGACATGTGGAGGCTGCTTATCCCTGCTATTTCTTTTGCTGAATGAGGGTTCACTTGTACAGTCTGAATGCAGACTATGAGCCCAATCCTGAACTGCCGGTGCGCATTGTCCGCATGTGCCGTAAGGCACTTTTGCAAGCCTTACTGCCTTAACGCCTTTACCCTACCTGAGTAGCTACTTGAGTAGCCCCATTGAGGGGCTACGTCCCCTTCTCCCGAGGTGCTGACCACGGTAGCCCGTGCCACGCAGCATCTGGCGGCAGCCGTCTTTGGTGCCACGGATGCGTGCCACAGGAGCTCAGGATTGGGCTGCCCGTTTGTACATGAGTCACTACATGTGCAACCACTCCCTTAAGCTATGTGCATGTTAATACACACATTTACAGGATACCACCCCACCATTTGAAGCCAAGGGGATGGCGACAAGGTACAGGGCCTTCTCAGTTGTGGCACCATGCCTCTGGAATCAGCTGCCAGAAAACAGGAGGATAGCTCCCTTGTTATATGGCTTCTGTCAGGGTTTAAAGACCCATCTGTTTTACTTGGCCTTTGAGGAGGGAGGAATTTCCTAGGAATCCTTTCCTAACATTTAAAAAATCTGCTCTTGTGTCATTGTCATTTTTAAAGTGTTTTGATGGTTTTGTTTTAATGTTTTATTCTGATATTTATCTTTTGTATATTTATATTCCTTGTGCACTGCTTTGAGTGAAAAAGCAGTATAAAACATTTTTAACATTTTTAATTTTAATTTTACCTAAGAGCAGTAATTTAGTATAAGTACAGAAATGAAAATTTTCCCATTCAAATTACAGTATGTAGATTGATTTAAAAAGAGAAGATATTTTGTAACAAATTACAGGTATAACCTAATTAGCCACGGATTTTTCACTCATGGTTTTATCTCAAAGCAATGAGAAGGTACTTTAAATTGAAAGAAAAAAGTCATTTAACAATAGCCTTGTTAATGTGAGAGAGAACAGCTGGCTCACAATCCATCAATCATTCTTTCTCTAGGCACTTAGAACAGCTTCACTCCAAGGCAAGTGACCCCTCCCTTCCCCCTGAGGAAGTGAAAGAAAGATACAATCACTCTGGGTGAAGGGAGGGGTTGCTGGCTTGGAGTGAAACCTTTCTAAAAGACTAGAGAGAATGACTGATGGATTGTCAGCCAGCTGCCCTCTCTTGCATTAAGAGAGACTGACTGAGAGAAACTGATTGATGGATTGTCTGCCTAATGACTCTGTCTTACATCACAATGGTCAGCAAGTCTGTTTTTAAATCTCTTAGCAAAGGGACAATCTTTTTTAAATGGTTTGCTTTAATGCTATTTTTGCCATCCACATGAGTTCTGGGAAAGGAACCCTTGAGAATAACAAGACACAACCTGTATTGCTTTCATAGTCACTGGCTTGCAGCAATACAACACAACTAGCATTTAATTCCACCCTTGAATATCTACATGCAACATTTAAAAAAATGGTCACAGGGTTTAACTTTCTTTATACAGTTATCATATTCCATTTATTAGTATAAACTTTAATTGAGAGATTCCCGTCTCTAGTTTATTTGCTTGTGTGATAAGAATACCATCTCTTTGATTTAAGCTACTGAAAGCAAAGACAGTCCTATAGTGGTACACTTGTGCCAATCGAATCCAGTCAGATACAAAGGCCAGATGAATGATCCAGGTCAGGATGCTCATGTGCTTTCAGCTCATGAATCAAATAGGATGATGAGGACAAAAACAGCAAAAAGCACATGAGGTCATTAAAAGGTAACAAGGGGAAATGTGAGGTTATTTGACAGGCATCCAGTGGTGAATTTTTTCTAGTTCCCATACCATGCCTTCCCCAATAGCTTTTTATTAAATGTTTAATCAACAGCTGATTAGTAAGAGGACTTTGGTTTTGAGGACTTCTCCCTGTAGAAAGTACTGTACCACGTACAAGAAAGTACTGTATGTACAAGTACTGTACCACCTACAAGAAAGGTGAAAATACTCCCATATAGAGCTGCCAGGTTAGAGGCATCCCCAAACCTAAGATTCAAAAGGTGAGGTCTGTGATGTTCCAAGATATGACCTCATGCTATTACATGCTTATCAGCTATTGGCTGGCCAAAAAAACATCTTCTGCCTCATCTCCTTTCAGGCCAATTTGAAGGACCACAGCCCATGCTTAATTTTGAATGGAGGGGAGGGGAGAGATGTCAGAAGTGATGGGCAGCTGGACATGCCCATCTAGACCACTCACCTGGACATTCTGAAAGTCTGAGATCTGGCACCCCTACTCTGCCTTAAAGCCCATTTGGTGGATATACCTTCCTGTTGCTTGCAATTTTTAAAGAAGTAACCTATCTGTATGGTTCAGTGACATCGCTAGAGGGGATGCAAAGCACTAAGTTTTGTAGATGCCTGAATACGCCATGCCAATGGCCCCTCCCCCTCCCCTTCGGAGCCATGCTAGTTGGTGGAAACAAAATGGAGGCATACACCTCCGTTTTGCTTCCACAGCCCAGAATGGCTCTGAAGGGGAGAGGCCGCTGGCATGGCACATTCAGGTGCCTGCAAAACCCCCTCTAGTGCGTTGCACCCCCTCTAGCTATGCCACTGATATGGTGCTGTATGCTGATAATTCCTGCTTAATTGGGAGAGGACAATGCTTGGTGACAAGACAACTGCAGAGCAATGCACATCTGGTGCTTAAGAAGATTTCTTCCTAGTTCCATTAAGAAGAGATCAGCCGAAACATACCATGTCAGGGTGAACCCCTTCTGATATATAAATTGCAGTTTTAGTGAAAATGTTTTCCCACGTGGATTTAAAATACAGAAACTTCTGGTTTTGAAGTATATGCAGTATTTCAGACTGAGCCTTGATTTAGAGATTGTATTCAAGATATTATAAAAGTATAGTCTCATATATTGTAATACTGTTGATTGATGTGGCAGGGAATTTTCTTGTAAGATTTGGTAGTGAATGTTTATTGATTTGATGTACAACATTATGTGTATTGTAAAATGAGATTTTATGTGTTTTTTATTCTATTTTTCCTTGTAAGTATGTATTTCTGGGTTGTTGCCTTTGATTATGCTGTCTTGTAGTAATTTTCCTGCATAAAGTGAACAGATTTAATACTATGCTCTATATATCACATTATGCTTCTTATAACAATATGCTTCTTATATCATAACAATAAGAGCAAGTACTTAAGACATTTTTAAAAGATATCAAATGCTTTTGTTTTTTGTACTAATCTTATGGCCCAATCCTATACTGGCTAGATGTCAGTATAATACATGTTGCGCCAGTAGAGGCTGCTTTGCGAATGCAATAAAGGCTGCTTTATTGGAATAAAGCAATAAAGGCTATCTTATTGGAGTCGCAAAGCAGCCTGCGCCAGCGCTTGCTTATGGGCCCATGGCAGGGAGGCTGCAGCGCTCTCCTACATGCCAGCAAAAGGCCAAAGACCTGCCAGAGCAGGTAAGGCTGTGCAGGGGGTGAAATGGGGTAAGGGAAGGGAGGAATGGGGGAGGGGTGAGTGGAATGGGGGAGTGATGGGGGCAGAGAGGAGGGCAGATCAGGCCCAAGAGGGGTTTTGGATTCAGTGGTGCTGGTGCAAACCTAACCCCCTTCCCAAGCCTGATCTGCCTTCCTGGGTCAATGTGGACTTGCACCAGCTATAGAGCTGGTACAGGTCTGAGTTGATCCACCAGGCCCACAGGGGCTTACCCCAGGGAAAGAGAACAAATGTTCCCTACCCCAAGGAAGCCTCCTGAGGCCAAAACTTCTCTATGGGATGCAGCTAAGCTTGTACCGGCCCCACTGCATCACCATTCAGGTAGTTATGGTGGATTGGGCTGCCCACTTGGAATGCTATGTCTGAAAACATTACTACAGTTTTTATTAGAACTGTCAACCAATTAGAGATTTTTAGCAGTCGGAATCTGCGGGACCTTGGGCAGTACCCAACCTGGCCAACCTCTGAGACCACCTTTGCATATATATTTATACAAACCAAACCAGTAAATTGTGCACCAATGTATCATTCTTTTGCTTAATATGTGGTAACATCATGAACACAAAGGTAAACTAATTTTGGTGGTCATTTACTTTTAAATGTTGCATTAGCAGTCAGAATGAGTTTATCCCTTTGATGTGTTTATGGTCATAAAGAAGTTATCCATTTGCTCTATTTTATGAGATATTTATTACTTTTTAATCTACCGGAGCTTGGCTAGGGACTTACTTTGCAATAAAAGAAAATGTCTTTCTCCTATGTAAAGCTCTTCATGAACTGATTCCTGAAGCTGATCCCACTGGATGTGAGCACAGATGGCCTATTGCAACTGTAAGGATGCCAGTCGAAGTGGTAGAGGTGTTAAGGGATGTCTTTCCATGTCTTTTTATGAGAATTTATGACCATATACTTCTCATTAGTGCTAATGGGTATTGCATGCATATTAGTATTCATGATGAAAAATAAATGCTGCAAGAAAAGAATATGTGAAACAGTGTTTTGTTTTTTTCTATGCTCAGATTGAATAAATTAAAAATGTTTTGTTTAGGATTGAAGTTGCTTTTGTCCTGGACACATATAGCCCAATCCTTTACATGTATAGACTGAAGTAAGTACTCCACGTGGCTTACTCCCAAGTAAGTGTGTTTAGGATTGCGGCCTTACTTTCACATGGTTGCATCTAAAGTCATGCCTGAGTTCCAGTGACATTGATGAGACAAGTAACTTGTCTTATTGATATCAGTAGTGCTCAGACATGACTAACTTTTCTGGATGTGTGTTGGCATCCTTCAATCTTGGAAGACTATGATATTGCACTCTGAATAGTGGTTCCGGAACAGAGTGTCCTCTCCAGTGTGCGAAGCCTGGGTAAAGTAGGTATGGAGGATAGACTGTTACCCATGCAGCAAATCCAACCTCTCCACGTCACTGAAATGGTCCAATGGAAAGGCAGAAGCCAGTACAGTTGGTTCCAGCGGCATCACAGGAGTTGCCAGAACGTGACTGTGTTCAGCCACGAACTGCCTCAGGGACTCCGGCTCCAGATTTTGCCTCGAGGTTGACTCCTGAAGCCTTTTCCACAACTGGATGTAGCCACAAGGCAGTGGAGGTTTGGGATCAGAGTTTTCCTTCTCTCAGATGAGCTGCCTTCCCAGGCTAACAAGTCCCATCTATCCAGTGGCTGTTTAGTCGCCTCTTACGGCAAATCCAGCCAAACTGAGGGCCTATTCTTATCCCCAGCCCGCAGGGAAATGGGTACATTTCTGGATACAGTTCACATAATTGTCACTGACTGAAGCCTTGTTTCTCTGGGTTTCTCTGGCACTAGCCCTGCTCCGCGCCCCACAATCCTATGCATGTCTACTCAGAAATAAGTTGCATTGTGTTCAGGGAGACTTACTCCCAGGACAGTGTGGATAAAATTGTAGTTTTATAGCCCAATCCTAGTGATGGTGGTGCCAGGTGCAGCAGTGCCAAAATGGCGACCGCTGTATCCAGTAGCCCCACTGGGACTGCCAGAAGCTTCCTCGGGGGAGGAACTTCTCCCATCCCTGAGTAAGACTGCAGGGGCTACAATGGGTCTCCTCCACTCTGTTTTGACTATTTTGCTGGCTCAGACTGGAGGAGATCCATGTCAGGCTTTCAGCCCAACATGGAGCATAGGATCCAGTGAATTAGGTCCCACCCCCCTCCCGCCCCAGTTCCTCCCACGTCCTGCTCTCCCCCCCACCCAGAAACCCTGCGCTACCACCCAGCAATGTGCCTTACCGCAGGCACTCTCCTGGCATTGGCCTCCTGGTGGTCCTTTCTCTCAATATTATAGCTCAGCGCCAGCACTGGGATGGTATAGGATTGGGCCCTTAGTCTGGCCTACTCACTCTCCCCCTTTTGCAGAGGTAAAAGCTGAACAAGGGGAGAGTTTCTTCCTGTTATTTGAGCTCTGGAATGTTCCAGGGTTCCAACCATGAGAAGGAACTCTCCCTGCAAGGAGAGGGGGCAAGGGGGTGGGGGTGAGACTGTGGTAAATTATCAGTAGGAGCAGGGCTAGTTTGCACCTTTTGGAAAAAATTTTCACAGATTTGTACTTCATGGGAGACTTATGGGCTTGAGACACTGCAGGAAAGATGTAGTCCTTTCCCCCTATGCCATTTTCTAATAAAAATTCCCTCCAGTTGTTATTTCTCCTGCTGGGGCAAACTTACAAGTACCAGTATGGTACTTGTAAGTTTTTTCCCATGGGGCAAATAGCAGCAGGGTGTGTGTGATTCTAACTGGAAAAATGGCACTAAGAGAAAAGGTTAATCAACCCTTCCTGTGCCATGGTCCCAATCCAGTTTGAGGTCACAAAGCTGTTGTTAATTAAAAAAAAGAACAAAACAGATGAGTTGTCCTGCATCACATTGACCTTGGCCATCAGCTGTACTAGAGCAATGGCAGTTAAGAGCAAGCAAATGGTTAAAAAGAACTCTTTGAAGCAGTGCCAGAAAAATGTAGATAAGGCAAAGGGAATGTAAAATTTGGTGAATAATATTTATGTGTCTTTGAACATATAAAAGCTGCTGCAGTGTGGAAAGAGTTCAGATTACATATAATTTTTCACTTTATAGCAGCATTATTACTGGAGACAGGTTTATATTTGGTAGCAGCTGCTCTCCAAAATGTCACATTGACTGATTGTGGGAGCCAATACACTGTTGTGAGTAAACCCAAAGGGAATAATCGTTCCATGTCTGGATAGGGAATTACACAGCACAGTAAGAAGAGATTTATTTATGATTGATCACGAAAAATTCAAAATATGCTATGTGTTCGGAAATGCTAGACGCCACAGTGTTTTGGCAGTGAAGAAAAGTTCTATATTCTGCACAAATTTCAAGAGAAACCCAGTTTCTTTCATTATGCCAGTGATTAGAGGGCATCTTTGTATCTATATAGTGTTTAATTTATTTACTCTCTTTCATTCTTACAACAAAAAGAAACACAAAGTTGTATCTTGCAGCAATTACTAAGTTAACATTATGTAGTTTCACTTTTCTACTAATGAACTGATCCAGTTGAGACCTGTGGTTTGTAAGTAGCCTTTTGCTTGTGACATGGATGCATACCCTCATCAGCATGGTGACCTCTAACTGAACTATCTGGACTTTACTTTTAATGTGAATAAAAATATACTATACATCTGCAACAGATCACAAATTATTATAGGTGGTCACTTGCCCCTGGGTGTGGCTAGATCAGGGTGTATGTATTTTAAAAAACTGGCAAAAACACAGTATAATATCGAAGAAGAACCTGGGTCCAGAAGGTCTTTGAAACTTCCTTCATAATGATTTGCATACTTGTAAAATCTCCAAAAGTAACAAAAGAGCATAAATCCAGCATGAGAAGCTGGCAAGTGGCAACAATATGACCATTACACCCTAGAGACCAGGAAAAGAACAAAAGGAAAAAGAACATTTTGGGAAAAAAAAAACTGTAAAAAAAATTAATGTACTGTAGAAGGAAAAGAGCAATTAGCCTATAAAATGGCAATTTTAATGGCAAAATGTTCTTTACATTGTACATTGCCCCTATCATTCATTGATTCTTCTTGCTCTGTTCCTTAGGCTCCCTGGAATTCTGCAAGCTTCCTCTATTTTTGGTCCGCCAGTAAATTCCCATCAACTCCTTACCAGTCCTCCTCCCACAGTTCATGTTATTTTCCATACAAAGATATGTTTGGTAGTTTAAGAATACCTCATCATCATCTAGCAATACATTTATCTAGCTATCAATGGCTATCTAGGACAGCTAATAAAACCCCACAGGTTCAGAAAAAATATACCTTTGAATATCAAATGCTGGAGAAAAACAGTGCAGGAGGACTGCCTACCTTTAGGTCTAGTTTGTGTGGTTTCTGGATGCTAGACTAGATGGGCCTCTGGTTTGATGCCACAGGACTCTTACATTTGCATTAATCCAAATAAGGTTCACCTTGTTTCTCTTGAACAGGTGACCATGCTACATAACAAACAGCTTTTGAAGTGATAAGGCAGTCACCTCTGTTTTAAAAAAAGAAAGTAAAAAAACCCTGGACTGGCACAAAGCCCTTGTGAGATACTAAGTAGTTCTTTGGATTCTGGCTACAATAATTCATTATACTATTTATAAAAACAAAAGACATATCGTACATCAACCTCTATACACCACAGACCCTTTCCGTATTCATGATCTGAATTTCTTCCCTTTTTTATGACATTCCTTGCTGTTTGTTTGGATGAATGAAAGCATAAGCAATGAATTATTATAGTCCGCTTTTTTCCTCAGGACAGATGAGACTGTGTTTAATGTTTCTTATTCACTTTCAGTTCAGAAAGTGAAATGTTCATTAGAAGAAAGGGGGGAGAAAAAGAATTTCATATTGTTCCATAAACATTTCAATATCACTGCAGCTAATCTGAATGAAACAAACAAGGCAAACTGAAGGAACGACGTAGTGGAAAATCCGACTGGAACTCTGCAGCCAGCAGAGAAAATTTTGCAGAGGACAACATGAATCCCATGTTTATAGCGGTAATGATGGAAGACCAAAATAATTGTATCAATATTCCATGGCAACAAGGGGCTCGCGCTTGAAGCAAGTTATGAAAGGAGAAATCATATGGGAAATCAAACTTTGAAATAATGTGAAAGTTGTACTAAGGAATTTGCTGCCTTAAGCAACCATTTCAAAGAACCCCCAGGGATACAGTAAAATTTCAATCAACTTGCGGAGAAATACTCCTGCTGCCAGGCAATTGATGCTTGCTGTTCTTTGGATAATCATTTAAAGACGTTTCCCAGCATGTTTTATTGGGATAAATGAAAATGAAATGAAATAAATAGAAAGGCATTCACGATGCTCTGTCCATTATGTGCTCATAGATGATTGTAGCTTTCTAGCTGTTGTTTACCTGTTCTTGTTCAATGCTACTTTCTTTTCTTCTGTGATGTATGTATGTTCTCTCTGTTTGCTTCCTGCTCCAAAGCAAAAGGAAGAAAATGCTGCCTTTTGCACATGGTTTGCAAATGAAGAAAGGTGATTTATTAGCACGACAGGAGGACTTACGTAGGGTTTGTGGTTTTGTGCGCTTTCAGGTAACTGCAGAAGCAGCAGGAACGTATCTCCTGCATATACGGGATGGGAGACAGCTGTACACAGAATCCACAGCTCTCACCTTTATGACTTAGGCCTTTAGGACCTCAGTTTGCTGCTGAGAAATCATTTCTTCCTTGAGATCATTTGTTTACATATGAATCTACATTTCTAAACATAGCAACTAATGTAACTTAAAAAGGTCAGAGATAGGCAAACCCAGCATGGCTTGACTCGAGTCGAGTCACGAGTCTCCTTCCCTACAACTTGACTCGAAAACAAGTTATAATGGGGGCGCTTTCTGAGTTGCCCGGAACATTTTGGCGACTAGAAAAGACTCAAGTCACAAGTCACCAGATGTGGCTCAGCAGAAAAAAACAGAACTGCTACTGGGTGTGCATGTGTTTCGGTTCTTTTGAACCACTCCCCTACTGTCCCTGCCCATCTGTAAACAAGGTGGGAGGCAGTAGGCTGGACTGTGTGAGAGCAGGGACAGAAGCAGCAAGCAGGAGAGTCATGCACAGCAGCTGGGAGGCTTACCAGTATGGCTCAATCCTTTGCAGCTGTACTAAGAAGTAGTCCCAGTCATTTGCTCTGGTCATTCAATGAGGCTTCCTCCTCCCAAGTAACAATGGAGCCCAAAGGAGCCATGCAGTTGGAAAGCATGATCACAATGAACCCCCCTCCCCCAGGCTTCTCTGCCTCCACCCCCTCCCTGGGTTTCTCCAGCCAATTCTAAGGCAGGAATACCCTTAGGCTCCTCCTTCTGTCATACCTCATCCAAAGAAAAAAATCATCCTTCGTCCAATGATCGGTTCCTTCAGAGATGGACAAGAGTCAACTTCCACCTCCCACCCCACCTGCATGATGCCAAAGCAAAACATTAACCCTTCCCTGCCTCCTGGCTGGAACTTTCTTGCTGCTTGCCAGATCTGAATGATGGCCCCACTAGGTCTTGAACACCACAAAAAAAGTACGCAAGCACATATAGGCACCGACAGAATTGAGTCTGCACATGTGGGGACTGAGTGCCGAATCAGTGGCCTCAGACTTGAGTCAATGCCAGTCATTGCAGTGCAGCAAAAAACACGTGTTTTGTAACTTGGACTCAAGTCACCTGACATGAGTTCCCATCCCTGAAAAAGGCCTCCTATGGTATTAGTATTATAAGATACAAGTGGGACCTCGATATCCACTGATTTGGTATCCACTGAGTTGACTCACCACAGAGGTAAGTTGGATACCGAGGTCCAAATTTAAATACCTTGTAACAAGGAAAAAAGAACCAAAAACTAATTTTCCACCTTCATGTTGTTAAATAATTACAATTTCATTCCATTAGATTCCATTATTCACCCCATCTAGTGGCTAAATGTGATATTGTCTCTAGAGGGTAGAGCCTCTGTTAGCCCGAAGATAACATCGGAAGGTCGCCAGTTCGAGGCCACCGACAGCTCCTTGAACAGCGAGACCTTGAAGCAGCTGACAAGCCGAGCTGAGTTATTCTACCTGCTCTTTGGTGTGAGCAAAGAAGCATCTTGGCTGCCCTCCATGTGAGAGATGAAGGAGCTGCTTGTCAGCCTGTGTGGGAGGCAACTGGAGGCCAGAAGTGAGATCAGACCAGAAAGATCCATCTGAAATGTTGTGTGGTTCTTGAAAGAGATAACCTTCTGTGATTGTAAAAATCCCCTTGAGGGATTTAGAAATGCCTGCCTATGTAAACCGCCTTGAATAGAGGAGTAATCCGATGACCAGAAAGGTGGTATAGTTGTTGTTGTTGTTGTTGTTATACCAATGCATTCTGGGGCAACAATGGATGAGTGAGAAACCTGGAAGTCTTTAAAGCTATTTTTCCACTGATTTGGTATCCACTTATTTTTTTTAATCCACTGGAGGTTCTGGAACAGAACAATGGATAACGATGCACGACATGTATTGTGAATAGGATTGTCAACTAGCCTTTATTTTACTTGTACAGGTGGAGCCTATTTATCCGCATTAGTTCCATTCCGTGACTCGGTGCGATTAACAAAAAATGCGTTGTGCTAAATTCCATAGAGTTAGGCAAATACCCTGCAGCCTGACGCTTCTGGATGGAAGGAAACTAAGGCAGCTGTTATCAATCCCCTCCCCTCCGTACTCAGCCTTCCCCGTTGCCAGCTGCCAGCTTCTTTCACATGGGATGCTGATCTTTTAAGTGTCCAGCCCTATGCGTTTCTACTCAGAAGTAAGCCCCATTGTAGTCAATGGGGCTTACTCCCAGGAAAGTGTGGAGAGGATTGTAGGCTATATCTCATGCTTTGCTTGGTGGGAAGGCTTGCTTGTGTCGGTGATAGCCTGCACCATGGGGGGGGGGGGTTGCTTGTGTCAGTGATAGCCTGCACCATCTCAATGGGGGGGGGGGAATTTGGCAAACACTCCCTGGGTTTTTTCAAGCAATCCCCTCTGTTGCTACCACACCTGCCCCTGTGTGAGTGAGAGAGAGAGAGCGAGAGCGCGCGAGCGAGCATGTTCTGGCTACAGAGATTTTTGGCCCCCTCTTCAGCCTCTTTGCTGGCTCAGGGCCTCCAGGAGTGTTACTGTTCCTTTGCAAGGGGAACCTCTTCCAGGGCTCCAGGGCTATTTCCCTGCCTGGGTGAGGCAGAGCCTTTTTGCAGTGTTTTGGGCTGCCTGGATATGGATCGAGACGCCAGCAGGGCAAAGGAGGCAAAGGTGCGTGTGACTTTTGGTTCCCCCACCCCATTCGAGTTGAGACAAATCCACAGATAAAAAATCCATGGATAAATAGGCTGCACCTGTACAGCTAATACAAACATGTACTGTCAGTACTGAACTGTGATAAAACAAAAAACTTAAGAGCTGTCCTATCCAAGTTTCTTTTTCCCCCTTTTTTTCTTTTTTTGCTAATTACTCCATCAGTCTCTGCATGTCACTGAATGCAGGAAGGTCTTCTGAGTCCAGAAGAGGCCATGGGTGTTTGCCCATGGCCTCTGCTGGGCTCAGAATGACAATGAGAGGTAAAAAAAAAAAAAGTCACATTTTTTTTTAAACTGGAAGTGAAGCTTTTAATGCCTTATAAGGTATTAGGATGCCCAGGGAAGCCCTTGGTGGGTGGGCACCTGTGGTCCTGGCCCAGAGTGGCACAGGCGCCAAGATTGCTAGCGGTCACTTCACTGCCCTTGTCAAAAACATTGTCACATCTACAGTTTGGAAAGAGAGGCATCTCTTTGGAGCAGCTTCTCCTTCCCTTTTTGTCTAGCTGATGCTACACACATATTCCTCTTCCCTCATCTGTGAACGAGCTGGCAGGGCATAACTACCAGTTTAAGCACTGTGCATCATTCACAATGGCCAACTTTTCAAGGCTTTGCAAGAAATCTTTCTGTGAAAAATAAATACAATAAATCTCTGTCCACATTAAAGCAGCTTCTTTGTGTCTCAGGAATGGAAGGAGAGTGGCTTAGGTTTTTAAGCATGAACAGGTTTCTCTCTCTTAAGCCCTGCTTCGGAGAAAATATTTCCAGAATGTGTATAAGGCATTATTAGAATGCATCAAGGAGTTCTGACTGGGAGCGGAAAATAATCACGAAAGCAGTCCTGTCATCTTTCCAGTGAAGGCTGCACTGTTTGCAGCGTCAAGCGTTCTGATCACAATGAAGCCAAATTGCCAGCAAGCCTCTCTTTTGTCTGAAAGGTTGAGGGAGGAAGGGGAAAAAAATCAGCAAAGCATTTGGGTCTTTTGAAAATCCATTCTTCAAAAGGTGTAAGGCATTCAGATATCACAGGAGATATGAATGGCATTGTTAGACAGAGAGGTGAAAAAGGAAAAATTCATTTCTTGCATTACCACATCTGCATTGTATTTTATAACAGATTATCCACTTTGTGGATTGCTTAACTTGCACTCACTTTTTGTGCTAGGAGTTATGGATGTCCTCTACTAAATGTTTTAAATTTAAAACACACTTATTTTAGGCATGCCCCAGTATCCACAGGAGTTCCATTTCAGAACTGTGGTTACGTGAAACTGTAGATACTAGAGAATGACAC
The DNA here is from genome assembly GCF_035046505.1 of Tiliqua scincoides. Taxonomy (NCBI): domain Eukaryota; kingdom Metazoa; phylum Chordata; class Lepidosauria; order Squamata; family Scincidae; genus Tiliqua; species Tiliqua scincoides. The sequence continues at coordinate 71,688,493 of NC_089826.1, forward strand.
CCCCCCCCCACCCTCCAGAGGCAATGGAAGCTCTGCAACCCTCATCTCTGGAAGGTCTTCTGAACCCAGCATGTCTGCGTGTGGCCTCTGCTGGGCTCAGAATGATGATTAGAGGTTTAAAAAGTCACTTCTGTTTTTGATTTTTTAAAAACCGGAAGTGACTTTTTAATGCCTTGTAAGGGGAAGCCACCTTCAGAGGTTTCCCCAGGCCTCCTAATGCCTTTTAAGGCATTAAAATGGCACCTCTGGGGGCATATAGCTATTTGAAGAGGATATTTGGTAAGAAAACAGCAGGGCTGCAAAGAGTTAAAATCTACTGGTGTTGCAGTGCCAATCCAGATTTCCCCCCCTTGCCATATGTTTTCTGTTTTAAAAGGCAATGCACACACTGGAATTAATTGTTTAATCTGCCCCTCAGTCTATCATATTTGAACATGTAAGGCTTGATTCACATGCTGCAAGCACTTCTATAAATCCAGGAAACTCTGTGAAGGAGAAAGACTTGGAGCTAACCAACCAACAGAATCTCAGGATGAACTGTGGAGCACACCATGGATATTTCCCATATCATATTTTTCCCGGGTATGCAGGTACAAACATATAAAGCCCTTAGGGCCCATTCATTCCTATCCATTTTTCCAATGCTGATGCAGTCGTGCCAATGAGGTGTGTGCCGCATCCTGTGGTGGTGGGGTAGTCACTGGTGCCTTCTCAAGGTATGGGAACATGTGATCCCTTAACATGGGGCAGCATTGTGGCTATGCTGGAGCTGGAAAGTTGGATAGGATTGGGCCGTTAGTTGGGAATCTCAGTGCAAAAGCCAGGGGCAAAATGTGCACAGCTCCAGCCTTTGGGTCTTGAAGATTATTCCTTCTACAACAATTTTGAAAATGTTTTCTTCCACATCAAACTTGGGGGGAATTAGAATGAGATAGTATGGAAGAATTAACTGCTGTTGCTTCTTCAGGAAGCAATGAATTATCCAAATTCGGTCAATGCTCAGGTAATCAATTGAGTTGTGCACACTAGCACTGGGCCTGAAATGGGAATTAATTTAAAGTACGCTTAACTCAGCAGCTCCCAGGAGAAAGAATGTTAACAGGAGAGAGTATAACTCCTTTTAATTGAACTCTGATGTTAGCAGGGAAGCAGTGGCTGGGTCTGACTCTCAGTCATATTGGTGTGCAGCCATTTGCACTTTGCAATTTTCTGTGCTTTCAAAATGCCGGTCTTTATGATGGGTGGGGTTTCTGTGGCCAAGTCATTGTGGACCACATGGACCCCTGGGGCATACAGTCATCTTCCTCCCTGCTGAATTCATGTTAGTGAGGCCTGAGGTCAGACATAGAAGGAGAAGCAAAGCTCACCGTGCAGCAGACAAAGTTCCTTTAATAGCTTCTGTAGGCAGGTACATTTGTATGCACCTTTGTTACATCAACATCAAATGCACTGATTTCATCTTGGCTTCTGATTTAACTCCACTGCAATGAACATATCTGCAGTGAATTTTCTGGTTGTTCATCCATGCTTAAAATACATTTAGTTGGATTGTGTAGTCCTGTCCAACACATGACTCACCAAGCATAATAAGATCAGCAGCTGCATATTACGGTTTGCTAGGTCACCGTTTTTTTTGTTTTTTTTTACTTTCTGGGTAGGCAACAATGACAGAAAATGTATTGACCCTATTGAGGACCATCATACATAGTAACATTAACATTTAGGGGCCATTAGTTACATAGGCCTCATTTGGTACCTAACAGTCTTGGAGCCTGTGTAAGATGGTTCCTTTACGATGACATAAAATCAATGTTTTTAAAACATGGGATCAGGATCTGACCTTCCAAAAAGACCACATTAGCATTGACCTTGCTCCTGGGCTTAAACTCAGTGCATCATCAAAGGGGATCAAAGCAAGAAGGTTTTCCAGAACAGTCTATAACCTTCTCTGTGATAACGGAAAGTAGACCCCCACATCTTTCTACACAGTATCAATATTACTGCAAGAAGCAAACCCCTTAATAAATCCTGCGTAATGCAGTTCCACGGAAGAATCCTTATCTTTTTTTATAGATTATCATGAGCCAGAAAGTCTGAGGAAAAGCTTTAAATGGGAGAAACCAATTACCAAGTCAGCAAATAGGAGAGTAGTTTTAAACCTGTCTAGGCTTGGGTGACTCGCCATTCATTTGGTATATTACCGATAGCCTTGTCTTGTCAATTTCTTCAGGAGTTGCAAGCTTCTCAATAATTCCTCTCCACAACCAGTAACTTGTGGCATTTCAATCTTAGCCGCGGAAAGAGTCGATAGCTTGTTGTCTGACTGAGCACTCCTGGGAACACAATTTATACTTGCAAGTTTTAAAGTGGTGGCTAACATCGGAAGATGTATTTATGAGACCATTATTTTCATCCCCCAGGAAGGAAGCTGTCTCTCCCTGCAATCCTTTGTCTTTTGTAGCGCCAACTAATAATGCCCTTCTTTTATCACTGGGCTCATAATAGCATTGGTTGCGATTGTGTGTCAAAAGGCTCCTTTGATGGTAAAGATTTATGAAAATCATAGCAAAGCACAAGAAAGGAAAAAGGACTATTGTTACTAGTCTGTTCATTATACATTTATAGGCCTCTAGTTCTGGGTTATTCATTTGACTAATAAACTCCTTATTTATCGAAACTGCAGATTTCAGACAACAGTATGAACTAGTCCAGCTCTGACAGCATCCCAGAGCTATTGACTGGAACAATGCCATGCTTGTTACAAGCAGTAGAATAAACGAGACTAGGACTGAAGTCTCTTGAGAATGAGCACAAACGTTGCTTAAACACCAGCTTTTGGGTTGTTCGTTGTCATGATACCTACAAAGCAAGTGAAGTTTGCATTCTCCAAGCAGAAAAATATGTTCCTGGCTGCTACTGGAAGCACTGTTCACTTTAATTCAAGAACACTTTTACCTCATGGCTGCACTTCTGCACTGAAGAACCCAGGCATGAAGGTGAGGAAGGCAGGATTATAGCAGTTCCATTGCCTCCTCACACACCCAATTTGACCAACACTCAAATTGGTCTTGAGGGTGTGAGGAGGCAATGGAACTGCTATAATCCAATCATCTGCCTTTCTCACCTTCACACTGCTTCACTCTGTGTGGAAGTAGAGCAAAATTCTACATTTTGAGGCAAAATTCACGTCCCCTGTTTGGACTGCCAGATGTCAATGCTAAGACTTTTGTAGCAATCAAGATGCCTTGGACTACGTGTGTATGTTTTATAGCTTTTATAGATTGAGAATAGACACTTCATGGGAACATTTGGAGTCTCTTGTTCTGGGGAAACAAACAAACAAACATCCATATTTTAAAATAGTAATTAGGCAGTCTTGCACTATTCTTGTATCATATTGTAGACCTTGAGGTCATGGGGACATCAGTATCCCCCTGGAATGAGGAAGTGAGTCACTGAGGCCTGATTGTTTTTATAGTGTATAGCTGCTTTGGGTCCCACTTTTATCTTTTTATTCCACTTATTGGTAGAATAATATTGTTAGATAAACAATCTGATTTTTTGGTAATCCAATGATGGATAGTTGCCTCCTTCCACAGTCTCCAAGAACATATTATTCAATACTTTAACCAGACTCAGAACCTTGCACTGTTACATGCTACTAGACCTCTTGCTAAGGCTTCCCAGTTTTCTTCAATGAACAACTTCACACAAACACCAGATTTGTCCCCTCAACTGAAGAACACATGTGAGTGGTGGGTGAGATTTTTAAGTGTGCATGCATCATAGCTTCCATGCCTGTAGCTAATTGGTAGTGCTGATGCAGACTTGCTACCAGCCATTTACCTGATTGCCTGTTGTGAGTAAGAATTACTTGCAGCTGGGCAGACAAAGAAACTTTTACAGCCCAGTCCTATTCCCCACTACATTACATCATGCTGCTGTGCAAAAAATAAATAAATTGTGAGCTGTATACTGTGGTGAGGGGGAGCAATTGGACAGCCTGCAGGAGGTAAGTACAAGTTGGACCTTGATATCCATGCGTTCAACACCTGCAGATTTGAGTCTTAGGGGGTGCTGACCCATGGCTGGAGGGCATCGGAACCCCCAGTGAAAACCAGAAGTGACTTTCTAAGGCTTCCAGAAGGTCTTCTGAGGCTTGGAGAGGATGCATACGACATCCCTGGGCTTCAGAACACCTGGATGCAATTGGAAGGTGCTACTGGTCACATCTGGGAGGCCCTTTGAGGGCTTTCTGTATCTGCAGATTTCTGTATGTTGGGCAGGGCCTAGGAGAGGGGGGTAATTTGTACCCTGGCCCAGGGTCAAAAGGGGGGCCCAGGAGCCAAAGGAGGGGGCCCAGAAATTTCCTGAGATCTTACATTTTCCGATCTACTCAGACTTGTTGCCTGCACGGGATGCTGGGGACACTTGCCTGACTGGGGATGCTGGGGATCCTACTGATGCCACATGGCTTAGTAGATCCGGGCTCCAAAGACTTTTCCAGCTGTCTCTACCATCCCCTCACCCTGTTTCGACCATCCCTGCCCCCGTTCTGCTCACCCGTCACCACCCTTCCCCACTCTTTCATCCCTCCCCCTTTGCAAAGGGGCCCAAAAGAAACTTTGTACCCCCTGATAAAATTCCTCTGAGGCCCTGATGTTGGGGGAGAGGTTGGGAATGGGTCTCCCATAGATAACAAGGGCCCACTGTGAACATAGTTTTTGCTTTCCTCCTACTAGGCTGACTAATCATCTCTGGGTCTCTTCAGATATGTGCCAGCCATTTTGTCAGGTTGCAAAACGGGGAATAAGATCTGGTGAAAGTCAGTGTTGCCAGATCCATCTATCTTGCCTTCAACACACCTCCTAGTTCCTTCCCTCCCTGACCAGTTATTCCTCTTGCCCTGCCCACCCATGAACCACCCCCTGTGCCAGCCTCCCTGCCTTAGCACCATCCAGGGTCTGTGATGCCAGGGATCTGCAGCTGCAGCTGCCTTGCAGCAATGGTCCCAAATGACCTGGCAGTGGTGCGATCTTTGCACCAAGGCTTTTTATGCCAGCAGGATGTCCCATTGTCATAAAAGGCACATAGGACTGAGCCATTAGTGTGCATGCGTGTATGTAGATGCTGTCATGTCACACAACTTTTGGTTTGTGTGGACAAGCAGGCTAGTAAAATATTGTGTAGGCTAGCAATGTTTGTGAACTTGTTTGCAAGCCTGAGTTACTTTATAGGTTAGATTGGTGGTTTTGAAACTTTCTACCTTCAGGGAACTTTTTCACAATGACTCATCTACCAAGAAACCCCTGCATGGTTGATAGGGAACTGACCCTGAATGAACACACACATGATTCTTTGGATTTTGAAGAGGCAATCAAACAGGCAACAGGAGAATTCAAAGGACTTCTTAATGTTTACTTGTTTGCAAACGGGACCTCCACACATGTAGAGGACCAAGAAGGATTACAATGATGTGGATTTTATAGGGTCTTTCCGATAGGGGAGGGGGACAGAGGACACAAAGATAGAAAAAATATCCAGGGGAAAATAACATACAGGCAGACACCCAAAACAACATTTGTTATGTTATCAGTACAGGATGTTGATCTGAAGATGGCAATTCAATACACATCAGCAGTTTGTTTACAGAGATATCCGTTAGAGGGGGTCTGGTACTCTGACTCATCCCTTTTACCCTAACCTTTTTATCCTCATTTGTTGATTGCCCTTATGTATGACCTTTCTGTTCACCCTTGGAGGCCCATATCACAGTTAACTGGTTCTCTGAGAGGGATAGCTTTTTGGTCAGAGAAGAGCCTTATGGGTGAACTGGGCATCTTGGGATATTTCCATATTGTGAGCTGGGCATATTGTTATCAGAACCTTACCACACTGTAGAAAATTGGGGCATGTATTCACTTCATGAATGACACTGGTCAATCCTGGTGGGACCCTGTGTTAGCCCACAGAAACGGAAAATGTGTTCTAGAATACAAACTGATACCCTTCCTGTACCTACACTTTGCAGGGGAGATCAGATACAGAGAACAAGTTGTCTTTCAGGGACATTGTCCATCATTACTGGTCTGTTCATCAAGAAACTCCACAAAACTTCCAAGGAACCAAGGGTTTGTCAGAGCACAGTTTGAAAAAAAAAACCCTCTAACTTGAGTTCTACAAGACAATAATTAGACCTCAGAACCTTCTCATTCTTGTCAATGAGACTGCAGCCTTCCATTCTCAAAAAGGCTGTGTGATAGAACTAATTTGACTGGTGATTTGAAAAAGTCCTCTTGAGAGGCAGTCAACAGTCTCATAGCTGTGAAATGAAGTGCATCTTAGTTCAGATAGGATGAGAAAATGGAGCTGTCTCATCCTTTGTGGCATAATTTATAATACTTACATTTCTGGGCTTGTACTGTATATAAAGACAAAGGAATTGATGATTTAGTATGTCTTAAGTCCTATAAATGTCTGACCTTATTTTCATCTGAGTTGTTAAGTTACCTCAATAAAAACCTTTGGTGTGTGAATCTGGCTATATTTGATATTCTCTTGCTCTCTTACTCAGTGTATATGTGTAGCAGCAATGTAGTAGCACCCTGTTCAGCAGTTCACTGGGTTTGAATGCCTGCATGTTGTGATGAAAGGGCCAGACAGGATTGGGATTCTGTTGGTGTACTGCCCTGTCTTGCTGTCTAACAGTGTCCCTGCTTGAGCTGACAGGGTTGATCTTGGGAATTGCATTGGAATCCCCCTGTCTATTAGATCTGGGGGACTTCAATATTCACACTCGGCCCCTGAGGTTGGTGCAGTTCAGTATTTCATGGCCGCCATGACAACCATGGCCTTTCCCAAAAGATGTTGGCCCCAACACACAAGATGAGACAAGTGTTGGTGTTTACATCTGGGCAGGAAGGTAGAAATCTGGATGTGGAGATTAAGATCACTCCATTGTCATGAACAGATCACTTTCTGGTAAGGTTTAGGCTTGTTGTAGCAGCTTACCTCTGCAGAACTGGGGGACCACATTGCATGGACTGCCCCTGGAGGCTAAAGGATTCTGAAGGTTTGCTGAGGGCTCTGGGGGATTTCCCAGCTGCTAAGGCTGGTGACTCTTCTGAAGCCCTAGTTGACCTCTGGTATGGGGAAATAGCCAGGGCAGTAGATGAGATTGCTCCTATGCAACCTCTGCCCTGTTACAGACTCAGAGCATCTCTTTGGTTACTGAGGAACTGCGAATGATGAAGCAGCAGGATAGACGTCTAGAGCGATGGTGGCGGAAAATTGTGCTGAGTCAGACTGGACACTGAATAGAGCTCATTATAGAGCCTATAACTTGGTGGTGATAGCAGCGAAAAAAACTTACTTCTCTGCTACCATTGTGTCTGCAGGGAGCCATACAGTGGAATTGTTCTGTGTTATTCAAGGCCTACTACCTCAGGCCTCTCCAATAAACTAGGAGGAACACACATTCAGATGCTGTGACATGTTTGCAAAGCACTTTGCAAATAAAATTGCTCGCATTTGTCACAATTTTGATGTCACAGTAACAATATCTGATAATGTCCCGTTGGTGTCTGCTTGTTCAGTTTTGTGGGATACTTTTCAGCTTATACAGCCTGAGGATATGGACAGACTCCTTTGGAATGTGAGGCTATCCACTTGCCAGTTTGACCTTGCCCAGTTTGGCTCACTAGATTTGCCCGGGAAAGGCTGGCCTAGTGGACAGGGAGGGTGGTTAATTCCTCTTTGATGGAAGGGGTGCTACCACTGGCTTTGAAGTGGGTGGTGGTGCACCCCCTCCTGAAGAAGCCAGTGCTGGACAACTACTGGCCAGTCTCGAACATCCCATTTCTAGGCAAGGTGGTCAAGCATGTGGTGGCATCTCAGTTCCAGAGATGAAGCATATTATGTGTATCCCTTTCCATCTGGTTTCAGGCCGGGTTTTGGGACAGAAACAGCCTTGGTCGCCTTGCTAGATGACCTATGCCAGAGACTAAACAGGGGGAGTGTGTCCCTATTGGTCCTACTGGACCTCTCAGTGGCTTTCAACACTATTGACCATGGTGTTCTTCTGGATTGCTTGGCCGAGCTGGGGGTTTGGGGCACCGTGTTGCGGTGGCTTTGCTACTACTTGGCAGATGTCCTATATGGTGGTGCTGGGGGATGCCTGCTTGGGTACCCTGGCCCTTGTATGGAGTGCCACAGGGTTCTATTCTGTCCCCCATTCTATTTAACATCTACATGAAACTGCTGGGAGAGGTCATCCTGGGTTTTGGAATGGGGTGCCACCAGTATGCTGATGACACCCAGCTCTATCTCTCCTTTCCAATATATTCTGATGAGACTGTTGATGTGGTAGGCCTTAGAGCACTACCTGGGACCTGGATGAGGACAAACAAGCTGAGATTAAATCCAGACAAGACAGAGGTTCTCCTGGTTCTGAAATCCACAATGCAGCTGCTGGACTATCATCCTTTACTGCATGGGGTTGCACTCCTTCTAAAGGAGCAGGTTTGCAGCTTGGGCGTTTGTCTGAATTCACAGCTCCTCCTGGATTCCCAGGTGGCAACTGTGGCCAGGGGAGCCTTTGCCCAGCTTCTGCTGGTGTACCAGCTATGGCTGTACTTGAATCGTGCAGACCTGGCCACAGTGATCTGTGCCACAGTGACATCAAGATTAGATGGTTGTAACACACTTTATGTGGGGCTGCCCTTGAAGATGGTTTAAAAACTGCCATTAGTGCAGAATGCAGTGACCTGTGTGCTTGCTAGAGGACGGAGATTTGACTCTGTCAGGCTGCTCCTCCAGTGGCTCCACTGGCTGCCTATTTGTTTCTGGACCCAATTCATGGTGCTGGTTTTGACCTTTAAAGCCCTATACAGCTTGGGGCCAGGATATCTGAGAACCTGCCTTCTTCTATATAATCTGGCTCGTTCTCTCTAATAACACAGGCCTACAAAACTGAGGGTCAGAAAAGTTTTTCCCAAACTTTATGGTGGTTTGATATGAATTTGAGGTGCCGATTCCAAAAATGGCATCCGTTTTGCCCTATCACGTCTAGTTTTGGAGACACGGCATGGCCTCATTAGTGAATGGTTCAAGCAGCTTCCGCACGAGGGAGCCTACACCATGGCTCCCATTACACAGGTGTGTTGACCTGTGTAATCAGAGAAGGCCCTGGGTACCATCGCCTATGGAGGTGGGAGGAGTGGCGGCAAGGAGTAGGGCCTTCTCCATTATGGTATCTACTTTATGGAATTCTCTCTGTAAGTTTAAGAACCGCTCCCTCCTTGCAGGTTTTCTGGCAGGGCCTAAAAACTTTTCTTTTTATACTCACCTTCTGAGTTTCAGGCTTTTAATATGGATATTAAAGGTTTTATGCTGACTGTGTTTATGGGCTGTGTTCTTTTTTTATTGCTTGTTTTCAATGATATTTTTAGGTTGCTTATTGCTTTTTGATAATTTTAATGTTTACATTTTTATATTTCCATGACCTTTGAGCCACTTTGAATGCCACTTTGAATGCCCACTTGGAAGATAAAGCAGGATACAAATTTATGAATGAATGAATGGAAATGTAAAATCACACTTAGGGCTACAAGTTCTCATGGTAGGAGCCTATTTTCGCTTATTCTTTTGATAGTTACGCTTCGTTACTTTCAACAAGGATTACAATATTGATTGAAAGTATATGTGTTTTTAAACTGAGAAGGTCAACCACAGGCATCCTCAGTTTTCGATCAAGAACCAGAGGTACTCTCTAGTCCCAGAACAGGAGTCTTTTCAAAGCAACTAATCAGTTCAAGCAGGTAGGTAAAACTTTAACCTCTCAAATGACTTTGCTTTGATCATTTATCATTAAAATGGTCAGATTAAACCTGTGCATCATGTATCCAAAGCGTACTGTGCCTGTTTTCTGACCATGATACTGAGGATAATAATTAACTTGAAAATATGTTTCAGGATAGTTAAATGGGAAGAAAATACGATCAATATTGTTCCAGGTCAGGAGGACTGATCAATAATGTAATCTTTGAGTCTGTTAAGCCTTCTGTGCCCCTGAAGCAGTTGAATGGATATCCACTCTTTTTCCCCCTTTAAATAGAGTAGTCTGGCTGGCATATTAGTATCTTGCTGACAACTACTTTTTGACAGGAGGTGAGCTCCCAGGAGCCCCAAGGTTGGGTAGGATTTTCTAATGATTCCACTAATAGGACTTGTTTTGAAATGCAAATAATTATCTGATGGAATTCATACAGCAAGGAAATTCAACATATATGTGCTGTAGGGACTGATGATTCTGTTGCATGCATTACATTACTTTTGACAAGTAGCCCAATCAACCACAACTCCTTGCATGGTGATGTAGTGGCACCAATGTGATGTTCGCTGCATCCTGCAGGTGAGATCTGGCATGTTGAGGCCTCCTCAGGGGGAGGGAACAAATGTTTCCTTCATTGGGATAAGCCCTTGCTGCCACTATGGGTCAACTAGGACCTGCAGCAGCAATAATGCTGGCCCAAATCTGCATTGACTGGTTAAGATAGATCAGGCCCGGGAGTTAGGATTTGTTGGGTGTTGCAGCCACCAAACCTGCCCCCTTCCTGGGCCTGATCCGCCATTCTCTCCACCCCATCTTCTTCCAGTGCTGCCTACCCCACCTTGTTCCACTTCCTCCCTATCTCCAGTCCATTGTGGCATTACCTGCATCAGTTGGTGTCCTCAGACTTCATTGCACAGACTTGGCCACTCGCCACTTCCAGTGGTGGCCAGGCAGGCTGCATGCTCTGACTGTGTCCTGTTTGTGACAGTTGCAAAGCTCATTAGGCCAGTGGAATGCATGTTCCATCAGTATAATGCATTCTTAGTACTGGCCTGTAAACCAACATGGTAGACGCTGAAGGGCTAGGAAACACCTTGAGGGAGGTAGTTAAGACTGAGCCAGTGCCATCAAGGGGGGTGCAGGAGGAGGTACTGGGGTGGCAAGGAGGCTTTATTGCCACCACATTACCTTTTCTGCACTCCCCTTTCATGACTTCACACTCCATTGTGGGCCCACAGCTGGCTTTGGCCGCCTTCTCTTCCTTGCTGCTGCCGCAGGGGTCAAAAGGAGAAAGTGTGCAAACTGCCATGTAAAAAAAAAACACAAACATCTCCAGAGCAGAGCAGAGTGGAGGAGCCTTTTTCAGGTTGTGCTTGGGGTGCAACTTAGTTTGGGTGCAACTTAGATTGAATGGAACCTCAGCTGTTTGACACCACCTCAAAGCAGGTACCTGGGGCCCTGTACCCTCCAGCTCCACCTTAGCTACACTGCTGCCTTAATATACTTATTTGGGAGTAAATCCCATTGAGCTTTCTGGGACTTGCTTCTGTGTGATTATTTGTAAGATTGGACTGCCATCATGCTCCATGGAAATCATCCTGCCCTGGCTCATCAGGATGGTCTCTACAAATCAACAGCTTGTCCCAGTCCAGAAAAACTAGAATACAGAGTGGTCCCTGCTGTGAACTGTGTTATAAATTTAATAGGCACAAATTATAAGGAGGAATAAACACAGTGAGAAGTATGCTTTTGAGGCAGAAGTGATTTTTGATGTGGAAATATAAAATGCCAGATGCTGGGGAGACGGAAAATGTGCTTGCTGCATGTTTGTAATGTTGTAGATAGCCATAGCTGAATGCACTGAAGCATTTATTTTACAAGCCACGTTAAATTGGATGTGTCAGTCAGTTGGTTTTGCAACATTATCCCCTCCAGCCCCAAGCTTCCACATTGCCCTTAAGTCTCCATCTGTAACATACAGAGCATGGCACCAATTCAATTTTGCATATGGGCCCATATACTGTGACGCGGAGATTGCTGGGAAACCAGTTGCATGGCCATTTTCTTAATGTCAGCCGAGAAAAGTTAGTTTGTGCCTTGTCAGCCTGATCTTGGGCATAATTATAAATGTTAGGCCCTAAATAAATTATGGCTAATGTTGTTGTGTGGCTTTTAGAGTCACGGACTGCCAAGTGTCCTCCTGAATGTTTGATAACCACTGTCAGCTTCTGTTTAAAAGAGGCAGAATAATTTACAGTGACCTTTCCTTTGGGCAAGTTGAAATACATACATAAGACCTTCTGCTTGGCATAGATAAAGGAGATACACAACAACAAACAAACAGAACACAATAAAATAAAACAATTGTAATCATCCATTACTCCCTCCGCCCATTCACCATAATGTAGCAGAAGACCCAGAATTCCATCCCAGTAGTACCCCAGAAACAAAGTTGAAATGGGCACCCAGCTCCAACAAAGGTAGTCTGTGTGCAAAAGCAGTTTGCCACATGAGTTTTTAAAGGCAAACCATGCTATGTATGGATCATGAAGTGGGACATCTGAGCTACTGACTACAGTGGCATCACTAGATTTTGCGTCACCTGGTTTGGGAGGCCAGTGCTGTGATCCTGATCCTGTGAACCTGATCCTGATCCTGTGATGGATCTCCTCCCATGCAGTGGGCTGTACCATTGCCCCACCCTGCTGTTTTATTTGCTATAACTTTTGATAGAATAGAGATATTTCAGTGCAGTTTGTTTCATTGCATTCTGTGTGAAATTACACATCAATTGATATATAACATAGTATTATTAAAATTTTTTTGGCAAGTAGTGGTGTCAAACCCCTGTGTACGTCATCCAGTTTGGCCTGCACACCCTGCACCCTTCTAGAGACGCCAGTGAATGACTATGATATACAAGCAGACAGGCATTGTTATAGCAGTGCAAAAGTCTCAGAATTACAGAGGAACGTATTTTGATCGGAAGAAGGGTTGGACAATTTCTTTCATTCATTCATAGGCATCTACCCCACCTTTCTCCCCATAATGGAGCACCAAAGGCAGCTAGCCATAAAATAATAAACAACAATATAATGGCCCACAGAAATGACTGAAGCAATTTCCATTCAAACCAGAAGTTGCCTCAGCAAACTAGAAGTCACTTCTGGTCACTTCTGCAGGCCATTTGGAGGCCCACAGAGGCCAATAGAGTGGGTCATGCATCTCATGTGACCCAGAAGAGGCCTCTGGGACCTCCCATTAAGGCTTTGCAGCACTACCAGGGGCATTGCATCAGACCCAGGCATATGAGGGTGTCACCCAATGCACATGGGCTCCCAACCCACCAGTGGGTCATGACCCACAGTTTGGAAAATGCTGAACCAGGACCTCCAGGCCCCGGAGTACCTGCCAAACAATGCGTTTCCATAGTAGAGTTGCTGAGCCCTATCTAGCAGAGAAGGCTGTAAAGATTACCTTGAGCCACATTCCCCCAGTGAGGATTTCTTAAAGGCACACTTGCTTGGACCTCATACCTGTTCTGAATTCTCCTGGTCTGTTGGCATCTCAAGTGAAGGAGAGTGGATGAATGAAGGGTCTTGAACATTTGTAAGGTGGCTCAATGCAAGGCATAGGTAACCCACTCAAGTGGCCTGAACTGAATCCACATCTGCCAGCAGAGCTTTTTCCGCTCTGGACTCTGTTGCTTGTCCATACCGCAGACAAAGCCGATAAAAGAGCATTTTAGTGCTAATTACAAAATGGCTGCCAAAATGGCACCCAGTGGTAATTGGATGAAAGATGGAAGTGCAACCAGACATGAAAGAGGAATAGGATGACAGGGCTCAACTTCCTACATCTTTTCAAACAAAGATGGAAGTCAGTATGGGGAAATAGTAATACTGTTCTATTCTTCCTCCAAAAGTCAGATTTTTGGAACTTCTGAAAGAAATGGAGACACCACAAGGAAAATTCTGGCACACAACTGTTTGCTGACAATGCCAAGTAAATGTCCTGTAAAAAATGAGTGAGCAAGGCATGGCAATTTCTCATTAAACACCTCATCTGGACGCACTGAAAGCCTACTGTAGAGAAAATCTATTAATTTTGTTCCAGAATCCGCTGCATTTGGTCTGTGCCGATATATCAAGGAGTGCCACTGAGAAATAATTACACACAGCTGAGCAGCTCCACTAACATTTCCTTTTGGGATGTAGGAAAGCTATTGATGTTAAGAAGCAGCAGTTTGGAATTAAAGAACAGCACGCTCCTTTAAGCATAAGGTCTTGGCTCTTTCCTTCCTCCACTCCTGATGATTGATTTGGTAACTGTCTCAATGAAGAATGATCTCAATTTAATTTTCTATATGTGTCTCGTCACCCTGAAGGCAGAGGGGAATATAGGCTCTGCTCCAGATCCTCACTTCACCATATAAATAAACTGCTCTTCATTTGGGGGATAACAAGGCATGTTGGCTATCCAGAGTTAAAGAAACCAAAACTGGGGGGAGGGGGGGGAAATAACTGGGGAGAGCCACACAACCCAAAGTACTAGGAAATCTTATTAATTTTTGTTCCTCAGTATTTAATGTGTGATCATAATCTCTTTCCTGCTAGTTTAAGTATTCTTGAAACATACAGGAGGAAAAGAAATGCTCTTTACTTCAGCAATATTCTTCAGATATTCACTATCAAGTTCTTAGCTCTGGGAAGGCAGGAACCATTGCTATCACAGTCTGAAGATAGAAACCACATAATGCGATTGACTGACGGCCAGGCCAATGTAATAATGTAAGCTCTAGCTGGAGGAAAAAATTGTATTTCAGCTGAAATCATTCAGCACTTGCATCTTCTTAAATCTCATGGATAATTATCCTTGCTAGAATTTTCTTTTTTAAGGCTTTGATACAGTAATTCAAATGTGGCATTTTAATGAGAAAAGTGCATTGTGATGGCTGCTGGTGGACCATTCCTTTTATTAGGCTGGTTAATGGTCCAGGATGTTTCCTTAATGGGAGTTAATGGTTGGGAGATATCCTAGGATCTTTCTTAAGTGTTAGTCATCAACAGCTTGGAGGGGGTGACTTCCCCAGCTAAGGGGAGGGGTTGACATAAAAAGGGTGTGTGTGCGCGCGCGCGCGCGCGCACACGGGTGTGTGTGTGTGTGTGTGTGTGTGAGAGAGAGAGAGAGAGAGAGAGAGGTAGAATTGGGTAATACAGAGGCAGAGGGAAAAGCATCTTAAGGGCTGGGGGTTGCCTCTCTTGGGCTCTGATGGGAGGTAGTGGAGTATGGATGCTGCTTGTCTACTTCTATTCGACAAGTATATTTGTAAATAAAGTAAACATTACTAAAATGCCTTAAGTCTCCAGTGTTCTCTGCTCTAGAGGAAACAAAGCACAAGTAAGCACTAACCTTGGAACTTCTTACCACTTTCGGTTTTGAAAGTATGAAGTAGTATATATTGGAAAGGCACGATAGGTATATTTTATGTTCATTATTATTAATAATAATAATTGAGAGCTGGTGTCAAGTAACAGTTAAAAATATGAGTTGCAAATCCAGACTTCCCTGGTTTGAATCTTGCCTCTGAAATGAACTCTCTAGATCAGGGGTCTCCAAACTTTTTGGCAGGAGGGCCACATCATCTCTCTGACACTGTGTCAGGGCTGGGAAAAAAAGAATTAATTTACATTTCAAATTTGAATAAATTTACATAAATGAATATAGCGATGGATCTTATATGAATGAATGAAGGTCTTGCAATAGCTCATGGCCTATAAAAGCAAGGCCAGCTTTTCCTTTGCTGCTGCGGCTGCATCACAGATGTGAAACAGCAAGCAGTGGAGGGAGCCCTTATCCCACAGCTCATGCAAGAGGTCAAACAGTTGGCTGTCACTCTGAGAGCAGCCGCATCAGGCCAGTGTGGGCTCCAACAAGTCTCTGGAGGGCCAGAGGCTCATTGAAGACTAGGGGCTCCCTGAGGGCTGGATTGGGAGTCCTCAAGGGCCACAAGTGGCCCCAGGGCCAGGGTTTGTGCACCCCTGCTCTAGATCATGGGTGTTAAACTTTTATACAGTGGGCCAAATAGTATTCATGATGCCTACTCAGGGTCAGAAGTGATGTCATTAAGGAGAATGTGACATCAGCAGGTCATGACCGGAATAAGCACTTTTTTCTCACTTAGGAACTTGTTAGTTGCAAATGACAGAAGAGAACATATGTAAACCTTGATCACATTTTCAAGATATGGGAACGCCCAATTATTATG
The DNA here is from genome assembly GCF_035046505.1 of Tiliqua scincoides. NCBI lineage: Eukaryota > Metazoa > Chordata > Lepidosauria > Squamata > Scincidae > Tiliqua > Tiliqua scincoides. Next base: position 71,704,593 of record NC_089826.1, read on the forward strand.
CTGGCTGCATAGATGCAAGGGAGGGCGCCAGGATACAGGTCTCTTGTTGTCTTGTGTGTTCCCTGAGGCATTTGGTGGGCCACTGTAAGATACAGGAAGCTGGACTAGATGGGCCTATGGCCTGATCCAGCGGGGCTATTCTTATGTTCTTTTGCCCTTTAATAGTGACCGCTCAGCAGCAGAGAGCAGTTGGTGGTGGTGCTGGCAGAGTCCAAGGGCTGGATAAAGAGCTTCTGGTGGGATGTACTCTGCGGGCCAGATGTTTGACACCCCTGCTCTAGATAGCCTGAGACAAGCCCTTCAGTCTCAGCTGCACTCTCCTTTTTCCTCTTTGTCTTCCTCTTTCTTTTCCAATCTGGGGGTAGAAGGAGGAGCAATGGAGGCAAGTATGCAAGCAGAAATGAGTACCTCCTACCAATCCACAGCTTGAGGCAATTGCTTCAGTTAGTCTCATGGATGTGCTGGTCCTGGGTGATGTGATTCTCCTGAGGATCACCAGAATGCTGTATGCTGCTTTGTGTAAGGGCTGGGTAGTCGGGTGGTATTTCCACTCAGCTTTTTGCGTGCATGATGCAGGTCTTAAAGGGTTACAGTAAAGTGAAGACAGAAAAAAACCCCAAAAACTCATTAGAGGCACCAAATGAATGTGGTAATACCTGATAAATTGCAATCCTATTTTTGCACAAGCACAAGCCATTAGTATTCAGACTCATTATCTCTCCTGCAACTTTTCCTTACTTCCCATTCATTACTGCTTCTGAGAACATAATGGAGCTGTTTGGGCAGAGCTGGGTCCCAAATTCATTCTGTGCTGACACATTATTTGTGGGTACAATTTCGCCATAAATTACCAACAGCAGACAGAAATTGCCAAGCCCAGGCTTCAGACTCCCTTGTGCTAAATCCATCAGGGCGAACAGATTGTAAACTGCCCATTGCAAATATGATATGCAGCAATTTAGCATCCCGTTAATACTTCATATCGTCGACCCCTTCCATTTATATGGCTTTTCCTCCAGAAGCTTTGGAAATTGCTTCTCACATAGCTATGTGCCATGCCCAGCAGTTCAGATTTAATATGAAGAGTGGCGGACTCTCATTTTGTTTTTCAAATGTTTTACTTTGAATGCATGTATTCATAAAGAGATGGGGTGAATCAAGTTTGACTTTTCCTTTCTGCCTTTTTTAATTTTCTGATAAGAACAGTGATAGAATCTCTAATTACCTGTATGTTTTTATATTTGGATCTCATGCATATGATTACTAAAGGACAGAAACTCAAAGCAATGGTGTAACGAGAGGGGATGCAGAGCACTACGTTTTGCAGGGAGCCTCACTGCAGTGTGCTAGAAGGCCCCCCCCGTCCCCTTCAGAGTCATCCTGGGGGGTGGGAGCAAAATGGAGGAGAATGCATTCACCTCTGTTTTGCTCCCACCACCAAGAATGGCTCTGAAGGGGAGAGAAAGGGGCCACTTGCATGCTGCAGTAAAGCTCCTTGCAAACCTAGTGCTTTGCACCCCTTCTAGTTACACCACTGCTCAAAAGCTAATTATGTGTTCCTAAGGGCTTTGCATGCAAACATCAGGGTTTTTGAATCTTTTTTTTTTTTTCCTTTGCAACAGATATTATATACCAATGCCAGCAACTGGATTTTGGAAGCAAGACACTCTCAGTGAGCCCCATTTACCTGGGAGAGGCAAGGTGTACAAACTGAGGGCCCAGTCCTTTCCAACTTTCCAGCATGGGTGCAACTGCAGTGCAGCTCTGAGGTAAGGGAACAAATGTTCCCTTACCTTGAGGAGGCCTCTGTGACTGCCTCCCCACCACAGGATGCAGCGTTCGCTCCATTGGCACAGCTGCACCGGCACTGGAAAATTGGATAGGACTGGGCCCTGAGTTGTCTCACATTGCCTCTCACCTTTTGAGTTATTTCATGCAAACTGAGACTGGCAGTGCCTATGCTGTAGTAGGCCCCATTGACTGTCTTGGGGCTTGGCAAATGCCCACACTCCTACCCCTGGCTGTTTTGAACTCCTCTTATATTCCCAAACCTGTTGTGCATTTTGGAGAGTGTTGCTAGTCAAGGAACATAAGCACCAAAGTCTGCTGTTGGCATGGAAGTATGGTATTCAAATAGCTAACTAGATGGGGATCACAGTCTATTTCCAAAAAACTGGGTTTAATGAAACTCCACTGTGTCTTTTCAGGATTGTAAACTGCTGCTATGCTGAATTGTGGCCATAGTCCCTGAACACTGCATGTTTAGTATTCTACCAACCTGTTGAATGGAAGCTCTTAAAGAACTATGGCAGAAGGCAGATGATTAAACCAGGTTTAATCAGATCTGCACACCAGCAATTCTTTTTCCTTTGTGTTTTCACCTTTGAATGTTCTATATCTTCCTTCTTATTGCTCAGGTTTTATTTTCTTTTACCAGTGAAGCACTGGATTTCGGGATCAGTTGAAAGTATGTTTACGGTGCAATTTATCCTACCTAGTGCTGGTGGGACAAGTGCACTCACTTTCACAGATGCGCCATGAGGCAAGTTGGGGCAGTCTGGAGGCTTGTGGTGCCAGCGCAAAGGCCTGCACTGGCCTGCTGGTGCCTGTCAAAAGCCTGTGCCTGCCTAGAGAGGGTAAAGCCTCTGCAAGCCGGTGGAGGGGGGAAGGCAGAATGGAGGCAGGGAAGGGATGTAAAGGATGAAGGAAAGAGAGGGAGGGGATAGATCAGGCCCAGGAGGAAGGCAGGGATGGTGGCAGTGGCTTACCACCATATTCTATCCCCCTTCCCAAGCCTGATTTCCCAACACGGGGCTGCTTGGGCTTGCACTGGTGATTTTGCTGGCGCAAGCATGCCCTTTAGCAACTGCTGTGGCTTACCCTGGGGGAAGGGTACGAATGTCCTCTTTTCTCAGGGAGATGCCCAGCAGCCTCTATTCCTGCACTGGAAGCAGCAGAGGCTGCACTGGAGCTGCTGCATGGCAGTGCAGGACTTTTTAAAGAACTGTTAGATTGTAACAACTTCAAGGCAGGCTGAATTTTTGACAGTGTCATATTAAAACATGCAGCATGGTTTTTTGTTTTTTAAAGAATCTCAAGCTCTTTTCTAGCTTTAATGTTCCTTTTAGACCAGTGTTTCTCAAAATGTGGCTCAGGACCCATTAGCCAATTTCAGGTGTGTCCCATTCATTTCAATATTTTATTTTTAATGCTGCCATGGTACGTATGTGACTGCATTTGGGGAAATGTTACAGACCTGTATGTTTAACAAGCTACTATGTATATTCTTTTAACAATGATAGTAAATGGGGCTTACTCCTGGGTAAGCGTAGGTAGGATTGCAGCCTAGGATTGTTAAAAATTTTCCTGCTCGATGATGTCATTCTGGTCATGACATCATTTCCAGTAGGTCCTGACAGATTCTCATTTTAAAAAGTGGGTCCTAGTGCTAAATGTATGAGAACCACTGTTTTAGACCAATACATGATGCAGGGGTTGTCATCTTAATTAAAATGGAATGTCTCATAGCTAATCTTATTAGCAAGCCAAGCTACTGTTCCTTTAGTTGGGGGAGGGGGAAGCTCAAAAAAGTCACACAAACACAAAATATCTGACACCTGCACAACTTGAGACCCACCAAGTTGAATGAACATGTCACCAACCCTGCTATGTGCTTGCCACTCTGTTTTTGTAGTCTCTGTCAGGCAGCAGACCAGGAAGTGTATTGACCCCATATTAACGGAACTAGAGTATTTGTGTCCTGGTCAAACGTATCCCAGTCATTGACGTTCCTGGACTTCATGTCTGTTTTTGTTTTGTTTTTTAATCCTGGTTATTTGCATCTTACTGTAACTGGGCAACAAACCCCATGTTATATATGCTAAGCCTCTCATCCCAGACCACCCTAACCCTACCTTTGCGTTGTAAAAATAAAAAAGTACATCTAATATAAATATACATATTCTTGGACACAAATATCCAGGATACAAAAGACACAGATGCAAATGTCCAATGCCAGGATGCAGTTGACAGGGATACAGTAGTCTAGGACACAATGGTCCTGTCCCCTATTAACATACTACGTTTGTTGAGCTCTAGTATATGGCTAGTAGGCTGATTGGTTTGGTGAGCCACAAGTTCTTCAGGCCAGGCTTATAAGGTGCCAAAAGCTTTGATTCCATTCAGATTCACACAAGTTGGTACTGAAACTTCACATGGAAAAGTATGGTTTTAAAAAAATCACAGATCATATTATTTCCAATCATTTATTACAATTAAAACAGGATGGTTTTCCAGTTTAGTAAAAACAGCTGATTCATTTTAGCAAGTGATCTGTCTCTAGTGCTGCGTGGTGGATAAATCCTGCAAAGGAAAGCTTTTGTATATATGAACAATGTAAATACTAAAGAAAAGCAAATAAGTTAAATCTTTGTTACAAAGCGTATAATAAGCATATATTAAACCTAGGCATAACTTATCAAATACCTTCCTTAAATTGACAGGGTTACTTAGAATGAGCAGCAAGACTTCTGACATTTTAGGAGTGATATTAAAATACTTGTCCGCCCCCCCCCCATCTTTACTGGAGGACCTGGTTCTGGTTTACCCTGGGTCCATCCTGCAGGTCTGAGGGGGACCTCATTTTCATTTCCATTGTTGGTATACTCTTGATCCATGCCTTTCCTCTTCACATTTCTAAGTCAGTGCCAATCCCTGAGTCATATGAGTTTTTACTGCTCACTTATTCATACCTAATATGACCCAGAATTCATTCCTCTATGGCAGAGGTTCCTAAAGTGTGCACACTCACAGGGGCACCATAGGATGTCCCTGGTCACTTTTACTAACTGTTCCCCGGGCACAGCAATCTCAGATCTTGCAAAATTTTGTGTGACCCAAGATGGCAGCACCCAAATTTGTGAGATTTAGGTGCAATCATCTTGGATCTCATGAGATTTTGTCAGAGCTGAGGTGAGAAGAAAAGGCTTTGGGGGCATTGTGACCCAGGCAAGTTTGGGAACCACTGCTCCGTGGGCTTTGACTGCCCTTCCCACCATTGATGGGATCCCGCCTTTATTTCCTCAGCTCCCTATTATTATTTATTAACAGTATTTATATACCGCTTTTTAACTAAAAGTTCACAAAGCGGTTTACAGAGAAAAATCAAATAACTAAATGGCTCCCTGTCCCAAAAGGGCTCACAATCTAAAAAAAAGCGAATGAATACCAGCAGACAGCCACTAGAACAGACAGTGCTGGGGTGAGGTGGGCCAGTTACTCTTCCCCTGCTAAATAAAAGAGGAGCACCCACTTGAAAAAGTGCCTCTTACCCAGTTAGCAGGAGTATAATGTAAAGCACTTAATCCTTCATTTCTGCAGCAATTCTTGAGTTGCAGGAGCAAGTATACTTATGTGGTGTTTGGAAAAGAAAGTTACTTTCACCTACTCTGGCAGCAAAAACCTTTACCTCCCATGAAGGTACTTGCTGGATTGAGAAAAAATACTGCAGTTGCTGTAGCATGCCGTGTAAGCAGCCCTTCCTGCTCATTGTCAAAGCCATTGGGGGCATCCATGGCAATGGCAATTGCTGTTGCTGCCCTGAATGGCTCTGACTGCAAGTGGGAGGGGCCGCTTACATGGTGCATTCTGGTGCCTGCAGTAGTAACAGTGCTGCTGCCCCACTACACTACTGCTGTACCACCTTCTCCTTGCAGAAGGAATGGGGAAATGGAGCTACAGTCCAACACTCTTAGGGGACATCAGACCGATCTCATTGTTCCTATTTCTCATCTAGTCCACTACAAGTAACATTTTCTTTTTGTAAAAACCTCTTCTATGGACTGCTTCCAATAAGTTTTAAATAATTCTCCTACCATCTCTTTAAAATATCCCCCAAGGCTTACAACATATTCCGGCACAACCTTTAGTTAAAAGATCACCTCTATTAAGGCAATCCATTTTCATAGCTCCTTTTGGTACTTCTGTCGCAGGATTAACTCTGTGTGTCCTGCCCTAGAGGAGATTTTAAAAACTACAGAAAATTATTTCCTAGAATATGGATCCTATGACTTACAGCCCAATCCTAGACATGTCTACTCAGAAGAAAGCTTTTGGCTGCAAGCCTTTACGCACTTACCTGGGAATAAGTCCCATTCAACTTAATAAGACTTGCTTCTGAGTACACATGCCTAGGATTGTGCTATCAATTTTGTAGCAAAATTCCAGTTGTGATACCTTTGTGTACAATACTGCTTATTTATGTCAGATTATTGGAAGGCACTTCTACCATTACACTTTGGAAGGCATAGTACACATGCACTTAATCATGCAGTTAGAGTGGCCATAAATAGCTGGTGGAGAGGGCAAAGGAAACAGGAAAGGTCATGTGGTGGCAACCAGCAGTCAGCCAGTCAGTGCCATCACACTTTGGATTCTGATTGCAGTCCAGCATGTGCGATCAAAAACTTTTTTTAAGAAAACCCTTTCAATTGGATTTAATTGTGCAATTAAGTGCATGTGTAACTAGCCCTAAGTTTGATTTCTTGGTTATCTCTTTTTAAAAGGATTTTTACTGCAAATATCATAAGAATTTATCTATAAATAATGTATTGGTTTAGCAAAATACTCATTTAAAGGCACATGACAAGAAAAAATCTCTTCTTTTTAAAGACTTGTAGTAGATAGTTTTGCTTGTCAAAAGACAGATTAGTTGTTCTTCAATAATTATTTTAGGATAATGAAAAGCTACTTTTCTACTGATAGTCAAGGCACAAGTGGAATCTCCTGAATTAAATGCAATTGGTTTTGTATCACAGATTTGTTGTTTTGAACTGTTTTCAAATTACTTTTCAAAGTTTTTGGCTTAAAAAAAAAAGAAACCAGAAACTGGCATACAACCGCAGTACCACACTTTAGAAAACAAATGGTTTTTTTCACTAGTTTACACTGGTGTCATAGCAGTGTTTCCCACAGCAAAAACCTAAAGTAGACAGTAGCAGTTGTGGTGGGTAAGTAGAGTGAGATTTTTGGCAATCATATAGTGGCAATTGCCATTGAGTAGTAGCAGCAATAATGTCTGGATCTGGCCATTAAGTTCTGACCCTCAAATGGTGCCCCTCATGGACAAGCATGGACATGATATCATTGATCTGTACTAGTCTCTGAGAAGGATGAGCAACGTAGGGTGCAATCCTAACCGGCACTTATGCCAGTATAGAAGCCCTTGGAGGGTTGCAAATGTGCCGTAAAGCATGTTTGTGCCTCTGTAGGAGGAAGGCGTGTTGGTGCATGTAGATGCACCGACACGTGGAGGCTGACAGAAGCCTCCACAGTGGCTTCCTCCATGCCACAGGGAGCTGGGGCGGGGCTGGGACCCAGCGGTTATGCTGGATATCAACCCCCGCCCCAGGGAGAACGGAGCGGCTTCAAGCCACTCCACTCTTCTCGAACTTGTGCCACCTCCAGAGGTGGCGCAGGTCCGAGGAGACCCATTGGGGCCGGTAGCCCTTACTCAGGGGTAAGGGGAAGAGCTTCCCCTTGCCCCTGGCTGAGCCGCTGCTGGCCAGTAACCAGCTTTGAATGCAGCGCAAGCCTCCTGACTTGCTTGCTCCAGTGCGGGTTAGGATTGCGCCCTTAAATAATTACAGCTTTTGCCAAGATGTAATGCCTGTGGTAGAAACATTTTAATTAATTTGTGATAGTGTTAATGCAAGGAAATTGCTCTGTTTCATTTAAGTTAAAGTAAAAATATTTAGAAACAATACAAAAAAGTACTTTTGAAATTAATTTTAAAAGAACAAGGAAACAGCAATGTAGCTAGGCTGGCTGGTGCCCAGCGCAGGGGTGGGCTCAACGTGCCGGCTTATTGCTGGCATGCACTGTCACAAATGTGCCATAAGGCGTTGTCTGGCACTCAGCCTCTGCTGCTTGGCGGTTGCATGGACCGCTGAGCCGCGGTATAGTAAGTGGGGGCAGAGGGTAGGTGGAGAGGAGGCGTTCTGGGGAAGGGGTAGGTGGGTGGAGAGGGGGCAGGGAGGAGGCGTGATGGGGAGGCAGAAGGCGGGGAGAGGGCGGGCGGGAGGCGTGCTGGGCGGAGAGAGTGGGGAGGGAGGGGAGGGAAGTAGGTCCAGTGGAGCTCTGCTTCACTGGATCCTGTCCATTCATGTGGGGCTTGGCGCCCTACACGAACACGTTTACCCACTGTGGGGCTACTTTCCTTACCCAGGAGAAGGAGAGAAAAGTCCCCTTCTCCCAAGGTGCTGCCCGCAGTAACCTGTGGTGTGCAGGATGCGGCAGCATCTATTTTCAGTGTTGCCAAAGCTGCGTGCCATGGGAGCTCAGGATTGGGCTGCCCGTGCTCAGAGCCAGCCAGTGCTGGGCCAGCTGGTGCCTAGGGCAGGGGTGACCTGAGTGCTCAGATTAGTGAACAGAGTGCAGATGGGCACTCCCATCCGCCCTCGCAGCCACTTGGCTCCAAATCGGGGGTTGATGTGCTGATGCAGGGAGGTGACGCAATGATGCAGGGCAGCGGTTTTCAAACTTCTTTGGAGAGTGTAAGCCGTTCTAAGTTCTTGCGGGGGGGGGAGCGGGAAGACAGCAGTGCAATCCCCAGGATCGCGCTGCTCAGGGGGGGGCTGCAGGGGCTTGGCTGCACATACCTGAGCCTCCTGCAGCCTCCCGGGGGTGCGCAGAGCCCTGCGCAACCTTCAGCAGGCCTCCCCACATCTTTAGAATTGAAAGTGGAGTGATTGCACTCCACTTCTGCTTTAGCAGAGGCAGTGTGCGATCGCTCTGCTTTCAAAGCTGTGGGGAGCCCTGCAGAAGGTTGCACAGGGCTCCCAGCACCCTCAGGAGGCTGCAGGAGGCTCAGGTATGTGCAACCCCCTGAGTGTCACGATCCTGAGCAGCGTAATCCTGGGTTATTATTCCGCTGCCTCATGCCGCTGTTATCATACTCTCTGCCTCCAGGCTGCCCCCACCCCTTAAGGTGAAAGTGGGCAGAGCCCACAGGCTGGTTCGTCGCGACGCCCCTGTCTGAAAAACCTTGATGCAGGGAGTGACATGATGGCATCTCTGTCGTCTTCCCTGCACTGGACTTGCTATGCTACTGCAAGGAGAAAATCTAGTCCCCTGCTGTATCCTTCCTTTTGTCACCAGTGTGCAAGGGACAGACCAGATTGTCCATTTGTCTCAACCTGACTGCTCAACTTTTAGGCTCAACAGCAGCAACAAAATACTTTGTCTGCAGAGCACCAAATTGTGCTCTGCACTGTGCTGATTCTGCAGCACTGGACTTTATTCCGGTGCTGCAGGCAAAGGATGTCAGTTATTTAGTACATCCATGTCCAAAATTAATATATCACTCTACGTTTCAACAATAAACATGATTTTACATTGAATTAATGCAAGGGATGTGAAAGAAAAGTCGTCCCCGTTATAGCAAAACCGTTTTTATAGGATTCTCACTAAATATGAAAGTGTTATTCAATACTGTGTGTGCAAAACTGCATTTAGGGTCCCTGCAAGGCTCCTTAGAGGACTTAAGGTCTCAGACATGTTTTAAAGCTACAGATACAATCAAGAGATAAAGGTGATTGTTCTTTTAAATAGGAGATGGTCATTGTTGTGTCTTCAACCCATTAATCTGGATATGGGAGATCTGAAGAACCGGAAGCAATAACTGGAAAGCATTTTCAATGTAAGTGGTGCTGTTACAGCCCTAACGAGGAAAGAAAATGTTGTTAGTAACATATAACAGTGTCTCTCATTAATCTTAATCCACATTTATCTTAAGATCAATGAACCTGGCTTCTAAGTGAGAGCAGCTTTACACATTACGATTGCTGCAGGAAGCAAACACATAATACATTGTTGCCATAGAACTGTAACTGTAACTGAACATAGAACATGTTCATGTAACTGGGAAATCTGGTTGAGATAAGCTTCCTATAGTGACATATACACAGGTCTTTAAATATATTTGTACACCTGCAAGAGTTCGTATTAATATTTTATTGTGACAGTAAAATATTTTATTTATTTGAATAATATTTTTTAAAATGTAGATTCCACCTTTTACTGAATTACTTCCAAGGTGTCTAGTATCATATAACTATAGTTAACCATTTAGTACAGTTAAACGTTTAAATAAAATGTAAGCTGAAAATAACTGTTCAGAGACAAAATTCTATAATTTCCGGACAGGGGAAACACTAACCAACAACATGGGTTTATTTGCAGTTTGTTTTTTTTTAAAGAAAGCAGGGTAAATTTACTGAACTGCAAATTACTTGAGTGATTTGCTCTTTTCAATGTACTATAAGACATTAGGAATGACTTTTCACTACTGTCTTAAAATGTTCCTAAAGACTTTTAGAAAATAAAGCAAGACTGCTAATCTTGGAGATAATGTATAAAAACACAAAATTACTCTGTCTATGAAATGGAATGAAAATGTACAATGACACCACCATTACACTTTATGACTCTTTATAGGGTCATAAATACATGTGTTGCTTCATTTAAAAATGACTGTAAAGCACGTAAAATAGTTGTGAACTTACTTCTACTATTACACTGTTGACCATTGGGTTAAGGACTTCAGCTTTTTTGTCACTCTGCTCAAATGAAAACATGGACAAGATTGAGTGCTGGGGTTGCACCAAGACAATGCAATAAAATAAACATTCTCTATTTAGTATATGCTGGTTTGCAATGCTGCCATTTTTTTAAAGTGCTGACTTGCTATATACTAACAGCCCAATCCTAAGTCTAGCAGTGCCCAGTGGTAGCTGAAGTGGCTACCACTGAATCCTATTGGTGCCAGGCTAGCACAAGGAGTCTCCTTGGGGTAAGGGAGTGTTTGCTTCCCTGGATAACGCAGCCACAGCGCCAATGAGTCTCCAAAAATATGTCCCCTCAGTGGCTATTTGCCCTGATGCCTTATTATAAGAAGTCTTATTGTTGTTACTCTATAAAATGTGGATGGCACTATATTAAAAAGAAGAACTCTAATTAGTAATCAGCCTTGAGTATGAGAGATTGTGAAGTAAATGTAAAAAAGGGAGGGGGGAATCTGGATCCAACAATAAATGCTACAAAACCACTTCAAAGCTAGTGATTAAAAAAAAAGCTCAATGCCATCTCTTTGTTTACTTCAGTATATATAAACCTCTGAAACATAAAGAAATGATTGCCTATTAAACCATATTGATTGATAGAATCAATGGCCAGTGCAAACAATGGTAAAGAAATCTATAGTGAGAAAGAGAAGTGATGTTTGCTATTTCTGAATAACTGCTGGCTTGTAGTGACAAGGCCAGAGTTACAAGGTAGTTATTAAATGTTTGAAATGTACAGCACTTCTGTGCAGATGTTATTAAACTCAGGAACATAATCTGCTCTAAATCTATATAATGACTGGTTTATACGGTCCTCTAACAGCTATTCCTTGGCTTTGCTCTCAGAATTAAAATAAGTCTGTTAGGGCCAGCCACATCTGTAAAACTTATCCATTTTGGTCATAGTCACATGTGCAATTATGAGCATGATAAAGCCGTTTATTTCAAGTAGACCAAGGGTCTATCCTCACTTTGCATTGTGTACTCCGCTATAGATACCTGACAGTATGAAGTACTGGTACTGCCGGTGCATTTCAAAGAACTAGAAAAATTACACTCTGCTTGCATTGTGGGCAACAGACAATTTCACTTTGGAATTCTTCCTTACAATTTCACATTGACAATACAAAGCAACGACACAACTCAGCTCCCAAGGATCTCACTTCTGTTGTTCACTGCCAGGCTGCACCCCATAGCACAGTTGTGTATGGAGTGTGTGGTTCACTGCAAAATATACTTCAAGCCAAAGCTGAGTCCCTTTTAAATTTGGTGTGATTATATCAGGCAAAACTGCTGAGGTGCAGATGCATCAAGGTCAAAAACTGAAACCCATGTAAGTTGCCTAGTTTTGATGTTGGTTCAGATTAATATTTCATGGTGAAATTTCTGTTTGATATAAATATTTATCATGATTGCCTCAGAGAAATATGATATGCTAAGAAAATGCAGAAATAGACACATTCCTATAACTTGCCACCAACATAAATTATTCAAAGTGAAAGCAATATGATTAAGGGCGCAATCCAAACTGCGCTCTATGCTGGCCCAAGTCTCTTGGGCCGGCCTGGGAGGGTTGCAAACGTGCCTTAAAGCACCTTTGCGCCTCCCTGGGAGGAAGTCAGGCTGGTGCTCCGAGATGTGCCGGCCTGCGGAGACTGATGGAAGTCTCCATGCCAGCTTTCCCCCAGCTTCTTGTGTCGGCTTGGATGAGCCGACACAAGGATGAAAGGTATGCGTGGGGGGGCGGGGAGAAGGAGGGAGGGAAGCGTTCCTGGGCGGGAGGCGATGGATGGCCCGAGGGGCGGGCGGGGAGCGGGAGGCGGGACTGAGATCCTGCAGTTATGCTGGCTCCCAAACCCCGTCCCTGGTCAGGAGGTGGCGCAAGTTCGAGGAGACCCATTGTGGACAGCAGTCCTTACCTGGGGTAAGGGGAAAAGTTTCGCTACGCCTCTGGCTAAGCCACTGCTGGCCACAATCCTGTGCTGGATAAAGCGTAAGCCTACTGGCTTGCCTGTTCCAGTGCAAGTTAGGATTGCGCCCTAAATTATGTTCCTTTAAAAGTACCTCCAAAAAGACACCACTGTGGCATGAAAATGACTCAGAAAAGCCCCTTTACAATTTCATCATCAAACAGAAATGAAGCAAGTTGAAATGTTACATTAGAAAAGGGGTGTACAAACATTTTGGCAGGAGAGCCACATCATCTCTCTGACACTGTCGGGGGCCAGGGAAAAAAAGAGTTAATTTATATTTCAAAATTGAATAAATTTACATAAATGTATTAGAGATGGAACTTATATGAATGAATGAAGGTCTTGCAGTAGCTCAAGGCCTAGCACAAAGCAAAGCCAACCTTTCCTTTGTTGCCACTGCTGCATCACAGAAGCAGCAAGTAGTGGAGGGAGCCCTCGTTCCACAGATCAGGTGATAGGTCAAAAACTCGTCCTCATGCTGAGAGCAGTTGTGTTGGGCCAGCACAAGCTCCAGCAAGTATCTGGAGGGTCAGAGGCTCATTGGAGACTGGGGGCTCCCTGTGGGCCGGATTGGGAGCTCCTGAGGGGCCGCTCCCAATCCAGGCTGGGGTTTGGGCACCCTGCATTAGAAGTATTCTTTTTGATAATTTTTACTGGTTCACTTTGCATGTTTTCCAGGAACAGGCCATAGATGAAGTTCATTTGAAATATTTGTTTCATCCCAATCCTGTTTGGAACCCACTGACCTTTCTCAAGATTCAGAGCAACATCATTCTCATTCTAGGGTGGAAGAAAGTGGGCCACATCATGGACTATTTAGCCCAGCTCATGCCTGATACCATGTAACTAAACTCTACCAACAAAACTCAATTGGTGAAGATTGACTTTCGTCACTATGAAAACTGCTATGCTAAAATCACTTCTGGTATCTTTTGGCCCAATCCTGTTGGCCAGGTACTGGTGTCCTCTGCCGATGTATACTGGCAGGCCACTGGTGGAGAGGCTAGAGTGGTCTCACATGTGCCAGTGGATGCGTCAAAGGCCCACCAGAGCAGATGAGGCCACAGGGGGTGGAATGGGGTGGAAAGAGGGCAGAATGGGGCAGTGACAGGGTGGGATCATGCCCAGGAGGGGAATTGTAAATGAAATAAAGAAATTCCATAACAACTTACCCCAGCTGCAGTTAAAACATCAGAGCATTTTTTTGATAGGGATGACACTTCATTACACATTGTGCTTGTCAAACTGTTAATGAAACAATGAGAACATGAACAAAATATAGACTTGGCCTTACTTACTAGCATATTTCTGAATATTTTTAGTACCATTTCACTAAATTGAAGTTGAATTGCAATTAACTGCTATTATATTAATCAGCTTGTAAACTATGATGCATTTTTATAAGGATAGTATGCAATCCAGAACAGGCCAACAAATCATAAGCAGTCAGTTTTATTGCTATGGAAATTATAGTGGTAAGGAAACATCAAAATAATCTTAGCAGAAGAAATGCTACACTGGGTCTGGTGCAACGTGTCTGAGAATTTGCACAATCTAAAAGACTCATCAAACTGAATAAGGCTTACCAAAATGTACAGTAGTAAGTGAGGAGAGCGCGATACCATAGTCTTTCGAGACTGAAGGTTGCCAACATTCAAGTGAGGAGAACATGATTGATTCCAGGGGTGTATTCACAGTCCAGACATAAATAACATTCATTAATTTAAAGAATCTGTTCCCTCTTCTTAAGGACCAAATTACTTTATGCTAAATGTGTAGTTTGGCCTTGCATTAAAAAAAATATATTAAATAGCAGCCTTATGAGAGCTGGCCCTGGCAGCTACATGCAAATTGACTTGCTTTGTAATTTATTATGGAGTTGTTTTCGTTTTATTGTCTTTTATAAATGTGCAATCCACCCTGGCACTGTATGGTGAATGGCAGGATATAAATGCAAATAATTGATAATTGAGTACATAAATAAGAGGAGGTTCTGCAGAATCATTTTTGTTAAGTGTTATAGTGTGGTAGGAAAGGGCTCAGCACCCTTTCCCTGTGCATCCCAGTCACAATCTTGATCATGCATCTCCGTGCTGCTGTTTGACTGAAAAATACATACATAAAAAGGCAGAGGCAACTACATGTTTTAACACAGCTTGTAGTCTGGGGCTGAGGATCCCAGGATAATGCAATTCTGGCAAGGGATTTCTTTGGCTGCATCCATTTTTTGGCTAGAAAATAGCTGGAAGTGAAGTAGCTAACATCCCTCTAGCATGCAAGAAACATGAGTCATTTAAAAAATGGAAGGAAAACAGTGTTGAATGCACTTCAGTGTGTTTTCTTGACATTTCATCATTGCCTTATAGTTATTAAGGTTACCTTAAAGTTATTAACTTCTGTATAAAGCTTTTGCAATCTTGAGAATGAATGGCTCCTTTTGTCCAAGTTCAAAACCCCCTTCCTCCACTGCTTCCCTTATTTGCTGTACAATGTGGCCACATTTTCTAGCCTGAGCTCACTGGAAAGACTGCTAGCATGGCGAGTGTACTGAAATGTGAAAAAAAAATGCAACCCAAGTGGGCTGCAATGTGGGAGGTGGGGAACTGCTCTCCATCGCTTCTTGCTCTGGAAGCTGGAAAATGAACACAGACTTCCTCCAGCTGAATTTTTTGCATGTCAACAAACTACAATTCCCAGGATTGTTCAGGACTGAAGTAAGTTTGTAGTGTAGGTCAAGTTGAAAACTTGTGTCAGCATAGTAGGTATGCTACACCAGCACAAATGTGCATAAGGGAGGATATACCAACAACTACAGCAGTACAATGTCAGATGCAGCCCAATCCAAACATGCGCTGGAACAGGCAGGCCACCTGGCCTGCGCTGTACCCAGAGCAGGGTTGAAAGTAACTGTGGAGCAACTCAGAGCAAGGGGATAATTTTCCCCTTACCCCAATCACTGCCCCAGCAACTGCAATGGCGCTACCCAGATCTGTGCCAGCTAAAATCCCAGGCTGCTTGGGAGGGGGGTTAGGAACCAGCCTAAGTGCCGGAGGCCAGTTCCACTCCCTCCTGGACCAGGCCCATCCAACAGTCTTTCCGTCGCCCACCCTTCCCTCACCCTGGAATGCCCCCAAAATACCCTCCCCAAACCTCCATGCCAGCAGCCTACCGCTGGCACGAATTCACCTCCATCGTGGCTCCAGCTTTTGGCCAG
The DNA here is from genome assembly GCF_035046505.1 of Tiliqua scincoides. Taxonomy (NCBI): domain Eukaryota; kingdom Metazoa; phylum Chordata; class Lepidosauria; order Squamata; family Scincidae; genus Tiliqua; species Tiliqua scincoides. The sequence goes on from NC_089826.1 coordinate 71,720,399, forward strand.
CCTCCAGCTCTTGTGCTGGCTTGCTCTTGTGCCAGTCTCCCTGATTCAAATGGAGGCGCAGATGTGCCTTATGGCATGTTTGCGACACTCCTGGGCCGGCCTAAGTAACAGATTTACACCAGCCCAGCATGATCTTTGGATTGCACTCTCAACCTACTATGGTGATGTTACAAAGACATTCTGGCAATACTGTAGGCAGACAGAATGGTGCAGGGGATGTTTAGGAGAGAGTCACCAAGCGCCTTCTCCAATGCAGTTATGCAGGAAAAGCATTAAATAAGCACTTGCACACAAACAGAAAGAATGTGAACAAAAATATATTCACTTCGTTAGAACTTTTGCTTGGTCCAAGGCAGGTTTTTCCACTTCTTGGCCATGGAGAATTAATTCTGCTAATTTATGGAGCTGCTCAATGCAACGGGCGGTTACCTCCGCAAGGCTTTCCATAGACAACATGTAGATTTCCTGGAACGAAACACAAAAGGCTCAGGGCAAGAGATTAACAAAGATGCCTTGAATTCTAACATAAATCAATGCACTGTCATGATAAGATCAGTGCAACTGTATCTAGCAAATATAATTGGCTATGCACCTTCAACTAAGAACATGCTGTTATATCTGAACAATTAAAAGGTAAATCTGGGAGTACCTAATCCTTTTTGACAGATATGGCAAATTATCAATCAGGCACATTTTTTAGAAATAAAACTGCTTCTTTTGACCTTAAGCAATAAAAGGGCTCTGTTTCACTTCATTTGGTAGCTTAACCAATGGCATTAGAGACCGCAAAATGAAAGAATGTGCCCTGCCCTCTTCTTTAAAATCCTTTCAGCAAAGGAGAAACCTTTCTCCAGATTTTGGAACTCTTACAGCCCTACTGATGGGTATATGAAATTGTTCCAGTGGTTTTCTCTCTGGATTGACAAGAAATTGACAGGTACTGGCCTCAAAAGGAGAAATCAGCAGTCAGCATCTCTGGTAAAGTAGGGGCAGCGAGGTAGGTCAAAGAAGAGGGAAGTGGCAATGTTGGGGCAAAGTGACAGTACAGCATGAACCAGAAGAAAATGTGAAGAAGGAATGCAAGGATATTAGAAATGGGAACACTGACATAGAGAAATAGAGGCAAAGCCAGCCCCATCTGTAGGCATCTCAAACAATCCATATTTAGAGCATAATGAATATTTGGGATATCAGTTTAGGATAATTGGGCCCAGTCCAATTGCAGACAGATTGCAAGAAGGTTTTGCATGTTAGTTGTGTGAGAGAATACATGGGGACGTACATTTTCAACTGCAAAGCCAAGGAATAGGTATCAACACAAAAGCATGCAGCTCAGATAGCAATGTACATCCAGAACTCCGCTGGACTGGAATATTAACTGCAATATGGATGTATACTGGATGCAAATCAGGCTGCCCAATCCTAACTCCTGTATGGTGATGCAGCGGTGCCAATGTGGCTCTGGCATGCATCCGCTGTCCACCTCTGCATGGGCACAGCTGCTCACCGCTTGCAGTGGTGGCCAGGCCGCAGACACTGGCGTTGTCAATTTGCGAAAGCCATAATGGGGTTTACGCCACTGGAAAGCTTGTTCTGGTGCCAAAAAGTCCTCTTAAGACTAGGCTGTAAGTTTGATCTGTACACACAAAAAGCTTGCTATGTGCATGCTCTTCCTTAACACTTTAGGGCAGGAGTGGGCAAATCTTGGCCTGGGGACTATTTGTAGCCCTCGGGGACCCCCAATCTGCCTGCAGGAAGCCCCCAGTCTCCAATGAGCCTCTGGCCCATGAGAGAGTGTTGTAGCCCATGCTGGCCCAGATGTGAGCTGTGGGCCAAGTCAGAGCAAGGCCTTTTATAGTCTCCATGTGTTTTCTGCTTTCCCTGGGCATTATTTTAAACCCCTCCCATTGCCTTTGAACAACTTCTGTCTCCATGTCAGAGACAGAATTTGGCTTGGTCTGTATGTTTTCACTGTGCAAGAGAAGTATGGCAAATGGTTCATAGTTCTCATGTGGTTCTACGTGCATGTATTATAGTTCTCATGTATATTATAAATAAGCTCAGTAAAATTCATTCATTCATATAAGTTCTGTCTCTAATATATTCATTTATGTAAATTTATTCAAATTTGAAATGTAAATTAATTCTTTTTTTTCCTTGCCCCCAACAGAGTGTCAGAGAGATGATGTGGCCCTCACTGCAAAATGTTTGCGCACCCCTGCTTTAGGGTAAACGTCCATAAGTTATCTCAGCTTGACAGTGTAACAGAGACAGTACAGTCAATTTTTGTTACCTGCTGGGGATAGATTCCTGCAAACTCCAGCAGATATTGAATCTACAGATTTGTAATGGCTTGGATAGCTTTAAAATGGTTGCCACAAAATTCAGGATAGCTGCCATGGATGCTGGGATTGTTTCAGAATGGCCCAGACATTCAGAATGGCCGCAGATGATTTCAGAATGCCATGACTGGCTGAGAACAGACCATAAATTATGCAAAGTAAGTTGCACTATTTGTTCCCTTGGATAAGCAAATCTGCAGAAATGGAGTATGAAACTGAGAACTTACTGCATACTCAGCTTAGAAAAATGTTATACATGTGAAGATCAATATGAATTCAAATTAAAGTTGGAAGGAAGGCTGTTCTATTTCTCTCTCAGAAATAATCAGCGTTATGACAACATACAGAGATCTAATTTAATGAGCCCTAGCAAGTAATGTGATTATTTACACATATTACAAAATGTTGATAGGCAGTTCAACAGAAATCTGCTTCTCTCTCACCTCAACAGTTTTGTTCTTTTTTTCTTCTCCATTTACAGATTCTTCTGTTTGAATGTTTTCTTCACCTTCTTTTTCTTCTCCTTTAATTTTCTCTTCTGGAGATTTTTCTATTTCTACAGATGTGAGGAGACGAGCTTCATCCAAGGAATCATAAGCTTTCTTTCTAGCCTGCAAGACAACCACCAGAAAAGAGAGCCTGACTGTTCAGTCATAAAGAATAATACGCTCTTAAGAGATGCAGTACATTAGAGCTGGTCAAGCAGAGTGAACAAAGCCTGGCTCTTTTATTATCTCTCCTTCATTAATCTCTCTCACAGCTCTCTCAACTTTTTGCTATTCTTTTCCCACTTTTTTTTTTTTTACTTACCACACTGCTGTTCCTGTTCTTGCTCTTTTTAATCTAATGTTAGCTCTGAGCTGAAAAATACAGGTAGGATTCTAGGTAAGCTAGGCAACAAAGTGGATCCCCCTTAACCCACCTTGTTAAGTTTGTCAGGAGTGGCACCAACATGTAGTTCAAACAGTAGTTCTGTAAACACAGTGACGAAATCATCTCCCATATCTGCTGGAAGAGAAAGGGAAAAAATAGTTTCATAACTGTATTGGTAATACAGTACAGTTCACAAATAACACAGAACTGTACAGCTGGTAAAAACTCCACACTCATCTCATTTTACTGTCGGTAGTGACGTATGAATCAACGTATTTAACCCCCTCTAATATTTATATATGTATCAGTTTTATAGATATTTACGAGGCTTCTCAAAATTTCCCATGTGAAATGGATTGTGATTTTAAAAAAATTATTAGATACCATTAACATAAAATGAATAAAATTATAGCTAATTATTAGTAATTAGATATATAGTAGCTGATGACACACACAGTAGAAACAAAAAATAAGCAATACATACATAACACGTCTTCTTTGCTATAATTACAAGGTACTTTAAAACACAAGAGGAGAAAAAGAGAAAAATATACCTTGAAATATTCCAATCATATCTACTATCCCCCCAACATACATTCCAATAATTATTTGTAAAGGCATTTTTTCTTTATCTCCCTTTTTTCTTTTCTTTCTTACCTTAAAGACAAACAAACTGGTTACAGTATCAACTCTCATAGACTACAAATTTACTGTAGCATACACTTTTTGTATCCTACACAAGCTTCTGTATTTGTTCAACTTTAAGGTGTCACAAGACTCTATGTTGTTTCTCCTGCTGGAGACTTAGAGCCCAATCCTGGGCTCGATGCACTGGCTTACCGCAGGTGCACACTGTCGTAAATGTGCCATAAGGCATGTTTGCGAGCTCTAACGCTGGGCAAGTGCCTGTGGTAGACCAGTGCTGGCTGGTGCTGGGCTAGCACTGAGCAGGCGCCCAGCTTCCACCGCCCGGTGGTCGCACGGATCGCAGAGCCGCAGAGAGGAAAGCAGGGGCAGGGGGAAGGCAGGGAGGAGGCGTGATGGGGAGGCGGGGAGAGGATGTGGGGAGGTGTGCCGGGGGAGAGAGCGGGGAGGGAGGAAGGCAGGACTGGTGGAGCGATGTTCCACTGGATCCAGAGCCTTCTCGTCAGGCTTGGCGCCTGACACAAAGGCTCTTACTTCACTGCCAACCTTTTGGTCCGTGACGAATTGAGTAGCCCTATTGTGGGGCTACTCCTTTTACCCAAGGGAAGGGGACAAAAGTCCCTTTCTCCTGAGCTGCTGCCTGCGGCTGCCATGGGAGTGCATGCCATTTTCAGTGCTGCCGCAGCCACGCACCACAGGAGCTCAGGATTGGGCTCTAACATGGCTATTCCTCTGGAATTTCTTTAACAGATTCTTTATGTTTCCCACTTGGAAGCAATTTAAATTCATGACATAATCAATATATTGGTAATAAGTTCTCTGTTTTCCCTTTTAAAATTTTTAAATATATCTTAGAGTGCAATCCTGAGTGCTCTCTGGACTGGTGCAAATCCCTTGCACTGGCCCAGTATTGTTGCAAACAAGCCATAAAGACACAGCTGTGATGACTTGTGAATTAGCTGGGCTGATGCAAGGATATGTGCCAGCCTGTGGACCCCAGATTCGGCTTCCATGCTGACAGATGGGGTAAATTTGTGCTAGGCGTGGGGGTTTGGGGAGGGTGGAAGAGGGCAGAATGGGGACAACCTGGAGAGGGGGAAGGGTGGGTGGTTCAGTGGGCAGACTGGCCCTGGGAGGGGGCTGTAACAGGTTTCAGCATGGGCTGGATCCTAACCACCCTACTGAGCAGCTGGGCCTTACACTGGGTTGCTTGGATCTACGCCACTGATTTCAGTGGCACAGATCCAAGTAGCCCCATTGGAGCAGCTGCCATGTGACATGGGGTAAAGGGAATTAATTCCCCTTACTTTGGGTTCTGCAGCAGCCAGCCCGGCTTGTCACTGGATATGGGGCAGGCCAGTTGGGCTGCCTGTTCCAGCGTAGGTTAGGATTACCTCTCCTACATTTACCCATGCTTTTTTCCCAAGAAGTTGTTTTATTTTGAGTAGCTTCTGCAATCAAGTAGCTTCATAATGGATTCACATTTGTTTTGCATGGTTAAATGAAAAGTGAGGCCCAATATTATCCCTGACTTGAGGAACCAACTTCCTACATGCAACACAACTTGCAAGTGGCTCCAGGCTGAGGTTGTGCAGATCTGAGTAGACCCATTGGGGTCTCTGAGGCTCTCCCTGGGGTAAGGGGAAAAGCTTCCCTTTGCCCCTGGCTGAGCCACAGACAGCCCCAAACTTGTGCTGGATACAGGACAGGCCTGCTGGCCTGCCTGTTCCAGCACATTAGGATTGCTCTGCCCATCGTTCATTCCTAGAAATCAAACTGATTTTGAATTATTTAAGTAGATTTGAATTAAACCAGTAGATCTCTCTATACAGTACACTATGCTACATAATGATATAGATAGAATTATAAATATAAAACATTATTATTATTATCACAAATCATTCTGTATCTACCTTTTTTGGTTTCACTGTCTTCGTTATCCAATTCTTGTGAAAGGAAGATTTCCTTAATAGCAATTAAAGCATTTTTTGTTATTTCCAATTCCTCTCCTTCAAGTGCTGCTAAATACAACTGTATCTGAAATGTAAAAACAAAAATTAAATGAAGGGGTATGCGTAGTTGAATGAATGCATGCTAAGGACCTATGATACATGGCTGCAAAACAAGACCAGATAATACAATTCTGAACTCCACTATGCTTATACTGTATACAGTTTAAAGGAAGAACTTCATGTGGTATGGGATTTCGGGTGCCACCAAAATCAAAATCTTTGTGTTGAGTACAGTACTATCCTCTTTCCCATTAAAGTGTAGGATCACATACCACATGTTGTGGTATCATCATGCTACATGATTATTAGCTGTTTTTTGTGAGATAGAGGAAAAGCATAATGCAATGACATAATGACATGAGAAAAGGGGTTGTTCACATTATGGGAGCGAGGGTTGATCTGGGTTACACCAGATGTGAGCCAGTAGAGACTGAACTATGTGTGCATGTATTAATTCAGGTTGAAAACAAGGAAGAGACTTCATTAGGAATTTGTTTTCAGTTTTTAAAAAAATCTGTTCATGGAAGAATTGAACACAGAGATTGTTAGAAAAAGGTGGTAAATGAGTATTAGGGTCCAATCCTTAACTCTCCCAGCACCAGCACAGAGCCCTACCACCAGTGCTGGCTGCTGTAAATGTGCCTTAAAGCACGTTTACAGCACCGAGAGAGCACGCAGGGTAGGCGCTGGTCCCAGTGCTGGCAGGATGCACCACCACCAGGGGTAACTGCAACCACTGGGCAGCAGTGTGGCCTCTAAGGGGCAGGGGAGAGTGGAACAAGGGTGGGGTGAGGAACCGGGGCAGGACGGGGGTGGGGCCATGTTGGGCTGAACTCCTTGTTGGCCTGAGCTCCATGTCGGACTGAAAAATCTGATACGGAGTCTCTCATGTTGGCGGAGTCAAAATAGCTGGTGCAGACTTGAGAAGCCCCATTGTGAGGCTTGGGGCTTTCCCTGTGGGAAGGGAATGAAAGTCCCCTTCCCCTGTAGAGACTTCTAGCAGCTTCCTGAAGCCTGCTGGATACAGCAGTAGCTGCTTTGGTGCCGATGCTCCAGTGTGCAATGGAAAGCTTGGAACTGGGCTGCCGTCCTCCTACAGTGGTGGCTGAATGAGGCACAGTGGGCCAAGGAAGCAAAAAACATTTCAAAATGTTATAAACCCATGGGGTTAGATCAGATCATAAATTCAAATGGCTAAGTAACAAAGCAGAAATTGTTGTTCTCACTATAGTAGATGGTTTCCTAGAGGCAGCTTTCAATCTTATCGGAAGCTATTCTTGAGAAATATGTTCCAGTAGCCATTCTTGTTATCTTGATTTATGCAGTCCATATACTGTACCTTGGCTTCACTTTCATTAGACAGAATTTCCAGAGCTTCCAGATGAGACAGTCCCTGAAACTCATCAAAAAGCAGCTCATAATGTGCCGTCCTTTCAAATGTGACTTGTTGGGCCAGTCTTTGCTTCTCTTTCTCTTTTGCTTCTCGCAACAGCTGCAGAAATACAGATTATGGTTGCTGGTTTATTAGTTGCATGGCAGAACTGACAGATTTCATTGCCTTCCAACTCGGCTCCTCTAGGCAATAATAGTAAAACTGGGAGGGTAGATCATACTAGCAGAGGTGAAAATGTTTCATCATTTAAATAAAACATTTCTAGTTAAATAGCTCAAGAAAGATTCTCTCTATGGGTGTTCAAATTAGCAGTGATTACAGTTGATTTAGTTTTTTAAAAAGTTATCTGCATCTCCTAACACAACATCAGATGTGAATAATGGCTCATCGTGTAAAAGCAGAATTTGAAATGTATTATATGTTCCCTTGCATTTCACCCATTCATTTAAATGAGGTTTGCATGGGAGAGCAATGATCTGTACGTAGTCTTGCCCCTTGTCCCACTTTATGGCTGATAGAAAATTTTCTTACATTAGATTAATTTACAGGTACAAAACACAAATATTCCTACACTGTCGGTTTTTCCAATAATAATGTAATAAGATGTATGAAAAGAATGACATAAATCATCAAGGAAAACATTGTAAGGTGTATCCATTACACAAAATGATAATCATAGTTATGTATGAAGACTTTGCCCTAATTGTGTTAGCCACTTTCTATTACTGAATTATCAAAGTTGGCATATTTCACCTGTGACAAGGAAACTGTTCGTTCCATCAGTATTTTCGTTTTCTTAAATCCAGGATCACTTTCTGCAAGGACATTCATGGTTTTCTTGCCAATGAACTCCAAAGCATCCAGACCTCCAGTTAAGACACTCTTACCCTGCACAAAACAGAGAACAATATTTTTATTGGCTGGCATGACAACCCTCAACACATTTACTTGTGTGTTCTGGGGTACCTTCTCAGTTCAGGGGAAACAATACTGAAGCCCCTCTGATCTGGTCAGTGCTCCATGTGAATAGAGAGTGCACTCTACAACAATATTAAGAATTCTGTGCAATGCATAGGAATTCCAATGCAGTTGTGGGGATCCTCAGGGCTAAACTACACATCACTTTTGATGAACAGTTTAATGCAAATCACACCCTGAGCATGCTGTTTAACTTGGAGAATAAAGATAAAATAGATAAAATAGCACACATGGAGTAGGCAATTCTGATCAAGACCACTGTCAGGGCAAAACGTTAAAGCCCCCTACCCTCACTCCACAATTCCAATTCCCATGCATGCTATTCAGTGAAGAAAACTGAGACATGCAGGGTGAAACCACACATTAAAATGAATCAGTAATTTAACCTTCAGCTTCCAAACTGTTATGGAAAGGTAATCTGAAGGCAGACTGTTCAAAAAAACACTGTGTCAGGGGATGTGTGTATGAGTGTGTGTAGATGTGTGACAGTTCATTTCATCTATAAACACCTTTTAGTCCTTTAAACTGATGCATGCAAAAAACTACAAAGTTTGAGTGGGAGGAACTCAGTGCCTTCACTGAATGTGGCTAACTGAGCATGCACCATAGCTATGATTCTGAGGAAAGGGAAAGAACTTGAGCAATAAAGTTCTGCATTGCCCTGAGGCTGCCTCTTTTTGAGCCTGAGATAGCCACTCCCCTAAATTTGCATGCACATGGCGTGAAAGGGTGTTACATAATCATCTGAATTATTCACTGATTTGACAGCATGTATTTCGCTCAGTAGGGACTGGGAGCTCTTAAATCTCTAAGTGAGCCTTGAGCATTGTAACACATGTCAGTCACAACAGAGCATCTGGCACTTTGGATAAGAGACCAAATCAATGTGAGTCCAGCTGTTTTTCGTTTTGGATGTGAAACTCCAAAGCTGTCCACAAGGCAAGATTAGAGTTTTTGTTATGTCCCGCAAAGCAAAAAGGAATGTTTAACAGGAAGACACTGTTTGCTTTCAATCTGTAAGCTACATTAGGCTCTCCTGCCTATGAGGCCCAGTGCCCACCAACACCACCACCACCACAATATAAGTCAACACTAGAATGCAGATTCTTGCTCAAATGCACAGCACTTTTTCCACACATGGAAATGAGTGATGGATTGTACATCCCTGAAAATGTGAATGCAGATTATATGAATAGATTGCATTTTAATTAGAGCAAGAGCTTTTTATCACCAGCATAGTGTGTTAATCTCATTTTGCATGGAAAAAAAATTTCTGCCAGCTCTTCATTTATAAACTGCCTATAATAATTAGCAAGCTTGTGCTACAGAAACTTAAAGCTACTTGAGCTTAAAATAATATCAGTTACTTTAACTTTAGAGTAAAAGTTTTCATTTTATAAATAACGAGCAAGATTAAAAACCTATTTTTTTTCAGAACTTGTCTACTACTCCTTGTCCATCAAGATGTATATTTTAAAGAGTGAGACTGGATGACACAAACATGAGAAGGATAAACCAATTTATATTAAGCAGAATTTTCTATTTTCCTTCTTCCAAGATCCTCTTCTTCTCATATTAAATACTGCTAGTAGCAAATTCTCAGGGCACTTCTGTACAGTGAATTTTTTTTTAAATCCCCAAGATATCTGAGCTCTGCAAATATCTCTCTCTCTCTCTCTCTCTCTCTCTCTCTCTCTCTCTCTCTCTCTCAACATAAGAATACAATTCAAAACAATTGTATCCCAAACTCCTATTGCAAAATAAGTTTCAGTATATCCAAACAGTACAATTCTCTTCAGAAATGTATTCCAAAACACTCTCCCAGTCAGTGCCACATTTTGATAACGTGACTTGTTCATGGAGCCTCCATCCTTAACTGGATTAAAAAAGGATTAGCAAAAAGTCAAAACATTTCAGTGCAATCTAAAACTACAAAGGATTGCTATAATATAAAATTAACAAACATATGAGAGTCAACAACAGCCAGACTTGAAAAAGCCTCATGTAAGAGTACCCACATGGGCAAATGTATATGTACTAATTTTCTTTTCTAGCTGTAGCCCCTTCACGCTGCTTCTAACACCACCCTAAGAGTCCCCTGACCTTTAAGAGCAGTTTTTCAGTAGGGCATAAGGATTGCAGGAGGAAGGGTGACCCAGAAAAGGCTCACATTTAACAGTTGCCTTTTGGATTTCAATGTACATAAGCAAAACACAATGCAGACCCCAATCTGGTATAATACTATGTTTATCCTATAGGAGTACATTTTTCTTCTGGTCGTATTATACTTACATATTTTTCAGAATGATTTTTGGAGATCATTCTTTTGGAAGGGATTTTAAAATAATACATCATTTATTTTTTTTGCTCTTTGAGCCACACACACACACACACACACACACATATACCACCTTTTCATACGGCATTGTTGTCTTTGTGTGTGTGTTTTTTCCTGTTCTTTTTGGATACCTTCCCTCTTTTTTGTCACTAGAATTGCTTACAGTATTCTGAACAGCACTAGTGATGGTTGAAAACACTCCACGGGATCCGGAAGGTGATGAAGGCAAAGGTGTGTTTTCTGGAGCACTTTGCTGAGTGGGGTCTTCTGGATCTTGAAAGGAAACAGACAAACAACACATGATACAAATACACTTCAAATTGCATGTCAGAATTGATTACAGATGTCTTACTTGCAGTGATGTGAAACAGTAACTTCACGTTTCCAGGACAACCGGTTGTCATGGGCAATGTACATGGGCATGTACTTAGTACCTTACCTTGGGTAGGACATTCGGCTGCCTCAGGATGTGAATCTTCTGAAGATCCAGAAGAGGGTCCATGAATTCTGAGAGTAGCTGCTTTTTCCTTAACTGCTGTTAATCCTTGCCCTGCAGAGAAACAAATATTTATTTAATTTATAAGATTTTTTAAAACTTGCTCTTTTATCTAAAACATGAACATGGTAACTGCTGTAATTCATATTAAGCGGTTTGATGTATATTTGCTACTGAAAATCTGTGACAGACAAAAGAAATGAGGTGGTATCTATTACTGGACCAGTTTTGTTGATGAAATAGTTGCCCAGGACTGTTTGTTCCACCAGCTACAGAAGCATCAGTCCCTCGACATACCACTTCCAATGGCCCGTCTACAGGAAGTATCTGCTATGGAGCGGCTGTTGCTTTGCAGTGGCTACTACAATTGACCCAGATGGAAGCAGCACTTTTGCATCATTACTGGGTCTTTTATGAAAGCATATCTGGAGATACGTTTATGGTAAAAGGCCCATATGGGTAAAAGGCCCATAGGATTGGGTCATCATATTCATTCCAGGTCAAAATCCTAACCAACTTTCCTGCACCGACTGTGCCAATGGGGTATGTGCTGCATCCTGCAGTTGGGTGATGGTCATGGAGACCTCCTCAAGGTAAGGGAATTCGTTTTGTTTGTTTCCTTACCTCAGAGCTACATTGCTGTAACTTTGGTGCTGGAAAGTTGGTTAGGATAGTATCCCCACTGTCCTATGCATTCAGTTAGGTGACACATTGTAATTTTCAAATCCAAATTTAAACGCACACATTTCATTTTAGGAACGGTTGATACCGGAAATAGAATTATTTCTATCCAGGCAGTTATACATAAAAAGAATCAGCAGTAAAATTTGAGGGGGCACAATCCAGTCAAAGGTTAGCATTTTTCCTGCAATCCTGTGAATACTTATCAGGGAATAAACATGCTTATTATTGTGTTGCACATCTCAGCAGCTTCAATAAGAAAGAGTTAAGCTTGCCTTTGGATGGTTTGTTCAGGCTTTATTGTTAACAGCAAGAGGTGGTTAATTGAATAAAGCTTAAAAATCAGAATATAAGCAAGCTTTATATGAATTACTGCTGCTGTGGTAAAATAGATTGTTCCAGCTAATATACAAGTATTTTTTTTTACGCTTCAGTGCTATCCAATTAGAACCAAATGCAAACAAAGAAGTAGGAACATCAAGGAGAAGGAAGGTTCAACTAATGCTTCAAGGTTCTGTGATCACAGTCTGATGTAGTCTTGTACTCTTATGAATTTTATAATAACTATCCAACAGAAGCCATAAAACCACATATTATCCCAGCACAGTGAAAGAATACTAGCGAAAAATTACATGCAAGGGCAACAATATACGTACGTGGGGGAAGAATGCACAAAAACCCATGGTGAGATATCCCTTAGGAAACAAACTTTTATTTTATAGACTGCTTGAAACACATGTGTTACTATTATACTGACAGTTTGATACTATCCATGGCATGGAGGGCAGGGATAAGTGTGATACAACATTCTGCTGCACTAGAGAAAGGAAAAACTATATTGGCATTATGCCACAATTGTGCAAGCAGTTGTGTACCACTGGAGAACCTCTTTGCAAGTGGGTCATAGCTAGCACCAGGAAGATAAAGGGTTCAGATGCCCAAGGATGATGCCTTACAATCAGGATTGAACCTGAAATCTCGTATATATGAAATCTGTGCTACTAAACTGTACATCTCGCAGAGATGCCTTTCAGGGTTGGTTTACATGGCTGAGAGCTCTACATTTTATGCACAGGGCTTCTACAAATCTCCTGTGTACGTGACTGTGGAGTTGGCTGATGGATGAGATTTGGTGGTACTACTTTCCCTATCTGGCTGCTGCCAAAAAGTATTGTCTGTAGGTTGCTGGCTGCCACTGTACCTGAACTCTTATCTGAGGTGAGCAGCAGGGATCTACTTGGACATGTGACAGCTATTTAGCTGCTGCAGGTCCAAGTAGACCTGTCCATGCTGCAGAGGTTTAGCATAAGGGAACTATTGTTCCCTTACCTAGAGGAGACCTCTGCAACAGCCCCACCCATAGGATGCTGCAGTCACCATTTTGGTGCCACTGCAGCACTGGGGGGGGGGGCAGAAATAATAGGATTGTGATCTTAGATCAGGGCCACTCAAACTCTGACCTGGATGCCAGATCTGGAGTTCAGGTGGATCCATCCGCCTGGTGAGCAGACCATTTGGTTCCGCCTGGGTGCTGTGCCAAGTCCTCCTCATTCGGAGGACAGGGACACTCTGGGCAGTTGCATCTGCCTGGACGTCCTGTTGCACAGCCTTCTGGGACACCAGGCAGCAGACACAACTACCCAGAGTGTCCCTGTCTTCCGAAAAAGGAGGACTTCACGTGACGCCCAGGTGGAATGCTCAGATGTGGTCTGGATGGGAACCATATTCCCAGCACACAGTGGTCACGAGTCTGAGCTGCCTTAGATGCTTGGTGAAAAACACAGATTTTCAAGAAGAGCCTTGAGCTAAACTGGCTCCTTATATGGATTTATAGTTTTTGGCTACTCTTTTTGTTTTGTTCATTTCGTTGCTTAATTTTGCTGCAGTGTGGCATGTTGGTTCACTTGCTCTACCTGTTATATTAATTTTACTGCATGCTTGGATATTGTATTGCCTTTATTTTTGTACAGTTTAAAATGATTTTTTTTAAAATTTTAAAAAAAGTATGGCTGATATTTCCAAGTAGCAGTCTTTCTTTCCTGTGTAGAAATAGATAATTCAGACCCTCAAAAGAAAAAATTCAGGTTGGAATTTGCATCATTTCACATTTGCTGACATTCCTTTCCATTTCTAACTTCATTGCCATCTCTCAAATGTGATGGAAATTTCTTTTGGATTCGCTCTGAATCAGTTTTAATAATCACTGGTTGGTCTGAAATTGGTTTAGATCATTAAATACGTTGCCACTTCAATCACCCTTCAGTTCTTCTTGTAGGCCTTTAGGGGGGCAGCCTAGGGATTTAATTCCTTCAAATTAACTTTATAATCATTTTTATTGCATCCACTGACCTACTTTGTGAGCTTCATTTAAGTAACAGTTAATTCTGTATTCACATGCTAATAATTTGATATACCTTACTTCTTCCCAATGTTTCTGAGTGTGCTTTGAAAAGATAACCTAATTGTGACCTCAATTACTTGTTTCCTCTGGGCAGTATCTTTTCTTAATATGTTTTTGAAATTCTGACAACATATTAGAGGCTAATCAATATGTAATTAGAAAAAGCAGAAATCCTTAATTGATAGTAGGACTGGTATACCACATTGCTGATGTAACCTTGGATTTCTTACATTTTTTATTCACAGTCTGAAAAATGTTAAGATTTGCCATGACAAATAGAAGAGGAAAACATGGAACCTTCTTTAGTCTCATTGGCCAGCACATGCGAAAGGACCTTTTCCATAGCTGTGCCCAAGTTCTGGAATTCTGTCCCCTGGGAAGTTCAGTGATTGACTAAAGTCTGAGAGGGGTGGGGCAGCTTGAATTCCAAAACAGGTCCTTTATCTCTTTATTCCACACCACAGATTTTGTGTATTTTTACAAATTGGGGAATTCCTTAGTTTTGACTTTGTTGCTTATCTGGGGGTTTTGTATTTAATTACATAAGAAGAACACCGCTTGATCAGGCCAAAGGCCCATCTACTCCAGCTTCCTGTATCTCACAGTGGTCCACCAGATGTCTCAGGACAAGAGACAAGACAATAAGATACCTGTATCCTGTTGTCAAGTGGCATTGCAGCTGGCTTTCTGAGATATTTGCTTTTAGTATTGCTTTTTTATAGTTTGTTTTTAATTGCTCTTGTTAACTGCTTTGGGGGTATACATCTACAAAAATAAATAAGAGTAATTTAAAACACCCGAAGGGCGCAAGTCTAACCCCTTATGTCAGTACTTTCCAGCACTGGCATAGCGGTGCCAATGGGACTTGTGCTGCATCCTGTCACTCTTGGAGGCCTCCTCAAAGTAAGGGAATGTTTGTTCCCTTCCCTCAGAGCTGCATTGCCCTTATGTCTGTGCTGGAAAGCACTGACATAAGGGGTTAGGATTGTGCCCTAAGGTACTGTTCTTTTACAAAGTCACTTTGCTTAGGGTTACCAGATACAAATGGGGACAGGTGGCCTATACCTTTAACCATTGTATAGAAGAGGGAATTTGGGCAGGTGCATCTTAGCGTGGAGGTGTTTAAAAAGCTGCACCCATCCAAATTCCTCTTCCGAACAATGATTAAAGATTTAGGCACTCTGTCCACATTTGTATCTGGTATTCTCTCTGTGGCCATTTTAAGGCATAAAAGGACAACTTCTAGTCTACTTCCTGCTTCAAATTCATCTCCCAGAGAGTGTTTGTTGATGATGAAGTGATACGCGAACTAATTCGGTTTTCTGACACTTCAGTATTTCTCAGAGGCATATATCTAACTTCATAACACAATATTTTGGGAAACCTGGCTGTCCTGCTGAGAAAGCTTAATTTGATTGGTGTGTATAATAAAGACTAAGCAGAGAAAGAGATAACTAGAAAAATACAAATTGCAGTTTGAAAACATGGCTAATGAAATTATTCCCCAGCTGTAAAAAAATAAAATAAAAAAGATACTCATTTCAAATGTTTGAAAAAGAGAGATCGATTAGGCACTGCAAAATCAGCCAGAGGTTGAAAAAACATTTCAATTTTGCCTCAATGAAATTAAATCATTTTTTTTTTTGTAAAGAGCTAAACTGTTCAACTTTTAACTGATCACATGTATCTGACATATAATTGTTTTTGGCTCTGGTCCCTAACCATGTCAAATGAGCAGGGGATGCCTGTAATAGACAAAGCATAGAACTGAGAGCCCAATCCAATGCATGTCTACTCAGAGGTAAGTTCCATTAAAGTCAATGGGGCTTACTCCCAGGAAAGTGTGGATAAGATTGCAGCCTGAAGCTTGACTGACAGTTCTAGCAGCTGCTTTGATTGTAACTACTGACTTTGTATGAGACTGATTCAAAAACTAGTTAAGCTGAAGTTCTCCTTGACCATGTTTTCTTTCTTTCCTGAGCAGGAGTCATGGTAGTCACTCTGATCTGGACCGGGACTGTGGCATAAGAGGAAGGGGCTTCACCTCTTTCCTCCCCATCTTCCTCATCCAAGTCAACCTCACCTGCTATTTAGGGAAGAAATAACAAGCACATCAGGCCTGAGCACATATTTAATATAACATGTGGTTTGGTCTCAAATCCAAGTACAGTACTTGAACTTTAACTGGTTTATGGATTAGGTTGTGAGGGAGGTTGGTATTATTCTAGCACAGCAGATAGCTAAGGCATCCTATCTGTTATCTGTAACAGATTTCAAAGGCTGTGGAAGATGAACTCTGCCTCAGAATAAGCATAACTTAACTTTAATCTTTGATTCCAGTTTACCACTGAGGCTTTTGAGCTGCTTATGATTGGTGGGGGAGACAAATTCGTACTTTTCTCTCCCTCTTGGGGTGGACAGTGGCATCAAGTGATGACTTGCCTGAGTGCGAAAAGCCAGCACAAATTAAATACAGAAAGAGCTTTCATATCACCTGCATCACCTTCAGGGCAAAGCTGTTCAGTGGGGGTAGTTCACATATTTTAGCAGAGAGTCAGCAAGTGATCATTCATCATGTGATTCATTAGAGACCTGTGTGCTCTACTACAATTCCCCCCTTCCTTTTAGAATCAAACTAAACACTGCAATGCAGTATGTCTAAAATGCTGCTTCTCTCTTGCGAAGTACCTCTGAGAAGGAGCCATATATAGCAAAGAAGGATGGGAGGAGGGTGCTTTGTTTAGTCCTTTCCCTGCCAACACATTTTCCCCTGGAATGGCCACCCTGCTGCTTTGATTTATGCAGTTATTACTTATCTAAGATTTTTCTAGACTGCCTTTTGACTGCCTTCTAGACTGAAGCATGTATCAAGTTAATGCTGACATGCAGCTGAGTTATAACTTTGATAGCCCAATCCTATCTAACTCCCCCACCTTCCGCAAATGCAGCCGTGCCACAGAAGCATGTGCTGCATCCTGTGGTAGGCAGTCCCAGAGGTCTTCTCGAGGTAAAGGAACATTTGTTCCCTTGCCCAGGGGATAACCTTTGCTGCCCCCCAGGGGCCACTTGGAACTGCACCAGCAATTTTGCTGGCACACAGAAACCCAGAAAGGTGTACCAAGGCCAGGCAAGGCGTGATGATGCTGCTGATATTGCCCTATTCCCGGCCTTGACCCACCTCCTCCCCACCCATCTCTGCCCTGTTCCTCCCCCTCCTCACTCTGTTCTGCCAACTCACCACCCCCGGCCTGCCCCACATGCCAACTTACCAGCATCAGGGCATTTTTGCTGCATGTGACTGCCTGGCTGGCTGGAATGGCATGTCATCTTTCACAACCACTCTAAAGCATGCTGTGCTGGAACATGAGTTACAATGGCGCAGCAAGCCCATAGGTTTGGACCCTTCATTTTGTATGAAAAGAGAGAAGCACCCACTGGGGCTGTTGGAAGGAAATGCAGCTCCTGTTCATGTCATGATCCTTTGCCCCAAGGGATTATTCATGCCTTGGAGGAATCAAAGCAATTACTTTTAAATATGTGTATATTATGACTTTACTAGCTTGGATACTTAACTACTGTAGCAGATGCTGTTGACAGCAAGGACTTGCCCCATGATCCCCACGTTGTCCATCCACGCCCTTTAGGTAATGAATCCATGTCCTGCACAAAAATATATTGAATACTGTCAACCATTTGTATTATCAAAATCTAGAAGGAAAATCAATACATCTGTAAGGGTAAAGAGATGGGGGTATTACACGAACAGTTATTTTCTGTAATTTTCCGAACTGTATTTTCCTGTAATTGCAGAGAATGGTATTAGTTCTTTCAAAAAGCATAAAGCTATTCAAGATTGTGATGATGTTGCATTATGCTGGAGTAGCAAGGGTTCACTTTCCAGTGGGACCTTAAGTGTATGTTGAAAGCAGCAACTTCTTGGAAAATAATAATTCCAGGATATTGGCCTATACTATTTTTCTCTAAACTGCTTCACTAGTTTTTCAGACTTACATTGGAACAGTGAGTTTCACAGAATGTTCTGAGGAACCCTGGAGTTCCATTGAAAATCATTTGTTGATTATTTTATTTGTTATATTTGCATCCCACCTGTCTTCCATTATGGAACTAAAGGCAGCATTCACAGAATTCCTAGGCAGTCACCAGTCCAGGAACTGGCTACACCTGGTATTAGCTTCACAAGTTGGCAGTGGGCGCACTCCTTAAGTCAATGCTTTCCAGCATTGGTATAGTGGTGCCAATGGAACATGTGCTGCATCCTGCAATTGGCTGTCACTCACTGAGGCCTCCTCAAAGTAAGGAATGTTTGTTCCCTTACCTCAGAGGTGCATTGCCCTTATGTCAATGCT
Source organism: Tiliqua scincoides (assembly GCF_035046505.1). Classification (NCBI taxonomy): domain Eukaryota; kingdom Metazoa; phylum Chordata; class Lepidosauria; order Squamata; family Scincidae; genus Tiliqua; species Tiliqua scincoides. Next base: position 71,738,925 of record NC_089826.1, read on the forward strand.
GGAAAGCACTGACATAAGGGGTTAGGATTGTACCCTGTATCATGTACGATTCTCAGATCATGCCCTGGGACCAATGTCTGAGCTTATCAACTTATCTCCAGTGGCAGGATCCCTGAAGGGTAGACTACTACTACTGGTTTCCCTACAATGTACACTGTACAAAGGTTTTGGGTATTTCTAGAACATACACTCTGTTTATATGGGACGGTGGTGTGGCTGAAGAAGCCTGGCTCATGTCCCTAACCAACAGACCATGATATTTAAAATGCCCCCTAAAATTCTCTGCAAAGCTCAGAGGCTGCTTGGCAGACAAATCAGTGTGGAAAGAGTTCCTTGAAGGATAGAAGTTTGAAGATCACTGCAACAATGTATTAAGGAAAGTAAAAATTCTGCTGCCTTTTCAGAGATTCACCCACTTTAAGTATAACTTAGCTTTAATAAGTACTGTATGCTTTGACCTGAAAAGAAAAAAAGAGGAAAAAAGTAAATAATTTATATATATGATTCTCTTTATCCACTATGGAGAGAATGAATCATCTCCTCTTTCAGGTTCTGCTCTAGATCTTTTATCTGAAACCAACCAAATATCTTTCTTAAAAAAGCTTAAATTCCTAAATGAAGAATTAGCTGAATACAGTCTGACTGAAAATTGATTAAATTCTGCTGACCAGAACAAAGCAGCTATTGCTGCTCTGCTTTTATTATTTATGATAGGCACATTTAATAATGATGATGTTACTAGTTCTGTGCTTCCACCGGGGGGCCAAGCTCAACATTCCATGAAACTGACACAAAGGTCAGTTTAACCATGTACATTAATGCTAAGTTTTTACCTTTCATCTTCTGGTCATTCTAGGTTTTCAAGGCAGCAGACATGCCTATTGTATGTATGTGTGTATTTGAGCACACCACAAAAACACAATATGACCAAGACATAGAGAGGCAATACAGCTCTGTGCATGGAACATAGTGAGATGCACTAATTCTACAAAACCAATGGTAGGCTCCATACTCCTTATCAGCTGTTTTGGTTTGCTCACTAGATAAAAATCAGCTGTGAAGGGACAAGCTGAATTGCACAAAAGGAAGGAGGCACTTTTCTCTTTCCAGCAGAGACTAGTTCCATGTCCCTTTGCACCTAACTTCATCCACACTAAAGTATAAATATTATTAAATGATTTTAATATATAAGACCTGTTTTATAATGTAGTCGTATCCCATATTCATAAGAACAAAAATCATCACTCGTTCTCAACATCACTTATTGCACAGGGTTGTTGTGAGGACAAAAGGAGGGAAAGAATAACGTATACCACCTGTGGTCCTTGGAGGAAAGGTGGTAGAAAAATGTGAAAAGGAAGAACCCAATCCTGAACTGCCCAATGTCCAAGGCTGCAGCTGTGCCGAAATGGCTGCCACTGCATCCTATGGGTGTTGGACAGCCACAGGCAGCTCCCGACGCCTCCTTGGGGGAAGGGGACATTTGTCCTCTTCCCCAAGTAAGGAAAGCCTATTCTCCACCCAGAGCTGGCTCAGTGTGGGCTCACTGGCCGGGTGGTAAGTGTTGCAGGTGTGTCTTACAGTACATTTGCAATACTGCACACGGTTGCTAAGCTGGAGCATGACATTCAGGATTCTTCGTATTATGTTGTATGGTATTTTATTCCTGGTTTTCTGGGAATGCATTCCTGAATAGTTCCCAGAGATTCTTAAAGTTCTGTACCCATACTGTAATGAAAGTACAGTACAAGGGGTAAAATGTGATATATTTTTCCTTTGGTAACAATGATGACCAAAATAACACTGAATGCTGATAACCCAAAATAGTAACTTTTATGTATTCCCAAACATTGTATCTTCACATAAACAAAAGGTGTGCAATACTTCATTCTTAGTAGAATGCAAGATTATTATGAATGGGATGGGCAGATCAGGGCAAGGATTAGGGCCTCGGGGGGGCATGTTGTGTGTGGTTGGTGGGCAAGTATTGATGGAGCCTTCTCTGCTGATATCTTGATCACCATTTTGCTTTCAACATGCCCCTTGGGCCTGCTTGAACTTGCACCAGCAAAATCGCTAGTGCAGAATTGAGTAGTCCCATTGAAGGTGATGCAGGTGCAGAGTAGGGTAGGTAAAATTTTTTTTACTTCTCCACTCCCACATGGTCTTCAACTGCCTGCAAGACGGTGCTTGCACTGGTGTCTCTGCGCCATGTGGGCAATATTTCGTTAGGATTGGGCCCTCAGAGTGGAATTATACATTATGATAAACATGGAATAGGATCACTGTCAAAAATGGCAGCCCTGCATCAAATTCTCCCCCTCTCTCCATAATGTGGAAGCCAGAAGTTGACATAGGGCTGGCATTAGAAGGGAAGCTATTTTAGTTAGTATATCAGTTTTGACTGTGTTGCAGAAAAATATAAATAATTAATTGGGAAAATGTTGTAGGAAGAAAAAGCATTCCTTACTGGGTCACTCTGTTCATTTAACACTTCAGTCCCAGGTTCTGGTTCCAGGCTCACAGTCTCACTGCATTCAGTCAGAATGCTTTCGGCTACGTCCCCACTTGAATGTTGTTCATTAGAAGGATGTACTGAGGAGGCTGGGTCCCCTTCTGGTTCATTGTTGGGGCTTTCAGAAACTTGCCTCTCTTCATCTGGTGGGGCTATAAGCTCTGCTTTTTCATTGCGTCTCACCACGTCAGAAGTTGAAATGTTACTATCAGGTTCTGACAGATCTTCATTTTTTTCTTGCGTTAATAAATCACTTGTGTCACTTGACATATTTTTAAATTCTGCAGGAACAGAAGAAAGAAATCAATACATCTGTAATAGGCAATAACAAACTTTTGAAAGCTTAAAAAAAAGAATCCAATAACAATTTCCTCATGGAAAAGAAATACTAGAACATATTGTAACCCTTATGAGTCCTAGTAAAATCAGAACATTTCAAATCATAAAGAGTGGAATCGCTTCTCTGTTCTGTCTAAGAGGCCTGCAGTTCAGAGCTCTTTCAAGAACTTTATCTACTTCACCGCCCAAGATGATAAATTGATTCAAGGGATGTTAAAGGTTATGGCCTAAAGGCCTGTTGCTTAAAAATAATCACTTTAGTCCGCCACGCAAAGGTGGAGAATGTGATTTGAAAACCAGAAATATTAACATGACATTATCAGATAGATTCACGGCATCTCTATAAGAGTTCTTCTAATATATTTTTATATTTTAAATTATTATTATTATGCAAGCAGACATTTAAAAAAAACTATAGCACAGCTTATAATTTTGTTTAAGCCATTTCTGCCCAACGTTGCATATGCACAACAGAGACCAAATCTGTACACCTGTGGACCTGACAAAAGTGGGTTTTAATACAAATAGTAGAATCCTTCCCTGTTCTAGATCCACATGCTCCACCACTGCAAGCAGAGGTATAACACACTGCTCCAGGTAGGGCAGGGATGTCACCTGCATCCTGACATCACTTTCCAGTTCTCCCTGGAAAAGAGGGCACTTGCTGAGGCAGCTTTGTGCAACCCCCACCCCATTCCTTCTCCTGTGGAGGCTCTCTTCAAGGAGATGGAACAGAGGGTGTGAAGCCACCAGCATCTTCTGTGTAACTAGGGTGAAGAACATAAGAACATAAGAACAGCCCCACTGGATCAGGCCATAGGCCCATCTAGTCCAGGTTCCTGTATCTCACAGCGGCCCACCAAATGCCCCAGGGAGCACACCAGATAACAAGAGACCTCATCCTGGTGCCCTCCCCTACATCTGGCATTCTGACTTAACCCATTTCTAAAATCAGGAGGTTGCGCATACACATCATGGCTTGTACCCCATAATGGATTTTTCCTCCAGAAACTCGTCCAATCCCCTTTTAAAGGCATCTAGGCTAGACGCCAGCACCACATCCTGTGGCAAGGAGTTCCACAGACCGACCACATGCTGAGTAAAGAAATATTTTCTTTTGTCTGTCCTAACCCGCCCAACACTCAATTTTAGTGGATGTCCCCTGGTTCTGGTATTATGTGAGAGTGTAAAGAGCATCTCCCTATCCACTCTGTCCATTCCCTGCATAATTTTGTATGTCTCAATCATGTCCCCCCTCAAGCGTCTCTTTTCTAGGCTGAAGAGGCCCAAACGCCGTAGCCTTTCCTCATAAGGAAGGTGCCCCAGCCCCGTAATCATCTTAGTCGCTCTCTTTTGCACCTTTTCCATTTCCACTATGTCTTTTTTGAGATGCGGCGACCAGAACTGGACACAGTACTCCAGGTGTGGCCTTACCATCGATTTGTACAACGGCATTATAATACTAGCCGTTTTGTTCTCAATACCCTTCAGCTCAGAACCCATCAGCCTATATCTAAAGTTTTGATTTTTTGCCCCAATGTGCATGACTTTACACTTACTGACATTGAAGCGCATCTGCCATTTTGCTGCCCATTCTGCCAGTCTGGAGAGATCCTTCTGGAGCTCCTCACAATCACTTCTGGTCTTTACCACACGGAAAAGTTTGGTGTCGTCTGCAAACTTTGCCACTTCACTGCTCAACCCTGTCTCCAGGTCATTTATGAAGAGGTTGAAAAGCACCGGTCCCAGGACAGATCCTTGGGGCACACCGCTTTTCACCTCTCTCCATTGTGAAAATTGCCCATTGACACCCACTCTCTGCTTCCTGGCCTCCAACCAGTTCTCAATCCACGAGAGGACCTGTCCTCTAATTCCCTGACTGTGGAGTTTTTTCAGTAGCCTTTGGTGAGGGACCGTGTCAAACGCCTTCTGAAAGTCCAGATATATAATGTCCACGGGTTCTCCCGCATCCACATGCCTGTTGACCTTTTCAAAGAATTCTATAAGGTTCGTGAGGCAAGACTTACCCTTACAGAAGCCATGCTGACTCTCCCTCAGCAAGGCCTGTTCGTCTATGTGTTTTGAGATCCTATCTTTGATGAGGCATTCCACCATCTTACCCGGTATGGATGTTAGGCTGACCGGCCTATAGTTTCCCGGGTCCCCCCTCTTTCCCTTTTTAAAAATAGGCGTGACATTTGCTATCCTCCAATCTTCTGGCACCATGGCCGTTTTGAGGGACAAGTTGCATACCTTAGTCAAGAGATCTGCAACTTCATTCTTCAATTCCTTAATAACCCTTGGGTGGATGCCATCAGGGCCCGGTGACTTATTGATCTTTAATTTATCAATGAGGTCTGAAACATCTTCTCTTTTAACCTCTATCTGACTTAACTCCTCGGTTAGGAGGGGCTGTTCGGGCAGCGGTATCTGCCCGAGGTCTTCTGCCGTGAAGACAGATGCAAAGAACTCATTTAATTTCTTTGCCATCTCTAAGTCTCCTTTTATCTCTCCTTTCCCTCCCTCACCATCCAGAGGGCCAACCGCTTCTCTGGCAGGTTTCCTGCTTCTAACATATTTGAAGAAGCTTTTATTATTCCCCTTAATGTTGCCGGCCATGCGTTCCTCATAGTCTCTCTTGGCCTCCCATATCACCTTCTTACATTTCTTTTGCCACAGTTTATGTTCCTTTTTATTCTCCTCATTAGGGCAAGACTTCCATTTACGGAAGGAAGCTTCCTTGCCCTTCACAGCCTCTCTAACTTGGCTGGTTAGCCATGCGGGCACCCTCCTGGATTTAGTGGAACCCTTCTTTCTTTGCGGTATACACCTCTGCTGGGCCTCTATTACTGTTGTTTTAAGCAGCCTCCATGCACTCTGGAGAGATTGGACTCTTTTTACCCTCCCTTTCAACCTCCTTCTAACCAGCCTCCTCATTTGAGGGAAGTCCGCCCGTCGGAAGTCAAGGGTTTTTGTTAGAGATTTGCCTGGTATTCTTCCCCCAACGTGCACGTCAAAACGGATCGCAGCATGATCACTGTTCCCCAATGGCTCAGTAACGTTTACATCTCTAACCAGGTCCTGCGTACCGCACAATATTAAATCCAGAGTCACCTGTCCTCTGGTGGGCTCCGTGACTAGCTGATCTAAGCCACAGTCATTTAGCACGTCAAGAAATCCGGTTTCCTTATCGTGACCAGAACACAAATTGACCCAGTCAATATGAGGATAATTGAAGTCCCCCATGATTACAACCCTGTCCCTCCTTGTCACCTCCCTGATCTGTTTCCTCATTTCAAGGTCCCCATCAGATTTCTGGTCTGGAGGACGATAGCACGTCCCCAGTATTACATCGCTGCACAAGCCTGGTAATTTAACCCACAGAGATTCTACGGTGGAGTCGGACCCACCTTCAATCTCTACTTTGCTGGATTCTATCCCTTCCTTAACATAAACGGCCACCCCACCTCCAACATGCCCCTGCCTGTCCCTCCTGTAGAGTTTATAGCCCGGGATTGCGGTATCCCACTGATTCTCCGCATTCCACCAGGTTTCCGTTATGCCCACTATGTCAATATTTTCCCTTGTCACCAGACATTCCAGTTCTCCCACCTTTGCTCGTAGACTTCGGGCATTCGCATAAAAGCATTTATACACGGAATGCCCCAGGATGGGCTGCTTATTTGCTCCTTTGTCCCCGCATCCTCTCATTGTGCCAAACCGTCTATCACATCCCATCACACTACCTTTCCCAATTTCTTCTCCTACCCTGCCTTTGTCTTGTTGTTCTCTAACCTCCCCATCCTCATCCCATAGGGATGAGGAGTCCCGAACCGGATGCCCCTCGCCTCCTGTCGGCCTTCCCCCAGGGATCAGTTTAAAAGCTGCTCTGCCACCTTTTTAATGTTATGCGCCAGCAGTCTGGTTCCATTCTGGTTCAAATGGAGCCCGTCCCTCTTGTACAGGCCCCGCTTGTCCCAAAACATTCCCCAGTGCCTAACGAATCTAAACCCCTCCTCCCTACACCACCGTCTCATCCACGCATTGAGACCCCTGATCTCCGCCTGCCTAGCTGGCCCTGCGCGTGGAACAGGTAGCACTTCAGAGAACGCTACCTTTGAGGTCCTGGCTTTCAGCTTCCTGCCTAAAAGCCTAAATTTGGCCTCCAGGACCTCCCAGCTACACTTGCCCACGTCGTTGGTGCCGACATGCACCACAGCCGCTACCTCTCCCCCAGCACTGTCTACTAGCCTGTCTAGACGAGAAGTGATGTCCGCAACCTTCGCACCAGGCAGGCAAGTCACCATGCGGTCCTCACATCCGTCGCAAACCCCCCTCTCTATGTTTCTAATAATCGAATCCCCCACTACAAGAAGCCCCCTCCCCCCCTCCCGCCGAGGAGTATCCCGAGTGCGCTCGGATACGGGCCCATCCCCTGGAGAAGGGGTCCCCCCTAGGGGATTGTTTCCCTCCTCTCCAGGATGACGTCCTCCAGTCCTGAGACTTCCCACCCGGGCAGCCGAGGAGCTGCACGCCTGAGGTTGGGACGAAGCCTGATCGTCCCCGGAAGTCTCCCCACAGTCCTCCTCTGGCTGCCTGCGCTTCTCCAGGTCGGCCACCAAGGCTTCAAGGGAGCGGACGCGTTCCCTGAGAGCCTGGAGCTCCTTGCACCGAGGACACACCCATGACTTATGCCCCAGAGGCATATAATCATACATGTGGCACTCGATGCAGAACACTGGATAGCCCCCACCCTGCTGTTGACTGCATGTCTGACTGCATAGCTTTTTTGTTGTTGTTGTTTTATTTAGGGGTCCTTTTAAAAACCGTACACTGGATAGCAGCCCTTTTCTCTAGGGAAGAGGAAAGGCAGCGTATGGGGCCCTGGCCTCCTCGCCCTGCTGCTGAACTCGCCCAGATGCTAAACTCTTGTGCCTTACCTGGCACTTAGTTCCCGAGGCACTGGGTTCCCAGAGGCCACACGCGTCTGCAGAGAGCCTCACGCGATGGCCCGCCTAGCTTTATACTCCTGGCTGGCTCCTCCTCCCTCCTCCCTTCCTGATTGAAAGAGTCAGTAAGAGTCAGTAATGTGCCTGTGGCAGGGCCAAATTTGCCCTAGTAACATGTCTGACTGCAAATACTTTTCTTCAGTCAGATTCTAATACTAGAAGTGAGTTGTGCTGGGTCAAGATGCGTTGGAAGTGAGGGAGCGGAGCTGGAGAAGGGGTGGGGGTTATTATTAGTAAGTCTACTTATATAATGCTTTTCAACAAAAAAAAAGTTCACAGCTTAGTCTTCGCCCAGCTCACAGGTGTACATATTTAATCTCTGTTGCTTATATGCAACATCTGCAATATGAAATGGCTTAAGATAGCAAAACAAGGGAGGAAATTTCAACTCTTTCACTGTTATATCTCTTTTTTGGTAAAAATTAGGACTTTCCCCAATTTATGCATGAATGAATGAACAGATATACTTGCACCCCAAAGATATACTTGCACCCCACCCCACCCCCCATATATGATCTGGCCCTTAGTTATACTTTGAACAAGTATAAATTAACACCATCAGTCCCTTGCATTAGACTGACATCTGCTGACAGATCGCTGCTCTTACAGTGCTCTTCCCAGCGCCACCCGCTCCTTGAAAGTGATGTCTCATTCACACATCACAGGACAGTAATGCATGTCTGGGTGTTTCTTTGGAAAGGTGTGCACATGGCAGGGATTGCTGGCTCAGGGCCCGAACCTCTCCAACTTTCTAGCACTGATGCAGCTGTGCCAACAGGGCATGGCATGCACTGCATCCTGTAGTTGGGAGTCAGTCACAGAGGCCTCCTCAAAGTAAGGGAATGTATGCTCCGTTACCTTAGGGCTGCATTGCAGCTGCATCAGTGCTGGAAAGTTGGCTAGGGTTGGGCCCCCTGTCTCTGCAGTTGGATAGGATTGGGCCCTCAATCGCTGGCTCGTTGGTGCTTTGGGGACACATCTATGGCCCCCGGGCGCACGGTTCTCCAATTAGATAGCTTTCACACGTTCTGTGCAACCCGTGTCAGGCGGTCCTGGGGATGGCAGACACGTTACAGCCATGCATTTTCCCAATCCAACAGTTTGCCAAGGCTTCCTGGGTCTCTCAGTGGGGAGAAGCATCTGTGCAAGCATCCTGCCCCCCTTTTCCAGATCAGATGCCCTCCCTGTTTGGACCCCCAACCCGCACCGTGCCTCTTTCGTGACACCAGAGAGCCCCCTTTTAAGGACAAGAGTGTGTGTGTGTGTGGGGGGGGGGTGAGCTGAACTGCGAGGGGTCCCCAAGCCCGCTGTGCGAAACGCTGCGCCAGCCGGAGGAAGGGGGACTCCCAGTCCGGCTTTGCGGGGGGGGGGGCAGCGCAGCTTCTCCCTCCGCCTTCGGGCGCCCGAAAGAAAACTTGGGCCAAAGTTCCCCTGCGAGGCGGGGAGGAACAGCCCCTTACCGCTGAGCCGCTGCCTGCCCGGCGCGCCCCGGCACCTTCCTCTCCGCCCGGCCACGTCGGCACGGGCTGGGCGCTGGAGGGCTGGCGGACAGCGCGGGGAAGGACGGCCTCCTCCCCGGCTGGGGGGCCGTCCGGCCCTCCCCTCCAGCGCCAGGCCGCCTCCCGCCCACGCAAGCCCAGCCTGCGAGCGCGCCCCGCCCCTGGCTGCGCAAGGAGCCCTTCGGACCTTCTCTCCGGGCAGGTGGGAGGCGCAGGACTGGCGCGCTCCGCCACCTGGGCCGGGGGCGCTGCTCCCGAGGGCTGTGCGGGGCTGAGCCGGAAGCGCCCCTGGGCCCAGCCCCCTCCCACTCTCCGGCGCCTTCGCAGCCCAGGTAAGGCAGAACCTGCCCGTACTTGCAGGGCGCCCCGCACGCCCCGCTGCGCCGGCATCAGCCCTGGAAGGTGGAAGGCAGCGGGCCCTCGCGCTGCTTTCAGTTCCCCCTTCTCTGAAAGAAGCGCAGGCACTGGACGCTTTCCACAGCGCGCTGCTCTCTGGCTCTGTCTGTCTGTCTGTCTCACTCACACACACGCACTTGTCAGCGTTCCCCGTGGAGCCCCCTGAGAACAGTCACAGCCTCTTCCTTGCCTGCGGGCGACTCCAGTTCTCAGCACTGAGATCTGTTCAGCGGTAGAAGTTATTCTAGGAGACCATGAAGTTAGTAGAAGCGATGATGAAGAGACACTTGGCCAACAGTCTGAGGCAAAGAAGGAAGGCCCATAGCCAGGGAGACAGACCAGGGACAGACTGCACTTGCTCCCAGTGTGGAAGGGATTGTCACTCCCGAATCGGCCTTTTTAGCCAGACTAGACGCTGTGCCAGAACCACCGTCCAGAACGCGATACCATAGTCTTCCGAGACTGAAGGTTGCCAACATGATGTGGCAGAAGGTCCAGGTGTTCTGCAGATTTCATTTTTCCCCAAGGAAAGTACAGAAAGCTGGCTGATGTGTTTTTATTCCAAGGGCACATTTTTCTAAATTATAATTGTAAATCAGAATTGCTTTAAAAGTATACTAGATAGATGATATAGTGTCAACAGAAGCAGCCACAATCCTTACCCATGCATCTCCCCCCACCCCGTCCAGCCCAACAAGCCTACAGTGACCAATCTGTAGAGATGTTAGAAAATGGTTTTATTTTTTCTCAGATGTGGGTTTTTAAAAAATAAAATAAAATAAGAAGTGCAGAAAGCAGTGTTATTTGTTTTTATTTTGTTATCACAGAAAAAAAATCACACTTCTAGCTCTAGGTCCTGTGTAGTCTTCAATGATCCTTCATTACATACAGAGAAATCTCTGTGGTGTAGTATGTTACAAACTATACATCAGAGCCCCCCCATCCCAGTCCACAAGCAGATGAGAAATGCATACATTTCTGCCCTATTGCTCCCCTGCAATGGGTTTTCAGAGGCACACTGTTTCTGATTCAGGAGGTAGCATACAGCCAGTAATAGACCTGTCCCCACTTAATTTGTCTAATCTTTAAAACCCATCTAAGCTAGTGGCCATCACATCCATTTCATTGGATTGGTGCTTGGCTCTGAGAGAGGAAGAAGAGCTCGGCCTCTGAGAGAGGAAGAAGAGCTTCTTTCCATCAACACCATGCAAATTTGCATAAGCCTCAACCACGTCCCTCTTTAGTTCCTTTTTTCTAAACTACAAAGCCCTGCATGTAACCCCTCCTTGTGTGACAAGGGTTCCAGCCCCCTGATCATTTTGGTTATCCACTTATGCACCATTTCCAACTCTACAAAATCCTTTCTGGGATGTGGTGACCAGATTTAACCGGTTACAATATTAGTAGTTTTGTTTTCCGTCCATTTTTCTGATAACTTCTAGCACGGAATTTGCCTTTTTCACAGCTGTCACTTCCTGAGTCAATATTTTCATGGAGCTATCCACCATGACCCCAAGATCCCTTCTTGGTTCATTGGTGGTAGCTCAGACCCCATCATTCTATCAATGCATGGTGACAACCCCCAGAATTCCTACTCCCCTGTTTCAAAATAGGGTACTGAATACTTTTGGATTGTCACCATTAGGAGTAGCAAATGGTTTTTGATTATGTTCCATCATCCCAGAAGGCATCGGTTTGCACATTCCTCCTATTAGAACTGGCATGCATCCAGTTTGGGCACCCATGGCCACCTCACTAAGATCTGAAATCAGGTAACCACAATTTGAACAATGAGATAGAACAGTGACATCACCCAACAAAAGGCATATATGCTTAAGTCAAAAGATGCTCTTGCCTCTTAACCCTGACTGAGAGACTAGTGCAGTGTTGGGATCTTCCCCATCTGTCAGGAAGAGATCTGCCCATAGTGGATGGAAACCATTATCTGGAATATGTAGTATAAGGTATGGGAGTTTAGGAAGTTTTGCCAGACTTCTGTTTTATTTTCCATACTTGCCTTTTACCTACTTGCATTGTAAGACCTGTGCCTAGGTTTTCCATTGCCCAAGTGTTTTTGCATTTGTCTACTTGTAACTGCTTTTTGTGTCTGCCATCCCTGTTTCAATAAACATCCCTCTTATTTTTAACGTAAGACCTGTTTGGCTTTTTTGATTCAGTGGGAAACATATTATCCTCATGACTGCTAGTCCTATGTTATTGCATTCATGTTTGGGGATCTACTTGGAATCTGAGATCACCATGCAGCTGGGAGGGAGGATCTCCCCCTTATTTTATTTTAAGCCTTTATTTTATTTTAAGTCCTATTTTAGCCTTTGCAGTGGCCGAAACCCTTTGGGGAGGGAGTGAAGAGGGTGCCAGCTGCACTGCCCCTTCTCCTTGACCCATCAAAATGTAAACTTGGAGATTTTGCGTCAGTGTGCATGACTTCACATTTGTTGACTTTGACTACACCAGGGGTGCCCAAACCCCGGTCCTGGGGCCACTTGCAGCCTTTGAGGCCTCTCAATGCGGCCCTCAGGGAGTCCCCAGTCTCCAATGAACCTCTGGCCCTCTGGAGATTTGTAGTCACATTAGTTGACTGCATTGCTATCCTGTTGCCCATTCCCCCAGTTTAATTATGAACTCTTCAAAGTTCATTTACTTTGTGATATATGCCTTGTATATAAGGTAGTACATATACCTTGTGATAGAATGAATTTTTAAATGTGATTTGTTTCATTGCATTCTGCACAAAATTACACCTTGAATAGAATATAACATGATGGCATTATTCCTATAAACTGTTAGCGATTTTAGTCACTAGTGGTGCCACCCTCCTGTGTGCATCACCCAGTGCAGCCCGCACCCCGTAGCGACACTACTGGACGTATGCCTGGAGGTTGGAACTGCAGAGAGTGGAAGTGCAGAGGCACCACTGTCTCTGGAGTAACTAAGTACCTAGAGTGTCTGATGTCGCAATTTCCTGGTTCCTCACAAGACAGGCATGGGGACAGTAGTCTGCATGAAGGAGGCTTCTGCACAGTGTCAAGGCTATGTACCTTAGATAAATTTGTAGATAACGTATACACCTGTGAAACTGACCTATTGTACCTGTGACATTTTGCAACCACCTTTGAAGCCAGAATATAATATGGAATTGCCACCAGCCGTAATGACAGTCACACAGTACTTTCCCAATCTTATATCCTACCTTTCTTCCAAGGAGCTCAGAATGGGATGAGGGATGGGGTTACCTCATCCTTGCAACAAGTCTGTGAGGTACATTGGGCTCAGAGATGAATGAACCAAGGCAATTCATTGACCTTCATGAGAATAGGAATTTGAACCCTAGTTTCCTGACTTCTAAATCTAACCATTGCATTGTTTTCACTATGCACACACCACACGTATACATAGTGAGAACACACAAGGCCACACAAAGTCAAAACCATTATTTATAGGGGTTTATAAGCAATTATGTATTGAAATTTATGGTGGCACATTATCTAAATGCTTCTAGATTCATATTTAAGTGCAATAAACTTTTCTTGAGAGTTTTAAAAGTGATTTCATATATGTTCTAATGAAATTTTTTTTGCACACCTTCAGCCACTTCAAAGAGAGGATGTCAAATAGTACTTGCACTTAAAGAATCCTCCTGCAGCATGGCATATACAAGAAGCCTAGCCACCAGCAGTTTCTTTGTGTTTATCTTTCTAATAACCTTCTGGAATATCCAGCCTTCTGTGGAAAATGGATTTGCAGCAAACTTTTCAAAGAGTTTCCTTGATGCTGTTCCTAAGAAAATTCCAACAGAAACAATGGTGTTGGATTTGTCACACAATACTATATCCAAACTTCATATTTCTGATTTTAGATATCTTTCCAAATTGCAAGTATTAATTCTGACTCACAACCGCATCAGACAGCTTGACTTCAGTGTTTTCCAATACAATGAAGATTTAGAACATATAGATCTGTCCCATAACAATTTGAGAACTCTTTCTTGTTATCCTGTTAGAAGACTCAGGTATCTAGATCTCTCTTACAATGACTATACAGCCATGCCTGTATGCCCTGAGTTTAGCAGGATGCTACAGCTGGAACATCTCGGCCTGAGTGCTAGAAGAATACAGAAATCAGATTTCAACGTTCTTTCACGTTTACAGCTGGATTCTCTATTTTTGGACTTAGAAAACCTCTCTGAATATAGTCCTGGACATCTTCTAATGTTCAACACAAAGAGTCTTCGAATTGTACTTCCTACAAATACGGAATTCCCTGTTGTTTTGGATCTAATGCTCATGGTAACTGAAAGTTTAGAACTCTCAAATATCCAAGGGAAACAAGTCAATGACTTAAAAATATTCTTGTTGAAACTCAACAGGAATTCAGCATTATTAAACTTAACACTGAGCAATGCCCAAGGATCCCTTGGAGACTTTGCTAATGTTCTTTGGGCTATAAGGAAATCAGCCATTGAGTATTTGACTATCTACAATGCCACTGAAGTAGAAGATGTTCCATATAAGGATGAGCTTGTTAGCAAACCGCTCAAAGTTTTGACAATTAAGCACTTCAAAAGCCAAGTATTTATTAGAGAAAGTTCACCATATGATACATTTTCAACTCTCAACATAGAAGCCTTGACAGTTTCTGATGCAGGTCTGATACACTTCAATTGCCCTATTAAGTCCAGTCATTATATTTACTTATGTTTATCATATAATAGTTTAACAGATCTAGTTTATGAAAACTGCAACAACTTAACTTTCCTTGAAACACTTATTTTACAAAAAAATCAATTTAAAAAACTTATCAAAGTGAGTGCAATGACCAGTCACATGAAGTCTCTGAAATATTTGGACATGAGCCACAATTTATTGCAATATGAAGATAACGAGAATACGTGCCACTGGGGTGGAAATCTCATTAAACTGAATTTGTCATTCAACAAATTGTCTGAGTCGGTCTTTAAATGTTTGCCAGTCAATATTCAAATGCTTGATCTACAAGACAACCAAATCTCAAACATTCCTGGAGAGATTGTTGAGCTGGATGCTTTAGAAGAAATCAATTTGGCATCTAACAAACTTGCTGATCTACCGGGATGTGGCCAATTTAGAAATCTGAGATTAATGAACATAGAAATGAACACAATTGTCTCACCATCTTCTGAATTCTACCAGACCTGTCAGAGCATCAAAATGTTAAAAGCTGGACTCAACCCATTCATGTGCTCCTGTGAAATAAGACAATTTATTAACCTTGAAAAACAAGGAGCTTTGAAGCTGATTGGCTGGCCCAGTTCTTATGTGTGTCAATACCCAGAAAACTTAAGTGGAATCCAGTTAAAGGATATTCATGTATCTGAAATTTTTTGCAATACAGCTCTTTTGGTTGTCTTAGTACTCTTTATTACAGTGGCCATACTGGCTATTATGTCTTTTCTCTGCGTCTATTTCAGTGTATCCTGGTATCTAAAGATGATTTGGCAGTGGGCTCAAGTAAAACGAAGGAACAGGAAGAAGCAGACTGAAGAGCTCCTAGACACTTTGCAATTCCATGCTTTTATTTCCTATAGTGAGCATGATTCTGTCTGGGTGAAAAAGGTCCTGATACCAAACCTGGAGAAGGAGGATGGGTCCATTAGAATCTGCCAACATGAGAGGAACTTTGTTGCAGGCAAAAGCATCATTGAGAATATCATAGACTGCATTGAGAAAAGTTACAAGTCCATCTTCGTGTTGTCTCCCAATTTTGTGCAGAGCGAATGGTGTCATTATGAGCTCTACTTTGCTCATCACAAATTATTCAGTAAAAATGCTGACAATTTAATCCTCATCTTGCTGGAGTCAATCCCTGCATACATCATTCCTGCCAAATACCACCAACTTAAAGTCCTCATGGCCAAGAAGACCTACTTGGAGTGGCCGAAGGAGAAGAGCAAGCATGGAATTTTCTGGGCTAATCTTAGAGGAGCTATTCACATTGAGCTTCCAGTGGTTCCAGAAATGAATGAATTGTCCATTTTTTAAAAATCATTTAAAAAAATTTCTACTTTTTAAAATCACTGTGTTCAGAATGGGTTTATGTTGTACATGATGCAATATCTCTGGGATAAATTGGGCACCTGATCCAGTGCAAATTCCCCTGTGCCAATGAAGTGGGGCTTGCAAATCTGGAAAAGAGCAGGACTAGCAGTAGAAGCTTGAAAACATTTTCAGGTAGCTGATCTGATTTGCTTCCAACCCTGAGAAAACTCCCAAGGACAATATGAGCTGAATGAACAATTTCTAATGCTTTCTTGAGATCATACAACATCAAGCAGAGTGTTCGTTGGAGCCCTGCCCTTCACGTGACGGGCAGGATAATAGTATTTCGTGTAAAGGAAGGCAACCCTGGATGTAAGAGGAGTCGTCCCCCCCAGAAGGTTACACACAAGTTTTTTAATTACTGTTATTCATGTAAATCAATATTATCATCCTTACAGCTACATTGAATTACATGAAATTCTGCACCCACAATTGTAAAAAAAAAAAATCTTTTTCTCTCTACCATATTACAATTTATGACTCATGTCTTTATCATGACCTCTGCACATAGGACTGATAAACGTATGCATGTTACATTCCTGCATTCCCATATAGAACCATTCACACATTCTATGAGGCAAAACTGGGATTGCCATCAAGTATACATTCAAGACAATCATGAGCCCTTAATAGGCATACCTGTATACTTGTGTTTAGAGGTGTCAGAAGCTTTTGGGTAGGGGTGGTCGAAATACTGAACAGCTGTGTGAAAACATGCATGCCTGACTGCATTGAAGTCAGTCCTGTTCAGTTCAGTTCTGAAAGCTATTAAACTCTGTCCACCACCCCCTAGTTCATTGGCCAAAGGTCTCAACTACTTACTTTGGGGCAGGAGAAAAGAAGGTGGCAGAGGTGAAGGTGACAGGAGGTCTCCCATGCGCCCAGCAATGTACAGTTTTTTTTGCCAGGGCTGGAACTACAAGTCCCGGCTTCACTAATGGAGTTGCTTGCTTGCTTTTCCTTGCTGAGAAAGATGTGCTGAGCATCTTCCTGGGGATGTTGGAACATATAGTTCCACCCTCATACCAGGTACCTGAAGGTTCCGCCACTACCAGCACCTCCATGCTCTATGTTTTCCCTTTCTGCCACTGCAGAAAGTGCTTGAAGGCCTGCAGCAGCTGTATTTGCCACCACTGTTGCTTTTGTGGTACTAGTTTTGTTCCTGGTACTGGCCTTGGCAGCTGTAAATGTAAGACAACCCCCTAATTTTTAAAAAAAATCTGAGTTTTAAAAAGTTAGGGAAAAAACTATCTCATGTAGTAGTAGTGGTAGTAGTAATTATTATTATTATTATAAAGAATACTTAGTGTTTGTATAACATTTTCTTGTGCAAAGCACTTCACATGTATTACCTTGATATTGTGCTTCCAGATTCCTTGGTAACTAGGAATCTGGTAACTCCTACAGCTGATGAACAAGGGTGTGTCATGGATTCAGCTATAGTAACATCACCCAGCTGAGCTCTGGCCAGAGAAGGGAACTATAGATCCAGTCACTGTACTCTTTTACCACTAGAAAGGTTGTTGGAAGAACTTACATTAAGGGCCCAATCCTATCCAACTTTCCAGTGCCGATGCAGCCACAACAGCAGCCCTGAGGTAAGGGAACAAATGTTCTTTTTCCTTGAGAATGCCTCAATGATTATCCCTCCCCATTGCAGGATGTGCTAGAAAGTTGGATAGAATTGGGCCCCAAGTATTATTAGCTCCATATTGTTGCTGGAGAGCTGAGTCAGAGCAAATGAGGCTGCAATCCTTTCGACACTTACCTGGGAGTAAGCCCCATTGACTATAATGGGACATTTCTGAGTAAACATGCATAGGATTGGACTCTAAGGCCCAAATCCTGTCCAACTTTCCAACCCTGGTGTAGCTATGCCAATGGGGTTTGTTCTGTATCCTGTGGTGGGAGGGTAGTTATGGAGGCCTCCACAAGGTAAGGAAACATTTGTTACCTCGCCTAGGAGGGGCTGGAATGTTGGATAGGACTGGGCCCTCAGTTGCCTAAGCTCAACTGGTGAATTCATGCAAGAGTCCAGATCTGCAGCTCAGTTTCTTAGTTACTGTCTTGGAGACATGCTCAGTGACTCAGATATGAGGGAAGAATACATTTTTTTTTTAATGACCAGAGAGACTCCAGCTTGCTTGGTGTATTTGTTTCTTTGGTGACCAGTCTCTGGCCCCTTTTGCACATGACCCAAAGAGCTGAGAAAGACAAAATGGCAATACAGAGTAGTACAAAGTACTACTTTGCACCAGGCCCAATAATCTTTGCAGGCAGCATTAAGGTGTGCACCAGGAACACTGTTTCACACCTGTTACTTTCCTAGTTTATGCATAAGGTTTGTGCCTTCCCTTTGAGAAGAGTGTTCAGTAATTGCTTACTGTACACTCGCATCTCTTGAGACAAATAAAGCCTGCATTTGATCATTCCTCTGTTTTGGACTGAGTCCTCCACCAGGCCACTAATCCACAAAGGGCGCAATCCTAACCAACTTTCCAGCACTGGCATAGCTGTGCCAGTGGGGCACATACTACATCCTGCAGTTGTGGAGTAGTCACAGAGGCCTCCTCAAGGTAAAGCAATGTTCCCTTACCTCAGAGTTTTATTGCTCTTACCTCTGTGCTTCAAAGTTGGTTAGGATTGCGCCCAGACTCAAATAATTCACAGAACACCACCACAGAATAGCCTTAGAGCATATCCTCTGGTTTTTCCAGTGGTGTCCTCTAGGTGGAGAATGGCTTAGCTATTAATTGGTAAGTTCAGACACTTCCCAAGCTCTGAAGTACCAGTTGCAATCAGAAGTTGGTAACTCCTACAGCAGATGAACAAGGGTGTGTCAGGTATGGCTTCAACTACTGTTAACACCACCCAGCTGAGCTCTGGCCAGAGAAGGGAACAATGGATCCAGTCAGGTCTTTGACCCCTAGAAAGGCTTGTTCTCTGAGAAATTAGGAACATTACTCTTGCTGTCTTGTGTGTCGGCTACAGTTTGCCATCACCTTATTTCATCTATGGCTTTCCTTGCCCTGCAGTCTACTTGTCAGGAGTCAGGTCTGACCTGTAAGTCTGTAGTATCCTGTAGGTCCTGGAATATCCTAGCTGGAATATGCCAATTGGACTCTGGCAGATGCAAGAACAGTGAGGCAAAACAGATGGGTTTTGTTGTCAGAGTTGTCTTTGGCTTGGGTCACAATGCCAGATAGTTCAAGTGAATATCATGTAGTCCATTACAAATGTTTCCCATGCAACTTTTGCCGGTTATTAAAGTTATCTTCTAAATGTAGCCTACTTGAGTCACCTGGGAACTGAGGCTGCAATCCTATATACCAGTGGTTCCCACCCTGGGGGTTGGAACCCACTCCTGGGTCACCGAAAGGTGATGGAAAGATCAGATGACTAATTGCCCCAAACCTTGAGGCTATTCAAAAATCATATACTGTAGTTGCTAATTACCCTGCAAAGAGCTCAGCTCCTGCAGTTTCCAAGATTGTTGCTAATTGCCCTGCAAGGATCTGAGCTCCTGAAGTTCGCAAGCATGTGTAAATATAGGGAGATAAATGTTTGAGGGTCTTTTTTCTGGTTATTACTTAGAAATAAATAAATAATACTTCTTTCTAGATCTCCTTTTTTAAAAACTCTGGTAAACCTAGGTGTGTCCTGATAGAGAGTTGTTTTTTTAAGTGGGTCCCTGTACTAAAAAGTTTTGAAACTATTGCTATACACACTTACCTTGGTGTATCCCATCAGACTCAGTGGACCTTATGTCTGAGCAAACCTGCATAGGATTGCACTGTGAGGTACAGCATTTATCAAGCATAATTTATGAATAAAGGACCACTTGTTCCTTTGTATCCTATCCTCTGTGTCATGCTTCAGAGGCTTCAGAAGCTTTCAAGTCTGCTTTGACAACTTGAGGCTCTCTTGCTGGCAAAATAGCAGGCTTGAGAAGCTGCATTGCGGGACCTGGGGTTTTTCCTGCGGAAAGTTCCTACTCCCAGGGAGATATCTGGCAGTCTTGGTGCTGGATACAGCTATAGCCATTGTGACTCCACTGCACCTGTTTGCACCATCGGGCATAGGACTGGGCTGTCAGTGGGCTCACTCTCTACTAAGTATGCATGGGACAGAGACAGTGCATGCCCTGGACATCTACTTAGAAGTAAGTCCCATTGAGATCAATGGGCCATACTCCCAGGTAACTGTGTAAAGGATTGAGCCTTAGCCATCCCTTGGCTGGCTGTACATGGCTGGCTCTACATGGACTGTGAAGTGGAATGACAAACCATTCTTAAGTATTTGCTGCACATTCTAGATTTGGTTTTGTTCCTTAGCTGGCCTGCTTAACATCTTAATACAATGCCTCTCATGCACAAATAGTGGAAAACCATTTGAGGTAGGGGGTAGCGAAAAAAGAGGGCTTAATAATGATTGTGAAATATCCAAACTCAGTATTGCACCAGCATGCTTGGTACTGAGGAGAAGGAAGCAGGAATATAATAGTGTATTTTTTTTTCAGTTTGGCCAAGGAAACCAAATGTCATCCTTTTATCAGAAGACAAAAAAAGAAAAAAAAACTGAAAAGGCAACATCAAGTGCTTTTATCTATTTTAAATTATGTTTTTAATTTGTTTTAACCTTTGTTGTAAGCCGCCTTGAGTCCCTCCGGGGAGAAAGGCGGGGAAAAAAATAGTTGTTTATTATTATTATTATTTTATTATTATTAATGAGTGCTGAGAGGGGAGCAGGCTGCTTTAGCTGTTCCTTCAGGTTCCTTCATGAAGCTGGAGGTGGCCACCTGAAGCGCAGAAAACTCTACCTGTGCGTCTTCCCTGCCTTAGAGAGCAAAGCTGCAACAAACAATGCAACAAAGTAACCAAAAATACATTGTAAAGAGCAGGAAGCAGCCAGAAAGCTCTATTTGGCTGCTTGCTTTTTGCCTGTGGGCTCTGAGCCCAGCCTGGCCCTCCCTTCCTCCTCCTCCTCCTCCTCTGCCCTTGTCTTCTAGTCAATAATGGAGTTTGAACAACTTTTGATATAAAAGGCGGGTGTACGGAAGGAGTCTAAGGGCCCAATCCAACTTTCCAGCACCTGCAATGCAGCTGCAATGCAGTCCTGAGGTAAGGGAACAAACGTTCCCATACCTTGAAGAGGCCTCCAAGACTGCCTCCCCACCACAGGATGCAGTGCACATCCCATTGGCACAGCTGCACCAGCCCTGGTAAATTGGATAGGACTGGGTGTGCCTCTAACTTTAACCATTGTACAGAAGAGGAATTATGGCAGGTGCAGCTTTTTAAACACTTCCATGTTGAGCTGCCCCTGCCCAAATTCCCCTCTTCTATACAACAGTTAAAGGTATAGCCACTCGGTCCCCCTTTGTATCTGGTCACTGTGCTTAAACTGTCCTCAGTCTCACAGACAGTTTCTTATTTCAAGGCTGACAAGCTGTTCAAAATACAAGCTCCTTTTCTAAGAATGCATTTTGAATCAATTTGTTTCCTCGAATCGGGATCTCCAGGTATGCCCCCCTCCCACTTTTTTTCTCTTACTGTTGCAACTCATGAGACTAGCAAGGCTATTTTTTTGGGGGGGGGCAAAGATAATGATTTGCATGTCTAGTATCTGTATGGTATTGTTCATAAAGATTTGGGATTCACATCCTCTAAGGCAGTTTGGGAACTCTCCCAGTGAAACAGTGTTGAGGTGCTGTCACAGGGACTGCTGTATTGTGCCCTCCCTTCATTTTAAAGCAGTGGGGAAGAGGCAAGTGCAACAGGTGCTGCTTTTCTTGTCATGCACAGGAAAAACCTTCTCGGATGCATCTGGTGACCGCAGTGCAGCCAGTAAGGCTGCCACCATTCTTTACAGGGACCTGCATCTTTCATAAGAAGAAATTTGAGAGCTGAAATACAGTACTTTCTTGTAGGCAGACATAATGATGGGAAAAGCTTTAACTGTTGAACTTCTGCCTGCTATGTAGCTGTTAAAAGCCCAGGAGTCCTGCCAGGAATAAGGTGGGTACCCTAGTCCCTGAGCACCTGTTCTTGTACTATTAGGAGAAATTTCCCTTAGATGATGTGATGCCCACATTGACCACAAGTCTAGAACATTTCTAACTGAGAGGTCAAAAAGCCCCTTTACATAACTGGGGTTAGCTAGACTTCTCACACATAACATCTGTCCATTTTTTCCCCATTACTTCCTCTTTTCTATATTGAGGAGCCCAAAGTTGTTTAAAAAGAAAGACAAAGCAGCTGCTTACAGAAGCATCACACTTGCATCAATACATCAACAATTGACAGTGATCAAGTCATGATTTAAATCAGAACAGGAGCAGCAAAAGCCATGGTTGCATAGACTTTCTTGGAGAAATATGCAACATCTCCAATTTATAACTTGGTTGTAACCTTTCTTAGGTGTGTGTATGTTTGTGTTTTAAAAAGTCTATAAAGAGTTACCTACTACTGATTTGGGAGTTGCAGCAAGATCTGGAAGATCCAGGTTCAAATCCCTACTCAGCCATGAAATTTCCTGGGTGATCTTGGGCCAGTCACTATATCTCAGCTTCACCAACCTCCCAGGGCAAAAGGAAGGGAGGAACTATGTACTGAGCTCCTTGGAAGAAGTACAGTATAAAAATGTGAAATAAAAAAAATCTAAAAACATACAGCAAAAGACCAGACTGGTATATTAAAAATTACTATTTAGAAAATAAACGACATCTCTTATAGCACAAACCTACATGTTTATTCAGAAGTCTGTCTTACAGTGGGCCTTGCTTCTAAGTAAGCATTAACAAAATTGCAGCCTTACTTATGTTTATCAAACCTGTTAGCTCACTCCATCATACATATTTCATTTCTAATAGTTAAGAAATACCACTGTTCATAAACAATTGCACAGCATTGATACTCCCTGTCTTGCTCTCCATAACAGCTGAAATTTTCTTTATATTCATTATGTGCCATTTTTTTAAAGTCACTGTTCCATTAAGCATCTATAGTTTTTCTACCAGGTTTGAACAAAAAGCATTCTTGTGCAGGACTGCAGCCCAAGTAAACAGCATCTCAGAATAAATATTTTAATTCATGTTTTAGAATGGAGTGGCCCTGTCATACTGCAACAAATGGATGAAATGTAAAAGTTTCATTAGCAGCCAGTCTGAATACTGACAGGGTCATCTTTTACAAAAAAAAAACACAAACAAAAATCCCTGTTTCACTTTTGTTTTCTTTTGATTGTTTTTCCTTGCTTGGTTGTGAAGTTATTGACCACAAGAATTTACTTTAAAAATAATATATATTACCAACTACTGGCACTATTTTGATCTACATAGTCTCTGCTATATTCCAGCTAACTAGGCAAAGAGGCACTATTAAGAGTGGTGTCCTCTTATATTTAGCAGGAGAGGGGGGAGAGCAACATAAGAACATAAGAAGAGCCCTGCTGGATCAGGCCAAAGGCCCATCTAGTCCAGCTTCCTGTATCTCACAGTGGCCCACCAAATGCCCCAGGGAGCACACAAGACAACAGACACAATCTGCGTCCCAGTGCCCTCCCCTACATCTGGCAATCAGAGGCAGCCTGCCTCTAAAACCAAGAGCTTGCACATACCTACTATGTAACCCATAATGAACTTCTCCTCCAGAAATTTGTCCAATCCCCCCTTAAAGGCATCTAGGCAAGTAGCTATAACTACTTCTTGTGGCAAAGAGTTCCACAAACTAATTACATGCTGGGTAAAGAAATATTTCTTCTGCTGTCCTAACTCTCCCAACTCTCAACTTTCGTGGATGTCCCCTGGTTCTGGTGTTATGTGAGAGGGGAAATAGTGTCTCTCCATCCACTCTGTCCATCCCCTGCATGATTTTTTATGTCTCAATCATGTCCCCCCTCAGGTACCTCTTTTCTAGACTGAAGAGGCCCAAATGCTGTAGTCTTTCCTCATAAGGAAGGTGCCCCTGCCCAGTAATCATTTTGGTTGCTCTCTTCTGCACCTTTTCCATCTCCACTATATCCCTTTTGAGATGTGGTGACCAGAACTGGACACAGTCCTCCAGGTGTGGCCTTACCATCGATTTGTACAGCAGCATTACAATATTAGCTGTCTTATTCTCAATGCCTTTCCTAATGATCCCAAGCATGTAATTAGCCCTCTTCACTGCAGCAGCACATTAGGTTGACACTTTCATCGAGCTGTCCACAAGGACCCCAAGATCTCTCCAGGACTGTCCACAAGGACCCCAATTATCTGCAGGATAATTGAATCACCCACTACAAGAAGCCCCCGACCCCTCCTCCTGCCATGCAAATGGATATGGGCCCATCCCCTGAAGAGGGAGTCCCCCCCAGGGGATTGTTTTTCCTCCTCCCCAGTGTGACATCCTCTAGCGCTTCCTACCCGGGCAGCCAGGGAGCTGCCCGTTTGAGGATGGGACGAAGCCTGCATGTCCCTGGAAGTCTCCTTGTGGTCCCTCTCTACCCGACTCTGGCTTTCCAGGTTGGCCACCAAGGCTTCAAGGGAGCAGATGTGTTCCCTGAGGCCCTGGAGTTCCTTGCAATGAGGACACACCCATGACTTATGCCCCTGAGGCATATAGTCATACATGTGGCACTTGATGCAGAACACTGGATAGCCCCCACCCTGCTTGTGGCTGCCTGACTGCATAGTTTGTATCTTGTGTAGCGATCTATAGATCCTTAGAAGCTTAAAGCTTCCTTACCAGATGCTTACTGCCTCCAGATGCTCTGTCCTGGAGTTCACAGGCTCCTGACCACAGGAGAAGAGCCAGGGCCAGGGCCAAGATCCCTTGGTCTCTTGGCTCTGCCCCTGTGAGGGAAATTACTTGGCCACAGGTGGAGAAGGGAGATCAATTAATTCCCCTGGCAACAGTACTTCCTCCCAGCAATCCTGTCCCCAGCTGCTTTGCTCCTTTGCAGTGGTTAGCAATGGAGTCTCTTCCTCCTTCCTTCTCTCAAACTCTTGTTTGCTCCCAAACAGCAACGGTTCTTCACCCCAGCATGGTGCTTTTTCCAGTATCTGTGGCTGGTGCCTTTTTTGCATTGTAAATGGCTTTTTTTGATGTTGTTGAAGAGAGGTATATAGTTAAAGTATTCTTAACTGTTGCTATCAAGTTTTGCATGAACAGGAAAAGAGAAAAAAAGAGCACCAAAAAGGAAGAATAGATGGCAGTGTGGTGCTGATTTTTGGGAAGTCCCAGTTTATTTTTAGTCCATGACAGAGTAGTGAAACAAGTTCTGTACCCATTTTCATTTGATCAAGCAGAAGGTTTGCAATATCTTGTGAAAATTTTGTCCTTGTCTATTTCCCTTGTTCTTTCTGCTTTATATTTTCCCTCAAATGAGAGCTGATTTATTTTGCCTAGGAAGCTGGGAGCAACTTCTGCCTGAGCTTTATTCCAATAGCTTTCTTCATGGCTTAACAATTAAGATTCATGCTTCTCTGTGGTTGCTCTGAGAGGCTCTGAGAAGGTAGGTGTTATGATTTGCTTTTTGATTTACATGGAAGTATATGCTGAAACAAAGATTCTTCAAGTGTTAACTGGCCAAGATTGTATCTGTAGTGCTAATTTTTGTAGTGCAGACGACTGCTGTAGTTGGCTCTGAAAACATTTCGTGTACTTTTCCTCATTTGTCTTCTGTGTTACCTACAGAGAATGCATTCAGACCTTCCTGGTAAAAAAGATGTCTCAGCCATGTAGCCTTTACCTCCCTATTTTGACTTGAATAGCCCAGCTGCTAGCTTCCCCTAGATCAGTGCTAGAAAGTTGGGGGGGGGCCTGGATCAAAGCCCACACTGAGTAATGGAAGCATCCCCTATCAATGAGGGAGACACTCATTTGTAAATAGGGGTGCATGCTAGATGAAGCTGTGGTGGCAAGAGTATGTCAAATGATTGCATCATGGCTACCACCAATACCACAATAATTTAGGGTGTTGGTTTTCAGCCAGTGTGCTATAAAAGGTCCACATGTATGCTGCAGGGGTTTGGTACACAGTGGATGAAAATTGCTGAAAAACTCTTCTAACTTCAGCGACTTTGTTTTGAGGACAACTCTCTATAGTAACAAACTGTCCCACCGCTGGTAGTGACAATTTTTTACTACAGACGGTTGCCCTCAAAACAGAGTTGTAGGACCCGAGAGAGAGTCTCCTGGAAGCCAGAAGAGACACCAGGTCATCGACATCAATGTGCTGTGAGAAGGAGAAAATTCCTGATTTAGGGGTTGGTCAAGCCATTGGGTGTAGCTTCTGACTGCTGCCCAGCCTGGCTGACTACTGGTACTACTTCTGTTCTGGGTGGTGCCAGAACTTATACTGATTCTGTAATAGCTGATTATTTACGGTTATTGCTTGAGCACAGAGGAACAGGAAAGCACTCAGAAAAATGATGACAGTCTTTCAAGCCACATCGGGTTTTCTCCCCCAAAGAAAATAGCCCAACCATCTGACTGAAAAAAACTTTACCCAGATTGTTAGGTGTGTCCAGCAGATTTTTATAGTCTTAATAGATTTTTCTGTGGAGTGGTGAAGGGTTTTCCACTGCCATTAAAATAATAAAAAATGGTGCTTTGAGTCTTTAAAGACTAAGAACTAACATTTCTATTACAGTTCTGAATATTTTAATGTGACTTCTTTTAACAGGTTTCTGTGGCCATAACAAAGAAACCAGCAGATCACTGAATGCATTTAAAGAATTCTGATAAACTATGGCAGAAATAAAACGTTCAGGCACAAACAATTTTCCCTGCATTTGCATCTATATAATAACTTTCTGGAACAATATTCACATTTCTGCAGAACATGAATTTACAGCAAACTATTCAAAGAGCTTGCTCCATGCTGTTCCAAAGAAACTTGCAACAGAAACAGTGGTATTGGATTTGTCACATAATACTATATCCAAACTTCATACTTCTGATTTTAGATATCTTACCAAATTGCAAGTATTAATTCTGTCTTACAACAACATCAGTCAGCTTGACTTCAGTGTTTTCCAATACAATGAGGACTTAGAACATCTAGATCTGTCCCATAACAATTTGAGAACTCTTTCCTGCCATCCTGTTGGAAGACTCAGGTATCTAGATCTCTCTTACAATAATTATACAGCCATGACCGTATGCCCTGAGTTTAGCAGGATGGTGCAGCTGGAACGTCTTGGCCTGAGTGCTAGAAGAATACAGAAATCAGATTTCACTGTTCTTGCACATTTACAGCTGGATTCTCTGTTTTTGGGCTTAGAAGACCTCTCTGAATATAGTCCTGGACACCTTCTAATGTTCAACGTAAAGAGTCTTCGAATTGTACTTCCTACAAATACAGAATTCCCTGTTGTTTTGGATCTAAATCTCACAGACACAGAAAGTTTAGAACTCTCAAATATCCAAGGGAAACAAGTCAATGTGATAAAAGAATTCTTGTCAAAACTCAACAAAAATGGAAAATTGCTAAATCTAACACTTAACAATATAGAAGTGTCCTGGAAAAACATCACTGTTATGTTTCAATATGTGTGGCAAAGCAGTATTGAATATTTCACTGTCCATGATGTGACAATTCTAGAAATCATTCCACAGCCTCTCTCGTATACTAACACCTCACTAAAAGCTTTGACAATTAAAGATACTAAACTCAAATATATGATATTTGACCAGCATGCTGTCTATCAAACGTTTGCAGACATGAACATTAAAGCGTTGACAATTTCAAATTCACAAATGGTATACATGGTTTGTCCCTCAAATCCTAGTAGTTTCACCTACTTATGCTTTTCAAATAATACCTTGTCTAACACAGGTTTTGAAGGCTGCAACAACTTGAAACTCCTCGAAACACTTATTCTGCAGAAGAACCAATTTAAAGAACTTGATAAAGTGAGTTCAATGACCAGTCACATGAAATCTCTGAAATATTTGGACCTGAGCCAAAATTTGTTACAGTACAAAGACAATCAAAATGGGTGTTACTGGGGTGGAAATCTTGCTCAACTGAATCTGTCATTCAACCGGTTGTCTGATTTGGTCTTTAGCTGTTTACCAATCAATATCCAAGTGCTGGATCTTCAAAACAATGACATTGCAAGCGTTTCTGAAGAGATGGTTGAGTTGACCAGTTTGAAAGAGCTCAACTTGGCTTCTAATAGGCTGACTGATTTGCCTGGGTGTGGTCGGTTTAGTAGTCTAAGATGGTTGAATGTCGAAATGAATTCAATTTTCTCGCAGGCTTCCAAATTCTTACAAAGTTGTGAAAACATCAAAAAGCTAAAAGGAGGTCACAATCCATTCACGTGCTCCTGTGAATTAAGACAGTTCATTAACCTCAGAAAAAATGACTTTGTGGAGCTAGTTGACTGGCCTGAGTCATACATGTGTGAATACCCAGATGATTTAAGGGGACTCCTCCTGAAGGATTTTCATGTTTCTGAAATTGTTTGCAACACAAATCTCCTGATTGCTGTGGTTCTAATTACTACAGTGGTCTTAGCAGTTACAGTATCATTGCTGTGCATCTGGTTTGACATTCCGTGGTATTTGAAGATGCTGTGGCAGTGGAGTCAAGTAAAGCACAGGGGTTGGAAGAATAATACTGAAGTTTTGGTAAACAATGTAGAGTTCCATGCTTTCATCTCCTATAGTGAGTGTGATTGTGACTGGGTGAAAAATGTCCTGATTCCAAACCTAGAGAAGGAGGATGGTTCTATACGGATCTGCCAACATGAGAGGAACTTTGTTGCAGGCAAAAGCATAGTTGAGAATATCATAGACTGCATTGAGAAAAGTTACAAGTCCATCTTTGTGTTGTCTCCCAATTTTGTGCAGAGCGAATGGTGTCATTACGAGCTCTACTTTGCTCATCACAAGTTGTTCAGTGAAAATGCTGACAATTTAATTCTTATTTTGCTGGAGTCAATCCCTGCATACATCATTCCTGCCAAATACCACCAACTTAAAGCTGTCATGGCCAAGAGGACCTACTTGGAGTGGCCAAAAGAGAAGAGCAAGCAAGGACTTTTCTGGGCTAATCTTCGAGCATCCATTCATGTTAAACTTTCAGGCAATGAAGAAATGAGGGTGCTGTGGTAAATTAAAAGTCAATTTCAGGTCAGTTTGTTTTCAGAGAATGCAATAATGATTTTCTTATACCAGTGAAATATAAGTAACATTGCTGAATATTGCAGTATCCATTACACTTTTTGTTCAAATTACAAATTCAAATTACATACAATTAATGAAGCAGATTTCAGGATGCATCAGAAACCAGAAAAACCTGAAAGACCTATAAGTTATTGGGAAAAGTTATTCATGATGTACGATTGTAACATGCAAAGCTTTAATATTTCTAGAGACAGGACAAGTAGTAATTCAAAATTATTTATTCATGTTATATGGAAGTACAGTAACACATTGCATTAGAAGCCAAAGACTGATGGCTTTATGGCCAAACCAGCTATTGATTATTTTTGTGTGGCAGAGAAGCAGATGTTCAGGTTGAGCACTTATTGAGATTTCAGGTGTTCTCATCCAGCTGACCCCTGAATCCTCCCAATACCATACCTTTATTGTGGGCAGCAGCAGAGCATGATTGGCTGGGTGTGTGTAGAAAGGAAGAACCCACACATCCTCTGCATCCATAGGATCTATCAGCATGCAGTCTCAAGGCCCCTCTGGATGCAAAGCCTTCCTGGAAACAAACCCCTCCTCACCTACTCTCTGGCTATGCTGGCAGCCTCAGGTAAACTGAGGATGGGGGAGCAGAATGTGCAGGGCAGTGAGTAGGGATAGGCAAATCCAGCATGGCTTGACTTGAGTCAGGTCACAAATCTCCACCCCTATGACTCAACTCGAAAATGAGTAATAAGAGGGGCACTTCCTGGGTCACCCAGAGTGTTTTTGTGACTCGAACAGACTTGAGAGTCTCAAGTCATTCCATTTTAAAAACTCAGCTGTGGAAAAAAATGGAGCTGCCACAGGGGTTGTGTGTGTATGTGTCAGTGTTCTCTTTAAGCACTCTCCTGCTGTCCCCATCCCATCTGTGAACAAGGTGGGAGGGAGTGGGAATGTGATACAGCAGGGACAGAAATGGTAAGAGGGAGGAGCACACAGCAGCTGGGAGGCTTACCAGGATGACTCAATCCTTTGCAGCTCTATTCAGAAGTGGCCTCACTGCAGCTGGTCATTCAGTGAGGCTTCCTCCTCCCAAATAACAATGGGGTCCACCAGTAGCATAGCTAAAGGAAGTGCAAAGCACTGTGTTTTGCAGGGAGCCTCACTTTGGCTTGCAAAGCACTACGTGTTGCACGGAGCCTCACCACAGGTGTACAAGTGGGAACCCCCCCTTCAGAGTGTGGGTGGCAGGTGAGGCAGAACTGCTCCATTGTTGTCTGCGGAAAAGCACTGCAGCTACCCTGTCTGCTTACACCTGAGGCGGTTCTCCTTACACCGAAGCCTCCTTGGGTGTAAGCAGGTGAAGCAGCTGCAGTGCTTTTCCATACACTACAATAGGGTGGTTCTGCCTCACCTGCTGCCCCACACTTCTTGTTCATGCTTCAGACCCATTCCGGTTGGCTAGAGGTGAGGCTCCTTGCAACATGTAGTGCTTTGCAAGCTGAGGTGAGACTCCCTGAAAAATTTAGTGTTTTGCAGCCCTATAACTATGCTACTGACACCCATAGGAGCCAAAGTGTGATCACTACGAATTGTATCCTCCACCTCCCTGGGCTTCTCCAGCCAATTCCAAGGAAAGAACCCCCTTGGGCTCCTCCTCCTGTCCTTTCTTATCCAAAGAAAATATCAGCCCACCCATCCTTCATCCAGTGAACATTGGTTCCTACTAGAAATGGGCAATAGAGCCTACTCCCACCTCCTCATCTCCCACTCAAAGTAAAAGCAAAACATTAACCCTTCTCTGCGCCCTGACTGGAACTTCCCTGCTGCTTGCCCAAGCTGAATGATGGCTCCACCAGTTCTTTCACACACTGAAGAAGAAGTACACACCCAGACACAGAGAGACTCCAGCACGCATACATGGGGAATCAGTGCTGAGTCAGGTGGCCTCAGACTCGAGTCAATGTCCGAGTCATCACACAGGTGACTTGAGTGTACATGAGTTAGTAAAAATGTGTTTTTTGTGACTTGACCTCGAGTCACCTGACTCGAGTTCCCATCCCTGGTGGTGAGGTCCAAGCTTGGCCAGGGGGGAAAGGGGTGTGCGCACACCCAAGAACCTTCTGCGTTGCATGTGATAGGATTTAGCACAAAATGACACTGCCTCTGCTCCCTGGACATAACAGAGTGTGTGGGCCAGGCTGATGCATGCAATTGTTTCTCCTCATGTCACTCAAGGATACTTGGGCAGCAATCCTATGCACATACTTGTTCAGGTATAAGTACCACTGAACGCAGTGAACCTTATTTCTGAATAAACATACACAGGTTTGTGCTGTGAGTTTCCAATCCTATACCTATTTACCTGAGAACTTAAACCAAGAAGGGCTTACATCTGAGGAGATATGCCTAGGTTAATAAGAACATAAGAACAGCCCCACTGGATCAGGCCATAGGCCCATCTAGTCCAGCTTCCTGTATCTCACAGCGGCCTACCAAATGCCCCAGGGAGCACACCAGATAACAAGAGACCTGCATCCTGGTGCCCTCCCTTAAGTTAAACAGGTTAGTGCAGTTTATGTATGTATGTATGTATGTAATAGCATTCATCTACATTCTAGCTCATTAACCAGCAGCTTCTCCAGAATCTGGAGAAGATCGAAGGACTTTGGGTAGGTAGGTGGAATGATCCATGGAAGTGACATTCAATCTGAATGGGACTGCATCTCCCTTCAGGTCGGGTGAGAGGTTTGGGGGAGTCTCCTGAATTCAAATTTGTTGCTCAATGTTCAGATGGCATCATAGCTCCAAATGCCCTTTTCCAAATTAGATCGGTACCACAGCTGTGTGTGTCTTGACTGCTTAGTTATCATGCTTTAGTGACATCCTAATTTAATGTATGCACAGGTGGTTGTCTACTTAAGGACAACCAACTTACAGGTGTACCAACTTCAGGACAACAGTGTTGTGCTTTTGCGAAGTCCATCCATACAGTCCATGTGCTCTGATGTTTTTACTAGGAGAGGGAACCTCTTCCTTTTAAATGAATTTTTTCATAGAGACTTGGTGCCATCTAGCGGTGTTTGCTATATTTAGCATCAAGAAAGTCACATAGTTTTATAGAGCAGTGTTTCTCAAACTGTGGGTTGGGACCCACTAGGTGGGTTGTGAGCCAATTTCAGGTGGGTTCCCATTCATTTCCATATTTTATTTTTAATATATTAGACCTGATTTGGGCCACATGGCAGGGAGCATGTGGTGTGTGACTGCATTTGGGGAAATATTACAGATCTATACTTTGAACAGGCTACTGTGTATATGCTTTTAACAATGATAGTCAATGGGACTTACTCCTGGGTAAGTGTGAGTAGGATTACAGTCTAGGATTGTTAAAAATTTCCCTGCTTGATGATGTCACTTCCAGTCATGACATCACTT
This sequence comes from Tiliqua scincoides, assembly GCF_035046505.1. NCBI lineage: Eukaryota > Metazoa > Chordata > Lepidosauria > Squamata > Scincidae > Tiliqua > Tiliqua scincoides. The sequence continues at coordinate 71,771,346 of NC_089826.1, forward strand.
CTGGTGGGTCCTGACAGATTCTCATTCTAAAATGTTGGTCCCAGTGCTAAAAGTGTGAGTACCACATAGAGAGATTTTGCCTTTCTGTTTATTGCTGAACTCAGTATCTAAAACTTACAACTTCCCAGTCAGCTCAGAAAGGCTAAGTCTAGCAGGGCTGTGCAGCATAACCAGTTCAACAGATGAAAAACTTCTGATTGCTTAGGTGGTGTCTCCAATTAATTAGGATGCTTTGTTTGCAAGAAGAAAGGTGGGATATACATATTTTAATAATTTTTAAAAAATTAAAACTATTTTTATACAAGCATTTAAACTTTTTGGTGGCAGGCTAACTTAGCAGAGTTTCTTTCACACACAGGACAAGGCTGGAGACCCTGTGCAGCTGCTTCAGAGGGCCTCCAGGATGTGACTGGAAGCTACTTCAGGTTGTGTCTGGGCGGTGTTATGAGGCGCTGAAAGGCCCATGGCCTACTCCACAGGCCTCCCCACACCTCAGAACACCTTGCAGACATGACCAGAAGTTGAGAACATACACTGGGCTTCTGGTTGTGTCCTAGAGGCCTTCTGAAGAACTAAGAAGGTCTGTGGAGCAGGCCACAGCACAATGCAGTCCTAACATGAGTAATTGTACCATCACAACCACAAATAATTGTACTACCCAGTCTTCTGGAATGAATAGTCTGTGGATACCAAGGGCCCACTGTATAAACTTGGATGATATCACTGTTGCCTAGGATCAGGTTGTAAGAAAGACAGGAACATTTTGAAGCAGGAACAAACTTCAGTCTTAGAACTTCTTCATTTCTTACTTTCTTGTCTACTCTGTGGACCAGGAAGAACTAGGATCTTTCGTCATTCTACCACTAGTGCCAGTTCACCATATACAGTGTCAGCTCACCAACTATATAGCCCTCTTCAGATGTTTGTAACTGTGGTAACGCTCTATAGATACAAATGCATCAAGAGTGTGCCAGAAATTCCAGCCTTGCCTCCAGGGCCCATGAGAAGAAGGGGGTAATTTGTACCCAGGCCCAAGGGCAAAAAGGGGCCCAAGGAGCTAAAGGAGGTTCACCTAGCACCCATTTTCCTGGTGACTTTTTATATCAGGCAGCTAGCAGCCACCAAAACATCTGGGCTGGGTGAGGGCTGCTGCCATCCCATTCCTCCAGCCCCTGCTCCCTCTTGGAGCTGTCATGAGGAAGAAAAGGCTCCAGCTATTTACAATCCGAAGAGAGGAGAAAATCTGATTATTTTGTTGTTGTTAATTGCACATAAACTATGGGGGGGGGGGGACTTGGCTTGAAAGGTGGTATACAAAATAAAGGTGTGCAGTGTTTATCTGCACAGACAACCACTGTATCCAATAAGAGATCTATGCGACCCACCCAGTGGTATACTTAGTGCATTTGACACCCAGAGCAGATAATTTTTTAACATCCATCCCCCTTCCCCTCCACTTTCTCCCTTCCACACACTGCTCGTCTTTTCCTCTCTCAACTAAATTGTCTTCCGCATGGCTCATTAACAGCTTTCCCAGCATGCCTGGAGGAAGCCACCTGATTGCTGAGATGCTTCTACTTGGCTGGGGCCAGATAGGGATGGCAGGATTGGGCTGCCAGGGTCTATTGTATCTGTATATTTTATTGCAATGAAGGAAGGACCAAAAGGCAAGCAATGTGGGCAGTGCTTCTTGCTGGCACTTCAGCAAACACCAGTCAGGTGCTATGATTTTTGTGCCAGCCAGTGGAGCACAAAACAGTGGAGGCATGTGATGCTGGCACCCCCTTATGGCATTCACTGGGGGCAAACAGCCCCACCCCTTGGTGCGCTATTGTGCCCAGCACCCCTAATTATGGCGAGGACTGCTCCCTAGGTACAGTGTTTGTCTAGACCAGTGATTTTCAACCTTTTTCATCTCACGACACACTGACAAGGCACTAAAATGGTCAAGGCACACCACCAGGTTTTTGACAATTGACAAGGCACACCATGCTGCCAGTGGAGGCTCACATCTCCCATTGGCCATATTAGTAAATCACCTTCTCCCAAATTCCTGTGGCACACCTGTGTACCACTCGCGGCACATCAGTGTGCCACAGCACAGCAGTTGAAAATGGCTGGTCTGGACGAATGTTATATTAAGGGAGGGTGAGGTGTGGGGCTATGGGGCAAGGCAGGGGCAGGGCTTGTCCTCATTTTTCAGAACATCTGAACAGGGTTTACATCTTTTGCTCCTCAAAACATACAATTCAGTAAATAATCAAAGTATGTCTAATCCTGCTCCACCCTTAAACTAGGACACATCCACACCCAGCATGTTTTGGTTTCTTTTTTTGTTTGTTTTTGAAGAAAAAAAACTTTGGAGTTAATATTTAAACAGTCAATCTCCCTGGTGGCCTTATATAAACTTGCTGTGCACACAAAACTGCATACTTTGTCACGAGAATTAAGGAGATTTTAGTGAGCAGCACAAATAATAGTTTATTATTGTGAAGTTGTGTAACGTTTTTTCTCCTCCATTAAAATGCTTTTTCAAAATGGGGCATAAATCTCTAGCAAGCACTGTCTACACTTGTGTGCTGACAAGGCCACAAATCTAACTGAGATGCAGGTTATTAATAAGTGGTTATAGGGCTCTGACATTTGCAGAAAAATGATTACGCTTTAATCCCATTTGGCAGCTGCGAGGGCAGAAAAGAGTGTAATCCTCTGCCTGAGGAGTGAGGCAAGTCTAAGAAGTTCTGTGTATCTGCTCAAGAAATCCTACCTGTGTTTTCTTATGGAAGGAAGCAATCCTGAAGCACCCATGGGCTGACGCAAGCCCCTTGCACTGGCCCAGGAGGGTTGCAAACATGCCATAAGGCATGTTTGTGCCTCCTTGAGAGGAAGCTAGGCCGGCACTCAGATGAGCTGGTGGAAGCTGACACAAGCCTCCAAGCCAGGTTCCTCGCTGAAGTCTCTGGGGTGGGCAGAGAGGAGGTGGGAGGGAGGTGTTCCTGGGTGGGGAGAGGGTGGACAGTGGGCGGGCGGGGAGTGGAAGGTGGGGCTGGGATCCAGCAGTTATGCCGGATCCCAGCCCCCTTCCCAGGAAGATCAGAGTGGCTTCAAGCCATTCCACTCTCCTCGAACTTCTGCCATCTCAGGAGGTGGCGCAAGTCTGAGGAGACCCATGGGGAGAAGGCACCTTACCCAGGGTAAGGGGAAAAGTTTCCCTTTGCCTCTGGTTGAGCCACCTTGGGTTCCTATCCTGTGTTGGATACAGCGTAAGCCTCTTGGCCTGCCTGTTCCAGCACAGGGTGGAATTGTGCCCGAAGTTAGTTAAGAACCAGTCATTGCCTTAGTATCAATGCAGTCTTGGATCTGGATGGGCCTTTCTTTCAGTCAGCTATTCTGAGTGCCTGTCCCAGTGGTGTGAAAAAAGGAGAGGCTGGGGAGCAGTCCCTGGGTGCCAAGTTGCAGGGGGGTGACAAATGCTGCTTTCCAATTTTTAAAATTTTGGTATGTTCAGATAATACCATCATGTTATATATCATTAATGCGTAATTTCATGCAGAATGCAATGAAACAAACAGCATTGAAATATCTCTATTCCAGCAAACGTTATTGCCAACCCCCCACAAAAGGAAAACACATCCACCCTATGTAATAAAAAGTAGATTACAGTGGTAATCCTATAACAAGAGGTGTACACTTTAACAAAAAGTGGATTACATTGGGATTGCTACTGGGAATAAATAGATTGTGGTAAGCATTTCAGAAAACCAAATGTATTCTTCATAAATGTACATGTTTTGCCTTTCTTCTATATTACAGCAAAACTGCTTTTGTATGTATGATAGACCACAAGCCCACTACATGTTATCTTGATAGGCTTTCCTGCCCTGTTTTGTTTTGGGTTATGCTCTCTGTTTACTACATATGTGAAACCTATTAAATATAAAGTTCAGTAAAAGAAAATGTTCATTTCTTCTCTGGCCATTATTCTTACACTTTTCATATCATTATTACTGAAAATAATTTTGTCATGGGGAGGGTGCCAAAACTCTATGAGACTCGGGTGCCAAATGACCTTCATACGCCACTGTTACTTTGTGCTGTGACAGTGCAGAAATTGCTCCAAGGAGACCTGCAGGAAGTGAAATTTTGGGTCTGTTTGCAGGGGAATAACTATGGTACATCAGTCACTCGCTATACAAAATGGCACAAGTAAACATGGGATAAAAGACCCATAAGGTACTGTACAGGGGACCCAGCCCGATTCTGAATAACATGTTTCTCACTGCTAGAGAAAAGCAGGGCCATTGCTGGAATTTTTGCAGTGGGAGGGCTTAGAAGTACCCTTGAGGCAAATCAATGCTGAACAGCCAGAATCTAAATACTAGCTGCCTCAATACTGATAAAACACAAACACTATTACATTTAAGAATAAGTGCCTTAGGCTGCAATCCTAACCACACTTTCCGGAGAGTAAGCACCATTGAACAAAATAGGACTTACTTCTGAGTAGACCTGGTTAGGATTGTGCCCCTAGTCACATAGCTTTTTCCATCTTGGTTTAGATGCATAACATAAGAACAGCCCCACTGGATCAGGCCATAGGCCCATCTAGTCCAGCTTCCTGTATCTCACAGTGACCCACCAAATGCTAGACGCCAGCACCACATCCTGTGGCAAGGAGTTCCACAGACCGACCACACACTGAGTAAAGAAATATTTTCTTTTGTCTGTCCTAACCCGCCCAACACTCAATTTTAGTGGATGTCCCCTGGTTCTGGTATTATGTGAGAGTGTAAAGAGCATCTCCTATCCACTCTGTCCATCCCCTGCATAATTTTGTATGTCTCAATCATGTCCCCACTCAGGTGTCTCTTTTCTAGGCTGAAGAGGCCCAAACACCGTAGCCTTTCCTCATAAGGAAGGTGCCCCAGCCCCGTAATCATCTTAGTCACTCTCTTTTGCAAGCTATTAAGGACATCTATAGGCTCCTTTATGTTCAGGAACATTGTCTCTTTTTTCTGCTCATCTTATTTTTCTGCTACTGGAGTATATCAAAACTCTGTTTATAATTTTTTTTTTCATGATTCAGCAGCTTTCTCTGGGAGTTTTAGCTCCTACAGCATTTTTAAATGCTCCATTTCCTCAGCAGTTTCTATTTCTCTCCTCCTTTTTTGGTGTGTCACTCTTGGAATCCTGCGCTGCACTTCTGTGATGGGATTCCAGCCTTCTGAGTTCAGGCAGTAACTCTTCAGTATGTATTAGACATAATAATATTAACAGTACTCAAGAGGGCTGTTCCTGCAACTACAGCATTCTACTCTTAAGCTGCTGCTTCTAAATGAGAAGTCAACCAGTTCCTGTTAAAGTTAACAACAAATATTTCTCAAGTCATAAGTGTCTTTGCACTCATTGGCCAGAACATTGGAAGGCAGGAGTAAGTTTGCCTCTTGCACTTGGGTCCATATTTTCCCCATCTGTCTCCACAGATAAAAAGGCAACAGTGTCAAGAGAGACAATTGCCTCATCCAACTATGTGTGTAAAAACAGTAATCTTAACTACATGTTGACATTTAATATTTGTCTTGTTTTATTAACAAGTATAATACATATAACATACTATATATAACATATGAGGACTGTACAGTACAAATTTATGTTCACAGTTTGACATGACAAAATGTCATTACTGAATTCCCATTGGACTACCAAAAGTAGAAACAGTGAAGGTACGTTAAACATTCACATCTTTAGTGAGAAAGATTACGAAAATGTTTTCAGTATCTGCAAATGATAGGAATGCATGCTAGAAACCTTTAATTACCCAATTATTATTAGCTTATAAAATATATTACATTTATTAAAAAAATTCTGCATAGTTTTATACAAGTATTAAAGTATATGTAATATCCCTGCTACGCTTGCAGGCAAAGTTTTAAGAGATGCTAAGCAGGAAGATTATTTTGACCCTCTAACATTTAAAATACATAAATAGCAAGAAAGTGCTAATATCTGTAAAACATAATGGAAATTATTATAGCCCTTTTCAAATAACATGTGTAAAATACTTTTGCAATTTTGTTCAAATGGAAAGGATTTGCATTCATCTACGTACACCTTGCCGAGCCTGAAGACAGATTCTGACATTAGAAATGTTTGTTTTTACAGAACTACAGTGCATAATTAAAACCACATTACAGAAATATTGGCTTCATTCTGAATGATCCAGCTTGGAAAAGAACAACCCATCAAAATGCTGCTTAATGGTACTTTACCCATAAAGCAGTAGCGTAAAAGTTGCATCCAGTACAGTGCAATACTACTAGTGCACAAGATTTGTTCAGAGACATAGGGCAGAATCCTAACAAGGTCTACCCAGAAGTAAGTCCTATTTTGCTCAATGGGCCTTACTCTCAAGAAAGTGTGGTTAGGATTGCAGCCATAATGATACAGCAAGCCTTCTTTTCTACTCTTTGGACCACAAACAGCTTCCTCAAATACAATTGAGCCTTGTAATACCCTCCCCTCCCACAAGAGACTGCCTCTACTTCCAACAGTGATGGACAAATAATAATAGAAACCTCTTATGTGGCAGACATACTGTCCTGAAAAGTCACTTTGACAGAAAGTGGAGATGTGCTCAAGCAGTCTGAAATCGCATGAGCAGTCTGTGTGACACCAATTGGAGGGGGTTGTTTGGCTAGGTTTCCTGGAATATTTGAAAAACATGCTAAAATCTTGGCTGAGGGATTCAGAAAAGAGTTTAGACAGAAACCTTTCCAATTCTGAAGTTACAAAAGCAAGTGTGGACTGCAATAGAAAAGTTGCTTCCAATTTAAACTAGTGATCGCAAGATAACTATCTCCCTGCCCCAAGTCAAAAGTTTCAGGATGCTTAGCCCTTGGTCTTACTGAAGCAGTAGTAGTACTTTGAATCCCAGTGACAGTTTTGTTCCAACGTATTTAGAAAAATCCCACTTAGAAGAGATTTGTATTTTAGAACCATGTTGCTGTCATAGAGACATGACACCACATGTACATGTGCACATGAAAAAATACACAGAAAATGTAGAATCCTGTACTAGCATGTGTCTGAAGTTACCTAGCTGATTACACATAATTAATGTTTATGTGGCACTGATAAGCCTTCCTAAAGGGGATGTTTGAAATTGTATTGCATTTCAATTGTATCCCTTCCCTCTTACTCTCATCAGAAATCTCTTTAAACAGAAGTAGTTGGGAAAATAGTGAAGTATAACTGGCAATTTCAAAGTTTGGTACCAAGTTTTTTTAAAACATCATATTCTGTGAGGTGAAAAACGTGTGTTTCAGAAAACATTTTTATGAACAAAAATGTAGCAGCACAACACAATAAAGGAACTCAAAAGTGGTAGCGCACTGTGTGGAATTTCAATCAAAGACACTTTGAGCAAACATCTATAAAGTAATGAAAAAAACCACCTATTCGGTTCTGCTTAAGCATGGCTGATACCGGGATTGTTAAATGAGGTTGGGACCTCATCCTATTCCATCCACTCCATATATGCTGAATATTTATATTTTAATCACTAGGTTTTAATATTAACACTATTTTTGTAAGGATTGAAAGGAATAATTTGCAAATCAGGATTCTAGTTGCTCTACTTTTTCCACTCCTGAGTTCCTAAGAGAAAACTAAGAGCATGTACACATTCATGTTAGCAACAGGAGTTTCCATTGATGAGTTTCCATTTCACAGAAGAGGTTTTCTAGATTTACCTGGCAATTCAACAGGAAATAAGTTTCAGTGCAGCTATTCTGGCTTAAACCAACATTAGCAAAGCAATAGCCTGTTTATCTAGAAGTCCTATTGCATTCAATGAGAAATATTCTTAGGAAAGGGTGCCTAGGATTGCAGGACAAGTGTGCCACATTTCTGCTGGGACAGGTCTCATGCCTTTCCAAGTACTGGTCTAGAAAATTTCTAATTCTCTTTCTAAGGTCTGATCATGAAACAATTACACACAGAGCAGGGGAAAAAAAGTGATTGGTTACACCAAATTAGCAGCGGTTCCTTTGCTTCTGTAGGTTCCCTAACCCACAGGTGTACACATTTGGTCCCTGTTGCATATATGCAACCTTGGGCAGAAATGGCTTGATTTCTAGAGTAGAGAAAGATCATATCAGAAGCATGTGAATATCCAATAAAGTCAAGTATCACAGCTCTGGGTTCAGTGTCAAACTTAGAGAATGGAAGAATCTCAAAAGCTTTATTGTACTAATTTCCTCCCAAAATCATCAGGAAGAAGTCTTGCCTTAATTCTTCTTTTTATGCAGAATGAACCCATAAAACAGCTGTAAATTTTATGTGCATCTACAGAATGTTCTGCCATTGCCTTGCGCTACACAGGCATTTAACAGTCTCATCCCCAGTGCCTTGACTTTTTATCTCTCAGATCACTAAGAATATTCCTAAGGCGTCAGAGCATAGGCAAATGAGAGCCATCTTGGAGGGAAGGTAATTTAAATGAGCTCAAAAGTATCCTGGATTTATACAGTAACTGAACTTTAACACACACACTGTGCAAGATTTAGACTGGGTGGGAGCACTGTGTTTGGCACCAAGACTAAGACACAATCCAGGCAAAGCTGAAGGCTTCTATGTCTCACTGATTTCAATAGGAGAGAGCAAAGTGTACCAGGGCTTAAAATTATTATTTTTTAAAAAGAACAACATGGCACAACAAGAGGAAACCATCATAGACAGTGATAGGAAACAGTTTATTGAAATTTACTATTAAAGTCCAACACATGAGGCTGTATCCTAAGACTGGGGCTGCAATTCTAAATACACTTACCTGGGAAGAAATTCCACTGATCACAGTTGAACTTATATCTAAGTATGTTTCGAATTGCACTGTAGGTCCCACTGGAATCAATGGGACTTGTCCCTCACAACTTCTCTCATTGATTTAACCCATAGGTGTACACATTTGATCCCTGTTGTGCATATGCAACATTGGGCAGAAATGGCTTGAAATGGTGCTCAGTAGTCTCCAACTTTCTTGGATACAGCCAAGAGTCTATGAGCCAGTATAAAGGCACTACTTATGACAGTCTTCAAAGAGTAGAGTTGCTTCCACAGAAAGATTATTTACCTGAAATGTGTTTGCATGCAGTGGCCAATTTCAATAAACTATTTTCTAGCATCTTTTGTATTTCCTTTTCTTGTTCATTCCACTTATTAGTCCTAGACTCTGTTTTTCCCCTTCTTTTTTTAGCACAAAGCCAGAAGACCGTGGATACTAACAAAAAGTCTTCTTACTGCAAAAGGTGAGATCCCTGGTAAGCTGTGCAAGTCTTTCTGTCCTTAAAATTCTTCCAGTAGACTTAAGCAAAATCTCTAGAGGATATGATAAACCTTGCTGGATTTCTGTTCACATATCCTTCCATGTGTATTTAATCACTGAAACTGGGAATGTAGACTTTCCATTACAAAACACTGAGGGAACTTCATGAGTATCTCTTGTTGAACTTGGCAAATAAGGATAAACAAACCCACATTTTTAAAAAAGAAAGGAAGATCAACAAGTGCACCTTTTCCATGTGTTATATTCTTTGACAAGTTTTGAGTTACAGAAATGCTGCAGTTAAGATTTTGTCTCTTATTATCTTATAAATAAGGTAGTGTCTCAGACGGAATTCATTTCTAACAGGGCTCTGATTTGGTTCATTCTGCTGAAATGGTGTCTGTTTTTAAGCAATGTCAGGCAAGGTCAGAGGCTTTCTAGGCAACAGGGAAATGCAGAGGAGTGATGAGAGAAGAATACCTACCACACCTCCTCAGTGAGGTAGATTACTACATTTTATCATTGAATGCCACATCACAGGAGTACCATGGGTGTTCCATTCATACAGCGGCAACACAGGACACAGAAAACAATATCATGTGAAGGTGTTTGCTTAATGAATCTGAGGCACTGTATCCAGGCAAACACAAGCTAGCATTCTACACCACACCACAAAAAAGGAGGCAATATTGGTCAGGATGTACAACATTATACATTGACAAAATCTGCTGTTGACAACCATTCATCAGTCCAGAATTTCATTCACTCCAAGGGTAAGGATTTTTTTTTCCTAACATCCAAAAAGTGTCTTGTGGAACATGCTTCTATAACCAACCATGTTGGAAAAGGTCCATTCATTGCATTGCTGAGCATCAAAAGGAGACAAGTGCCCTTCACAGGGTACACAGTGTCTCTGGCAAGGACTAGCAGGCTGGATTTCCATCAGTGACTATTTGATCAATATATGCTGGCTGATTACATGGCAAAACGAATCAGCTTGATTACAAGATCCCCTAGTCTCACAGATATTTAATCTACTTGCTGGCAGGCAGGGTTTGCTTAGCATCCCCAGGGAAAAAAAAAAGTGTTCACATTCTTTCTGTCTGACCCGTGGCAAGGGCAATGAAGGGTCAAGCAAACATTGATTACTGACCATAGGGAAGGTTTTGAAGAGATAAATCCAGAGATTCAGACCAGCTGAATCCAAATTAAAATGCACAAGTTAAAAATAAAAAGGAGTATGTAGATAGTTGGAGAGATTCAGACTAGCATGTGGCGTTTCCGATGAAGAGCAAGATGGTCAGAGCGAGAGAAACTACGATCACAGTCCGGACACTGGAACGGTTTTACTCCGGTATGTTTCCGGAAGTGCCTTGTGAGTTCATCAGAGCGAGCAAATTTCCATGTGCAACCTTCCCAAGTGCATTTGTAAGGCTTTTCACCTGAGGATTAAAAAAGGCAGTTTAAAAAAAAAAAAAAAACTCATAAAATATTGTTTTTCATTATATTCCATGAACACACAAGAATGGTGATCACCCTCTCAGTCAATATCTTCATGTAAAACCTAAAGTATACTATTTCACTTTTACCAAAAACCACCATTGTTAAGAAACTATGTCCCATCACATTTAAAACATGCCTCTGAGTGTTTTAATATCTGCTCCTTGTGAGGCCCACCCACTCATTTTTACTCTTGTCTTGAGCCTGGGCAAACTTGTGAACAGATTCTGCTACTACACACAAACACAGACACACAATCTTGTGGGAGCCACAATCATCGAGCACAAGCATTGTGCAATCAACTGTGGTATATCACAACCACTTGGGTGAGAAAGATGTTTGCAGTCAGCATTACTTGTCACATTACTAGAGCATGCGCTGCATCCTGCAAGGAGGGGGCAGCCCTGCAGGTCTTCTTCAGGTAAGGGAACATTTGTTCCCTTGCCTGGGAATAAGCTCTTGCTGCCTCACTGGGTCTACTAGGACCTACACCAACAATTTCGATGGCTCAAGTCTAAGTGAACTTGGGAAGACAAATCAAGCCTGGGAAGAGGGATAGGATATTGGTGGCACTGCCACTGCCAATACTGCCCCCTCATTCCATTCTGCCCACCCCCGCCTCCCCCCATACTGGCTTACTGGTGCTGGGGAACATTGCAAGGGTGCTGGCATGCAATTACAGTGGCCCCACTGTACAAAACTGTGTGCTGCTTTTTGTGACTGCCATGTATTAAAAAGGCAAAGAACCCTCATTCCACTCTCCTCCACCCCCAGCTTCCCTATAGTTCTTTTAAGATGGATCTATCTCCTTTAAAAATAACACTCAGAAACAAATTTTGAGGTACTTAGATGCAGTGCTGTATCTCTGGGACAAATTTAGCAATGATGTAAAAGGGTGTGGTAGTGCAACTTGTACTGACTCATCGGTCCATGGACATGCAAAATAAGCTAGCTAAAGCAAGGCAGAAATGTGTGCAGAGGAACATAACTAAGCCAATATAGACAAACATCCCACTTTATGAATTCCAGGCCTCAACCTCAAACGAGAACAGTTGCTGATATTGAGGCTTGGCACTGATTAGAGAGTATGTCAGGCTGGGCTCATTTGAAACCTGCCTTTACAGCAAAAGGAAATAAAAGTGTCAATCACATGGATTGCTTGCATAATATAGTTACTTCCTCCACCAGTTCCCCACTCTACCGGAGCCACTAATATTGTGGTGGCATGGAACCACATGGTACAAGTGATGTGGAATATGACAATATGGAGCTGTTTTCTTCGCATTAACAATACTGGTAGGTAATCAGTAGAGTGGGTCACATTTAGGTTGCTATTTTACTTTGTTTGTGGCTTCACTATTTGAACAAAACTATGGAATTATATATATTCCAATAATATTTTACATTCCTCTGGATTAATTTCAACTCCAGCAGGCTGTTGCAGTTGTCCTACTATTCAGGACATTCACGTACAATTATAAACACATTTTTTGTGCTAATGTTTGCAGCTCCTCTAGGCCTACAACATACTACAAATGGAGTTGGGCTACTCTGTCTCCCCCTAATGCTTCTAGAATGGATACAATGGCCCCTTGCACAGCACTACTTGGTCATATACTTTTGCAGAGTATATGGCGAAAGCAGCCAACAGTAGCAGCAAATGTGCTGTTGGTGTACTGTAAGATGAAAAAGTTTGAAAATCGCTGTGCTACGGTAACAAAGAACCAAAACGTTTAGATAAACTTCTTAGAAAAATGGCAGCCAGTATTGAAATAGCTTGTCAGAGCCTGGTTAAGGTTTATACTAAGAAGAAAAGTGTTACCAAGATACATTTCATACCTGTATGTGTTCTTCTGTGAGCTTTAAGGTGGGAGCTTTTAGTGTAAACCTTGTTGCAGCCTTCGTAATCACATCTGTGTATTCTCCGTTTCCTTTGCGTGTCAGGAGATTCCACAGGTAAAGGCCTCTTTCCAGGCTGAACTATAACCGAAGGATGATTCCTACATGAAGTTAAGTTACAGGTCAAATAGAAAATCTTCATAGAAATACCTTTCTTAGCAGTATACCACAAAGCTCCTTTATTCACTATCCCTCTGTCTTTTGGCAGCATGAAACAACATTACATGTATGTGGAAAAATTCAAGCAAGCTTAGCAAATTTCATGGACTTTAGTGGTAATATTTTGGCTCTCTTCCCTGTCAGTGGTTTTATTCATTCTCTGAAATGAACAAAACCAGAGATATTCTTCACAGCATGTTAAGATTTTTCATTTATTTTTTAAGATCAGGCTCTTGTTTCCTCAGACAAGCAAGCTTAGGTTTTTCTAAATTCTCAGTTAGTGCTTCCAGTGAACTTTCATTGCTTTTGTTTACATACTTTTCCACTGCTTAGAAAATAAATTTTAAATGAATTGGCTGACAGCCTTTTCATATTATTAAATCCATCCCTTCTTTTGCCTACTTAGCCAAACTCAAGAGGCTTTATTGTTCATCCTTTAGAGACCAATTAAGAACTTCCTGTTTGGGGCAGGCAAAAGGGTGCGGCCTCCCTTCACTACTAATGTCAATTCCTAAAAGTAGAGGAGAGAGAAAGTACATGTGTATACGTCAGACACACCCACAGGATGTCTGAAATTGTCTCTCTGGCGTTTTTAAATATAGCTGGCTTTTTTGCTTTCTGAAAGGTGCTGTGCAGGTAACATGCACAAATTAGAAAGCATAATGATCACAAGAGCCACAATTGAGACAAGCTCAATGGAAACAGCTCTTACAAGTTTTAGGACTAGATTGTAATATTAAAAGGCAAATACTGAGAACAGATAAAATCTTTAGTATCCAAGTTAGAGCAAGACAAAAAACATGGCAAATGACTCAGATCTATTACCATGTAGGAACCATAGAAAAAACTTAATTTACATTTTTAGCAATTTTGGACACAATCCTAACCCCTTATGTCAGTGCTTTCCAGCACTGGCATAGTGGTGCCAATGGGACGTGTGCCGCATCCTGCAGTTGGGTGGCACTCACAGAGGCCTCCTCAAAGTAAGAGAATGTTTGTTCCCTTACCTCAGAGCTGCATTGCCCTTATGTCAATGCTTTCCAGCACTGACATAAGGGGTTAGAATTGCGCTCTTTGTAGCTTTATTCAGAATTCAAAATGAAGATCCTCAGAAGTTACTATTGAAAGGCATGATGGCTAATAGGACAGTTAGACTATGCTGTATCTTGTATTTCATCTGTGTGCAGTTTAAAAATAAGGATATCTGAAGTATAGTTTTCAAAATTGCTTTAACACCCAAAGCTCTTGGCCAAATATATAACAGCAGTAAGCTGTACTATCTCCGCTCCTTAAAAAACTGGAGAAAGGGCCTAGCTGTAAGTCATAATGGCAGCATGGGTTCCAAAAACAATTTCATATCTTTGCCACTGGTAATTGAGTTTCTAAAGCACATACATGTGACTGAGTTACAGAAGTAGTCAATGTCACTGATGTAATTTTTCTGCATTGGTTATGTTCTCAGAGAGGTGTAAATGGCAACTCCGTCTAACAATAATATTAAGATTACTATCATTCTTATGATTGCTACAAAAGGCATTTACTTATAGTGGAAAAAATGGGATTATATTTATGGGATCCTACTTGTGAAAAAGTGTATTATTTACTTGCCAAAAAAATATCTCTAGGTCAGCGTTTCTCAACCAGTGGTACTCATACCACCAGTTGTACCTGAGGTGGTGTCTCATGGTATGCGTGGGACCCCCCAGACCCCTGCTGCATGGCAGTGAGACCAGCAATGCAACTTGACAAGCAGCAGTAGGAGGCTCAGCTTGGTGGGAAGAGCTTCAGTGTGCACTTTTTGCATATTCATAAAAGCCCCCCCCCCCACATCTGCCTTGACCTCTTACTGGTGTGCTGCAACTGACCTCCTAATCTGGAAGTAACTGGTGATGACATCATTACCCGTTACTTCCTATGGTACTTCCAATAGGTGGACCGTGTGAAGTGGTACAATGGTGAACAAATGTTGAGAAACACTATTGTAGGTATACAAAAAGATTTAGCAAATCCGTAGATAAGTATATTTAAGCACAAGGAGGTATTTCTGCAAAAGGTAAAATTATCTTCCATAAAATCATTTTGTTGTGGTTTATTTAACCACTCTCATGCCCCCACACTCAGAGCTTTTGCTATGATGGTTGCCTGGGTTAAACGGCATTTCCTGTAAAACAAGAACACCAAAGGGAAGATTTCAAGCTGTGCTATGTGATTGGGTTTCAGTAGCCCATTCATGTTTACCTAAAGCCTTAAGTAGAGGAAATAGAAGCAAGTTCAAATTGCAGAATCTACCAAAGCGCATTATGAAAGTTAACTGCTTTTATTTTTACATTTAACACAGGAACAAAGAGTGGTGTGGCTCAGTTTCCCTAATTTTTTAGACCGGTCTCTCACTCCCCCAAATTCCCAAGTAGGATGTCTGACCTCCATTTTCTGCATCTAGCACTTCTGCCTTTCAAAAAGTGGACAAAAAATCAAGGATTGCAAGTGTTTCTTTTGTACCTTCGAATAATTGATGTGCAACTCTTCTATTTTTGGATCTAACATACAATGTGAAATCACACTTAATTCTTCTGCTCAAGTGAGATAAGATTCCAGTTAGCTACTTACTCTTGAAGCATTACTTGAGGGGGTGACAACGAGGTAATCAATGGAGGGGACATCTGTTCAGGATAGTAGTCATGCTGAGGGGATTCCATGCCTGGTTCTACTTTAATTGCTTTCTTTAATGTTGACTTCTCATAAGATTCAATTACAGGGACTGCAGAAAAGAAAAGGTAAGTAAATGGTAAAGAAAGGAACTTGACTTCAAAACATATTTTCATTTTTTACATCCTTCTATAGGATTTAGAATTTGAACAGAATTATTTTATCCATGCAGGTCTATACAATTGACTACTATGCTATACTACAAAATTACATGTAAATAGCCACTTTCCTTGGTCACCTGTGGCAAGTAAAAATCTCTGCCAGCTGATGGACAGGAAGGTTTTATAAACTGGAAGAGAGACGGTCACTTTCTGCCCCTAGCAGGGGGAAAATGAACTGCTGAATATTTTTATGGACTAGTGACTTTTTTTGCAATGCTATTTTTTATTACATTCTTATCTCACCCTTCTTTCTGGGCAGCTATATAGTTAAGTCTTTCCTCACCCTCAATTTAGCACAAGTTTGGCACAAGTTCCTCCAGCAAACATCTTGCTTGAGTAAGGCTTGGAGCCTGTGTTTCCTCTGCGTAAGTGTAATTAACAACTTAATTATCCTACATTTATCTATATTTGAAGCATAAGAAATGGGAAGGAAACTGCACAAGAACAAATTATACCTGGCACACTACTTGGATTTTCCAACTCGTCTGAAAGAACTGTGGACACCATAATAGGCTGTTGGAGGTGAGGAGCATACATAAAAGGGACAGGCTGTACTACAACGGGTTGTATAACTGGAAGAATCCCGGGGCTTCGAAGTCCATGGCGCGAAAGAGCTGCCATCACTGGAGGGATAGTTAATGGCATACTAAATGGCTGTATTCCAGGCGGCGTCAATTTCTTCATTGGAGGGCTGGGTGAATGTAGGTTTAGTCCAGGTGAGCCTCTCCTATGTATAGTCTGGAATTTCAAAGGAGAACTTCCAGCTGAAGGTGGTGAACTCCTCTTGTTCACTGTGAGATCAACAGGCTCTATTTGCACACCATTGCACAATCCTTCTGGAATTTGGTAGAATTTGCTGGGCATCATATTTGGTGTAGAATAAATGACACTGTATTTGTTGGGCTTCATTTGATCCATGTAACCAGAGTTGAATGACTATAATGAAAGGGGAAGGGGACACAGAAAGAAAGGTAAGATGAAATGGAAGCCATCACATGAAACAGGCAAAAATAGAAATGCTTTTGAAAACAGGAATTATTTATAGACTCAGAAGTAAGCTCCAATGAGTTCAATGGTACTTACAATGTCATAGAATTGCAGCTGGGCATGAGCTTTCTACTCCCTGCTGGAGCAGTGCTGCCAAAGCGGCTACTGCTGTATCCAGCGAGCACTGCAAAGCACCACAGGTTTCCTTGGGGGAAGCCCCGAAACTCTACAGTGGGTTTTCTCAAGTCTGTACTGGCTATTTTGCCGGCACAGACTTGAGAGACTCCCATGTCAGGCCTTCCGGTCTGACACAGAGTTCAGGATAGAGAAAAGCTCCACTGATCCCACCCCCCTCCCAGACCGGTTCCTTCCCCACCCTGCCCTTGTTCTGCCCTCCTCTCCACCCCCAGAGGCTGCACCACTGCCTGGCAGTTGCACTCAACATCAGCGGTGGCATGTCCTCTTCCTGTCTGCTTGCTGGGTCCCGTAAACATGCTTTATAGATATTTACGGCACCCAGGCACCTGCTATGGCTCAGCGCTGGTGCTGGGCCAGTTTAGGATTGGGCCTTCGGTAGGCTAAAAACTCAATATCCTTTCAATTTCTCAGACTGCTTGAATAAAGAATTTCCATTGTGTGGTGCTATACTGGCACAGAAATGACCTGTCAGCTGTTTCTGTGCCAGTCAAAAGAAGCTGCATTATTTTGCCAAGGTTTATTTTTCATGTTTCTACTGAACAGCATATTTTAGTATAAATATATTAAAACTAAGATGTATTAATTTTCCCTGTATGTTATGTTAATAAGCAAAGAAGAAATAATGTTCTATGATGGAAACAAACAAAAAAAGGGAATTTCTCATATTGAATAAAGACAATTTAAAATCTATAAATAAATGGATTAATAATTCAATCTTGGTCACTCAACCTAACTATTTGCTAACTGTAGTTACAGAAAGTCAGGATTGCTAGATTGAACATCGTGGGAAAACCCAGTTTGTTATAAATTACAAATGAATGTTGAAAACTTCTCCCTGTCACACACAAAGGGGATGTGAGTCTGGCAACTGTTAACACTAAACCAGAATTTTGTATGATGTCTGCAGTTTGACCTTTGCGGACAAACTTAAGTTTGTATAAACTGATTACACACACAATTGTATTCTCACTATTAAACTGGTATGAACTTAAAAAGTCATGTGGCATCTTAACATAGATTTAGTGCAGAAAAAACTTTTATGGAGGGTAACTTTGGGCGCAATCCAGCCCTTGACTTGCCGTAAGGCACGTTTGCGCCTCCCCGGGAGGAAGCTGGGCCAGCACTCAGAGAAGCTCCAGCCTGTGGAGGCCAACGCAAGGCTCCACGCTGGCTTCTTCTGAACGCCTTGCATCTGTTTGGCTGCGCAAGGCTCTGAGGTAGGCAGGGCCGGGGCGGGGAGGAGGCGGGAGGGAAGCATTCCTGGGCAGGGGGAGGGTGGGCAGTGGACAGCCCCAGGGGCGGGCGGGGAGCAGGTGGTATGGCTGGGATTCAGCAGTTATGTTGGATCCCAACCTGTTCCCGGAGAGAATGGAGCGGCTCCAAGCCGCTCCGCTCTCCTTGGACTTGTGCCACCTCAAGAGGTGGCGCAGGTGCGAGGAGATCCATAGGGGCCAGCGGTCCATTCCCAGAGGTAAGGGGAAATGTTTTCCCTTGTCTCTGGTTGAGCCACTTTTGGCCCCTATCCTGTGCTGGATACAGCGCAAGCCTCTTGGCTTGACTGTTCCAGCGCAGGATAGGATTGCGCCCTTTGTCAGATGCATGAAGCGCTAGCAAAAAGACACAAATGTATAGAAAATGGGGGGGGGGAGGGCTTGTGAACTACTATTGTTGAAAGGCAATATATAAGTATTAATAATGGTAAATAGTGAACCAAAAGGCCATGAAATTGAAACCTTAATATTAGCTGTAACATTTTTATTCAAAGCCCAAATGTATTCAAAAACAGTTTTGCTAATTTACCAAACTTTAATTTTGCATAGCATGGTTAGAACATATCACAAGGACTAATTTTACAAATGTGATCTTATCCTGTACACATTTGGGTCCTGCACAGAAACATCACAGCTCATCACCCCTTGCTTTTCATGGCCCAAATTCACTATTCACACATTTATTTTCATGGTGCCCATTTGTAAACTACAGGTGGGGCCTCAGTATCCACAGGGGATCCAGTTTTGGACCTCCCACTGATACCAAATTTCATGGATACTCTTTTCAGAAGAAAATGTTCTTTTGATGGTACTGTAATATACAAAAGTTTCAAGTAGCAATGCTTGTTCTCCATCATCAAGCTTCTCAAAGTTTAAAACACACTTAATACTTTATTAAAGATCAACTGCTACAGTTGATGTTCCATCTAGCCCTCTAGTTTTGCGACAACTGAAGAGGGTTAAGGTGTGGCCTGAGAATGGTCTCCAGGGAATCTGGTGTAAACCAACTCCCTCTATGGGCACTTTTGCATATTGCTACAATGAAGCCAATGACAAAATGCCTTTAAAGCAGTGGTTCCCAGACTGTGTGAAATCACAGGGGTGCCATGGGATGTCCTCTTATTCTGACTGTTCTCGGTGCCACCATCTTGATTGTGTGAAATTTTGCACAATCAAAAATCGTGGGACTCAGGGGAGCCAGGAAGAAGGGGCAACTGTGAAAGAAGGATGCCATGACCATGGCAAATTTGGAAACCACTGCTTTAAACCAAGTTAATTAGTATTTGAAGAAACCTCATCACATTGTCTCCAATTGCATTTAGCACATTTCTATAGGGCACCTTGAACTGCATTTTCAGGGTGGTTTATGACATTACCAAATTCATTATAAAAATATATTAAGCTACAATTATAACAATTAACACAGCTGTTAAACCAGCAGCCAAGGCTTGTTCTTTGATTAGGAAGCTGCCTTATAGGGAATCAGACCATTGGTACTTCTAGCTCACTATTGTTAAAGACTCTCTAGGTCTTCAGTCAGAAATATTTCTGTGCCCTACTTGGAAATGTTAGGGATTGAGCCTGGGCCCTTCTCTGTGCAAAGCAGATTCTCTACCACTGGCTCACTTTAGCAACAATACAGCAAGGAAGTGCAAGGCAAACTATCTCCAGTGGTTCTCTATCTCGAACCCAGAAACTCAGAGGGAAGGCTTAAGCCATTTCTGCCCAACATTGCATATTCACAACAGAAATCAAATGTGCATACCTGTGGACTGGGCAGAAGTGGGTTAATTTAAGTTCAAATTGTTTAAATATATAAAAACTGCACTAATGTTTCTTTAAAGGAAGTAGGTGGATTACAAGCCAGCATAGTTAGATATCAACAAGTTTTAGAAACACAAATTAATGAAATTTCAATTTGGACAAGCAGAAAACTGGGGAATCAAAATGCTTGGTTTGTACCAATGTAGCTTTTCAACAAGGTGAAGCAACATCTTATTGACGTGACTCTTTCAACAACAACAGGAAACTTGGCAAGTAGCCAAACTGTACACATATTTACTCAGAAGCACTTTTCACACTGTTTGGTGTAACTTGCATACAAGCAAGTGTGCAAAAGACTGTAATCTAAAAGGTAAACCACAGAACTATCTAAAAATTTCTGAATCCTGGTTTATGAATATTCTTTAGAGGCCTCTCAGTCCTGTTGCTATGTGCAAACACTATGATGCTATGGAAATACTGGTAGAGTATTTGTGATGAAGCCAGTCAAATATATTTCATTAAGCTTTTAGGTATTCACCAAGTGCCTGGGATTTTCCATGCCTACCTTGACCAAAGGTTGCTTTTCAAATACATATAAACTGGAAAAAAAATTACCAAAATAAGCTAGGAGTTGCTATATTTCTCCACTTGGCACATCTAGGACAAAGCTCAATTAATCAGGTCACACTTATGATCTCCACCCACATATGGACGCTCCATAAAGAAACAGTTGCAGTGTGTTAATCTGAAATAAGTTGCTACATATCATAAAATGTTTTCATAATCACCAGCTTTATCGTTATGAACTCACAAATTCTGCAGGAGCCACATACGCAACATGGCAAGATTCGTATAATAGACTTAAAAAACAAGGAACAGTGTGGGAGGGTCTTCTCTGCTTTAGAAACTATCTTGTGGAACTCCCTGCCAGAGGATATCTGTATGGCCTCCACCTTGGTTATTTTATTTTTTTTTGCAGGGAAATGAAAATCTTTCCATTTTTTCAGGCACTTAGGGCACAATCCTAACTCCTTATGTCAGTGCTTTCCAGCACTGACATAAGGGCAATGAAGCTCTGAGATAAGGGAACAAACATTCCCTTAATTTGAGGATGCCCCCGTGAGTGACACCCAACTGCAGGATGCAGCACAAATAATCTGAGGTCTCCTCACCAACTGCAATTGACTGCCCAATCCTGAACAGTGTGCGCCAGCTCTCCTAGCAGTGGTGATGTAAGTGGGGACGTGGGGGGAGGTGGGGAGGAGGTGTTCCAGGGGAGGGAGCAGGTAGGGAGGGAGCAAAGCTTCACCAGATCCAGAGCCTCTGTGTTGGGATCTCCGCCCGACATGGAGGCTCTTGATTCACTGCCGACCTTCAGGTTGGCAGAGAATCGAGTAGCCCCATTGCAGGGCTATTTGCTTTACCTGGGGGAAGGGACAAAAGTCCCCTTCTCCCGAGGAGCCGCCAGCAGCTGCCCAGAGTGTGCAGGATGCGGTGGCAGGCATGTTCGGCGTTGCTGCAGTCCCGCACAGCTCAGGATTGGGCTTGTGTGTCCTTAACGCTGTAACCAGGCAGGAGTCTCTCACTGTTCATCATGCTCAACAAGTAAAGGCAGGGTAAGCAAAAGAGGTACAATCTAGCATGGTGGGTCTGTTATTACAGGGTCTGATTTGCACTGAGTCACCTCCACGGATCTTACTAGTCTGTCTGTACTAGTGGTGAACGGCATGAAAAATGATAACAGCCCTGCTGTGGTTTGTGAGCGTCTCATATTTGGTTCAACACAAAATTCTATACAGGAAATGCTCTCATTGTCTAGTTCCTCTTGGCTGGTTAGAGTAGGCTTTTTGCAACTTTATCATTCCCCAATACCTAATCACCCATAAGGAAATCTGTGAATCTCTTATAACCTCCAGTAAAGTTCTACTTTCCTGTTCTAGATTTGTATATATTTATTTCATTTAAAGCATGTACACCCCACCTTTCTACCAAACATAGGTCCTCAAGGTGGACACTGCTCATATAGCAAAGGCATCTGAGCATAACTATTAGTAGCAAATAGTTTTTCTACCAAATTCAGTGATATGGAAGAATTGTTTACTCCAGCATAAAAGCAGTATGTTAACCATTTCACATTAGATGTAGTCAGCAGGTGATACTGCAATTAGATCTACTATATAGCTATCCATCATGTGTGTAGTAACAATTCCACAAATGCATGATCCAAAATAAAGAAGACAAAATGCTCTGGGTGTGTCCTCCTATTATGTGAATAAGTTTAGCAAATCCTTTAGAAACTACACCCATATGGTATAGCTAAGGTACAGCAATTTGTTTTATTTTTCTGACCTCAAGTCTTAATATAAACTGATTGGAGCACACACACACACCCCACCCACCCAAAAGGTTTTGAATCCAGGACACACAGGTTACAAAGATATCAACTACAGTTTTAAGAACAGGAAAATGTTTGACTTCTTGACAGTTTATGAAACTGCAAGAAGCTGCAGCTCAAATGCAAAAACAATGCACTACTTGCCACACTGGACACTTAACATTAGTACTGTGCATTAGACACCATGGCCTCCCTCCCTTACCAATGCGCAAATTAGTAGAGACTGCAGGAGCAGGTAATGTATATCAAGCTAGAGTTTCCTAATCCATACTTCTCTGGGGCTTAGCCGTAACTTAAGCTCACTTCAAACCCTGACCACACGCACATACCATTAAGAGCAATGACATTTTTTAGCAATTTAAATTGTTTGAACTATGACTACAAAATTTAATGTACAATTAGGTTAACTGATTAGAAATCTGAAAATGGATTTAAAAGGTATCCCTTAATTAACTGACTGACAGATTTTTGATAAACTGTGAATCACTGTTAATATGTAGTTATATTTTTAATATGTACATTTAATATGTAATGTATATTTTTAATATGTATAGTGAACCCTCAAACGAATGAATTAATGGGGGGAAAGTCTGTTAAATCCAAATGCAATGCAATGCACATTACATATATGACTAGTCTTTAAAGAAGCAGATAGCAAGTTAAAAGTTCACCTCAGTGCCTATAAAATTAAGTCCTACCGATCTTGGTGGGATATACTTCTACAAACTTGGCTCATCTCCCTTTTTGTGGCTTGCCAACCTTTTTGGCCAGGAGTCATGAAATACACCCTGCATTAATGTGCTCTGGACTGTCCTAAGTGTCACTGAAACTTGACAAAGTACCAATTTGGCAGCAAATTCGCCAAGCAATGAATGGTAACATAATTTATGTGACTGATGGGCTGAATTAGTAGACACAGAACTAGGGAACACCTGAGCTCACGCAGCACTGTCACAGCACTTACCCTCAAGACAACTGCTAGATGGACCCTTGATATACCAGATAGGCTGCAATTACCTGCTGGTAGATTCTCACTGAACTTCAAGAATTATCTCTAGCCTCTGTAGACGTAGGCCTGCAGGTACTTAAATGTAGCTTAAACACAGTTCCTCCCTGGCATAGGAATCAAGATGCCTTTGGTTTACAAAGAACCACACTGCTTATCTAAGGAGACTTTCATTTCATTTAACTGTAGGGCAGCTCTTTTATCTTGATCAGAAAAAAAATGTGAAATAAAGGAGGTACCATACATTTTTTTTAAAACATCCAAACTTCAAAAACTAATACAACTTTAAATAAGTGTGAGCAAAACACATGAAGGTAAAGAAATATATTGTTGCTCTAAAAGGGGTTTTTTTTTTTTTTAACTCAACACTACATTTTGGAGACTTTCTTAAAAAGAATAACAAAGGGTAATAACCATGGCAACTTCGTGCCTCAGAGGGCCTCAAAGTGACCCTTATGTCTTGTATAACCACTGTTGGCAGGACAATCAACAGCCAATACATGGAGATGATCTAATTTTATAAGCTTCTCATTACCAGCAAGCCCTCAGATACAATCCTCAGTTCAATTTTTCCCCTTCGTGACTATTTTCCAAGTATACAGAAGCAAACAAAGCAAACAGGCTTATGGCACCAGGCGTGCCCTGGAACATCCTAGAGTAAGTTTGTTTCCAGGGCCAAGGTGCTCCTTCCTTCCTATGTCATAGCTCTGACAGTAATTCTCAAACAGCAACATGAAAAGAAAACATGGGCTGTACAAATAAGGCTAACACCTACAAATACAGAAAGACTTCTAATGTACAGGCTGAGAAATTGTTAAGTGCTGAGTTACAGGACAGCCATTTCCCCCAAAGTCCAGTGCTGTTAACAGTTGCACAACAGGAAGAAATTCAAGAGGCACATCATTTCCTAATACTCATGTGCATGCGGGGAAATGGACCCTGCCAAACAGATGCCTTCCTCCCCCTTCCCTAGCCACGGAGGCACTCGCTGGTCCACTGCTGCTGTTATTCACAGGGGAGTGAACATGCGAGCAAAGTGGTGGTAAAATGGGGGGGGGGGAATTTAGGCAGTGTGAGGGCATGGGCTGGCACCGCATGGAACTTAATAAAACTCTAACAGGGCAGTTAGTACCCCCCCCCCGCTGTGGTCCTGATTCCAATTGCTCCCCCTCTACTGATAACCAATTCAGAGTTGTGTCATTAGGTGCAACTGCATAAACCATGTTAGTAGAAACTTTTAACAAGTAAAGACTGACCACTGGAACTGGTTCCATTGCTTCTTGTTTGATAGGGACTGGGTCAAACATTAGCATCTTCTCAGTTCAACTCTACTTGTGGTAGCGTTGTCCAGGTCTCTAAGAACATGAGGAAAAGAAATAGAGTTTCTTAGTTATTTTTTTAAACCTATTAAAATGCATTATACTACTACTGTGACACAAAGCACTATCCAGACATTATCTCAATAATCCTTAGAAGAATCCAATAAGGCAGTGGTACTCAAACTGGTGGGACGTGACCCACAAGCTTGTGTGATGATGCCCTGTTCCCTTTAAGGGACAGGAGCAGGGGGAAAGCAGTGAAGCGATCCCCAGGATTGTGCTCCTGTGGTGGAAGGGGGCTATTTTTAAATTAAACATATGTGCTCTCAGGGTCCGGGGTGTGTGGGGAGCCCTGCGGAGAGCTCGCAGGGCTCCATGCAATTTCTAAATAGTGTAAGTTGCAAGCAGGATTGCAACTGAGAACAAAACAGCTAATATTATAATGCCGTTGTACAAATCAATGGTAAGGCCACACCTGGAGTATTGTGTCCAGTTCTGGTCGCCACATCTCAAAAAAGACATAGTGGAAATGGAAAAGGTGCAAAAGAGAGTGACTAAGATGATTACGGGGCTGGCGCACTTTCCTTATGAGGAAAGGTTACGGCATTTGGGCCTCTTCAGCCTAGAAAAGAGGTGCCTGAGGGGGAACATGATTGAGACATATAAAATTATGTACGGGAAGGATAGAGTGAATAGAGAGATGCTCTTTACACTCTCACATAACACCAGGACCAGGGGACATCCACTAAAATTGAGGGTTGGGAGAGTTAGGACAAAAGAAAATATTTCTTTACTCAGTGTGTGGTTGGTCTGTGGAACTCCTTGCCACAGGATGTGGTGATGGCATCTAGCCTAGATGCCTTTAAAAAGGGATTGGACAAATTTCTGGAGGAAAAATCCATTACAGGTTACAAGCCATGATGTGTATGTGTAACCTCCTGATTTTAGAAATGGGCTATGTCAGAATGCCAGATGCAAGGGAGGGTACCAGGATGCAGGTCTCTTGTTATCAGGTGTGCTCCCTGGGGCATTTGGTGGGCCGCTGTGAGATACAGGAAGCTGGACTAGATGGGCCTATGGCCTGATCCCGTGGGGTTATTCTTATGGAATTAATGGCATGTGGAAGACAACTAACAAGCTGGCAAGATTTAAACTTGAAATGTCCAAGTTCACAGACCACAGTTACTCTCTTAACTGTGTCACAAAATTGCCCTTATCTGATCATTTTAGGTTGCAAGTTTTAAGTGTAATGACCCTTCATACATTCTGATGGCATGTGATATTTCTTGACTGTTTCAGAAAACTCCCTTAAGTTTATTATGCTAACAAAGTTGCTTATAATTATAAGAGGGCAAATATATATCTTTTTTTTTTTTAAAAAAAATTGTCATAAAGTCATTTGTTAACAGTTTTACAACATAGATAGAACTCTTTATGAAAATATAAGCAGTTAGAAACACAAGTTTTCACTTTTTCTAAAAAATGTCTTACTACCACCACCACCAGCACCACCACCACCACTACTACTATGCTGCTATCCAGCTAATTCATATGCTTCTGATTAGCATGGAAAAAAGGTGCAATAATCACTCTTGCCTTTTCTTCCCTGCAAAAAATTATGTTAATCACATATATGCTATTTGTGCTCAATGACCACAGATGATGTCTGTCAAAATTGCATCCTGGGATGAACAAAATCCTATGCCAGTGATTCATGTAGTACATTATCAGAAAAAAAGCCTTTGCATTTGCCATTTTTGTTAACCAGTAATGTCCAAAATAGATCTCAGATTAAGCCTCCTTGTTGAAGTGCAATGTAAGAGGCAGAAAAAAACCATTGATTGAATAGATCTTTTGTTAGAACTGGGAGGCTGGGCCTGAATTTCCAAGGGTAAAATTGGTATAAACAGTGACTTATAAAGATGAATTAAATTATTACTACCATGTGTTTTGGATGCAATCAAAGCTATAGTCCATAAGATACTAACTTGGCATGAAAGAACTAAAACAAAGAGTCCCACTGAATCCTATGTTTGACAAGAATATTTGACCCCTTTGGAATAACCTAACTACAGCTTATCTGCACTACAGAGTGATGTTCTGGTAAACATCTGACTGCATAAATGACTGTGGCCCTACTGAACTAAATGGACTAGATCCTTTTCCCTGAGCTGGCTAAACTGGTGCTTTGTGAGCTGTCTGTTGTGCTTTTGGCAGGTAGCTGCCTTCTGCCTGCTTGTCCTGGTCTGCAAGCCATTCTAGGCCCAAATCCTAACCCACTGGCCAGCAATGGCATAGATGTGCCAATGGGACATGTGCTACATCCTGCATTTGGGTGGCACTCACGGAGGCCCCCTCAAAGTAAGGGAATGTTTGTTCCCTTATCTTGGAGCTGCATTGCCCTTATGTCAGTGCTGGAAAGTGGGTTAGGACTGTGCCCTTAGGGTGTTAAAGGGCTTTTCTGCAAGGCATTTTGTGGCAGGAACCAGAAGCCATTAGCAGTGGTCCCATCAACAACTGATGCACATAGTGATGGGGTTGGCAGAATGGATCCCTGACATTAAGTGGTACGTACCTGTAGACTACAGCAGAGCAGGTCATAAGACTACAGTCTAACTACCTTTATGATTACTGTATATAAGGAAACAATAGGCTCCCTCTCAATATCAACATTAAGGTCCTTAAAGAGTAAGTCTCAAATAGAGAGAGAACAGTGTACTCAGGGAACATAAACAGCCTTACAAAATTCTGTATCATTTTCAAATCATATTGGATTTCTGTAAATGAGCTGGAAACCAGAGTTGGGAACAGATGCAAGTACTGTAGTTGCCAGCAATAATTACTTCAAGTTACTTCAAGAAAGAAAATTTTCTCTTCTTTTTTTATAACAAAAAAAAAAGCTAATTAGGAGAGGATCAGCAGACTGCTAATGAGGCCTCAGTCAGAACTGACATTGCAATTATTTCTCAAAGGAAAGGTTTTATTAAGTAGGACAACTCAGCAAGTATGTTTGTAGCAACTGTAAAAAATGTAAGATTGTGCCCTCAGCAGTCCTATTTAGTTCAAAAGAAAAGAGCCACTCCTAAATTATGTTGCCCAACTCAAGCTTATTTGTAATATAATATTACCATCTCTTAAATATCCAAGACTGGTTTGTCATACTTGCCAAGAGTCAACAGGAAAAGAACAACAGGGGAGAAAGGAATGACGCACTAGATGGGCAAAATCCTTATGAATAGGAATGGCGAATATTACACAAGCACAGACAGAATGCCCATTTCTTTCAAGGGTCTTACGCACCTGACTGGTAGTGCTGGAAGTCTTCAATGTCCATGCTGGGACCCCCTGGAGAGGTACAGCATGTTTGCGATGATCACTGCCAGGCATTAGGACTGAGATCAGTTGATTTAGGTCCTGATACAGATGTGGGGCACATATTAGAACGCCAGCCCAGATCTGGCCAAGGGTGAAAAGGGTAGTTGACCACACTCTCTCCCCAAAGATGTATCAATTTTTGAGGAGAGGGTGCCTGATGTGGTGCATTTGAAAAAAAGTCATCCCAGGAGACCTCTGTGCTGGATAAGTTCTGGCCACTTTCAAACCTCACTTTTCTGGGTAAGGTGATTGAGAGGCTGGTAGCATTTCAGCTCCAGAGGGTGCTGGATGAAATGTATTATCTGAATTCCTTTCAATCTGGGCTTTGGAACAGAGGCTGCCTTGGTCACCCTTGGTCATGACCTGCTCCAGATATTAGATGGAGCAATGTGTTGGTCCTATGGGACAACTCAGCAGCTTTCAACATCAGTGAATACCAGGGTTTCGAATCCACCACTGCCAACCATGTCAGGCTCCAGTGAGGGGCTTCAGTGACTGCATGCTGATCCAGGGCAGCAGCATCTCATGTTCAACGCTCTCTCCCTTCCTGTTCCCCAAACTTCCCCTTGTTTGGACATGTACCTTACTGGGGAAAGCTTGTTTAGTTTATTATAGTTTACTGCTGTTTTCCTGAGTTTTAACTTTTCTGCTGCTATTTTGTTATTTTATCTTTCAGTACTTTTTTAAACTGATAATACTGCTTATTGCTTTATGATTTTTTTTATTTAAAAAAACAGTTGTACAGTTGGCATTCTTCAGTTTTGGAAGACTATGGTATCGCGCTCTGAATAGCGGTTCCAGAACAGTGTCCTCTCCAGTGCGCGAAGCCTGGGTAAGGTAGATATGGAGGACAGACTGTTATCCATGCAGCAAATCCCCCCCTCCATGTCACTGAAATGGTCCAATGGAAAGGCAGAGGCCAGTACGGTTGGTTCCAGCGGCATTGCAGGAGTTGCCAGAACGTGACTGTGTTCAGCCATGAACTGCCTCAGGGGCTCTGGATTTTGCCTTGAGGTTGACTCCTGAAGCCTTTTCCATAACTGGATGTAGCCACAAGGCAGTGGAGGTTTGGGATCAGAGTTTTTCTTCTCTCAGATGAGCTGCCTTCCCAGGCTAACGAGTCCCATCTACCAGGTGGCTGTTTAGTCACCTCTTACGACAAGTACAGCCAAACTGAGGGCCTATTCTTATCCCCGGCCCCCAGGGGAAGCATTAAAACAATGCTGCTGCTTTTTAATTGATGCCATGTTCTTTGTTTTACATCTATATAAGGTTTTAATATTGCTTACTGTTACTGATTGGCTATGTGTATTTATTTATTTATACTCTGCCTTTCCAAAACTTCAAGGTGGCTACATAGTTTTATTCTATTTTATTTTGTCTTATTATGCATATTTTATGCTAGCAGCCCATGTCAGTGGGGGAAAGGCGGGTTAGAAATATAAAGGAACTATGTTTGAAATTTATTTTGATTATGTAAATCCTCTCTAGCAATATTATTTTATATCTGAAACACATCGGTATCTGGGAATGCTCACCTGGGAAGTTTACCATGCAAAAGCTCTTGAAATGCGATGGGTTTTAATACTGAATGTTTTTGTATGTTAAACCAAACCCATAGCCTGTGCTTAGTCATGAAAGAACGCTTTGGCGCTCTTGACTCTTTAATAGCATCTAAGCTATCCCAGCTTTAAAAAACAAAACAAAAACAGTGTGTGTGCCTAAAAAATATAAAGCACATATCTCAAGCATTTTAAGTAAATAAACATGCACACTGGCAATAATCTGCACACTTGTTCACAAAAGTTACATGCAAGTTAAATACTTTACAGGAAACTCCCTATGAAAAATTGTCTTCTGGTTCATGCTATACTTTTGCAAGGGCTGCAAGTGCTGAACTATATGCCCACATCTGTACTTAGCCAATCCTATCCTAGAATGTGGAGCTATTAAGAGTTGTACATTCAATTTGAATCCATAGGTGGCGCTAGAAATATACCACAGAATATTCCATTGTGTGCTATTCAGGTAAATTTCACTGTGAGGTGGCAAAAAACTAAACTTAAATTGCTTGTGAACTATTTTTGGTTTTCATCTAATGTACCAAATAGCAAAAGCTGAATATTTAAGATAGATAAATAGGTCCCAAAGTAAAGTCTAAAGTGAGACACTCATGACAAACCATACTGCAAGAGTTTATGCTTCAATAAATGTATTGGTCTTTAAGATGCTACAAGACTCTCTGTGGTTTTGCCACAGACTAGCACAGCTAGGAGGTTACACTACATAACGAAGCACTGGTTAAATAGTAAATCAAGGCTGTAAGAGCTGTGGATGGGATGAGGTTGTAGGAAGGCGATGGAAAGGCGATGGAAAAGTTATAACAATGGAAAATACATTGTTTATACTTAACAATATCAATTGGCTTAATAGAGGAAAATCTTTTAATAAGTGGCCTTGCAGAGTTTATTTAATTCCCCCAATTGAGGCTTGAACTTTTGAACTTCCGCTAACTGTTCAAAATTTTAACCACCTGAGCAATACACAAGGAGCTGAAGTGTGTCTTTGATGGCGGTTTCAGTTTTAATCATTCAGCACATTCTACTGGCTTGGGGCTGAGTCAAGGGTTTGCTGGTTATCTCTCCCTACTTTATCTGTGTATCAACACAGCATGGAGAAGTGCATTGTTTAAACTGATACACTATGGATACAAATGCTTCAAAATTTCCACACTGTGGCAGCTGCAAAAAAGTGTATCTGAAAATACCTGTTCAAACAAAACATATATCCATGTGATCTCTATACCTATGGGTATGAATACATGATGAACCTGCCTTATACTGGATCAGACCATTGGTCTCTGTAGGTCAGGATCATTGATCAGCAGTAGCTCTCCAGGGTTTCATACAGGAACTCCTTCCTAGTTCCTGGAGATGCCAGGGACTGAACTAGGGACCTTCTTCAGTTAAAATATATACTGTGCCACTAAGCTATGGCTTTTTTCCAAAAGCTGTAGTCAAGAAAGATTATGTGGAGGGTTAAATTCTTACACAATGGAATACATTTTAGCTTGAAAAGGTTTTTCAAATAATGTTCCTGGGTGTTCAGCTATAGGAAGCAAACATTTTCTTCTGGCCCAGTAGATTTTTTTTTGCAATACATCAGGTTTCAAGCCTTGCTGCTAATAGTGGCTGGCATGGGAAAAAATATTTCTGAAACATTTGGTGAAACCTAGCCAGCCACCACTGCAAGTGTTAGACAAAATCTGAACCTTTACATCTGTTCTCTTTCCAATACAATATTTACCCCAACCACAACCCAAGGGTTCAGAATTTTGTCTTTCCAGTGAGCTACTAAGGAACATTTAGTGTATTTCAAAAGCACATTCTGCAGGTATTGACACAGGAAACTGGGACAGCAGATTAGCTTTGAATGTGCAGTGATGCAGAGCCTTTTTCTCTCTTAGATTGGGAACTGAGTAATTGAACAAGAGCAAAACTAAAACAACTGCCACTGTACCAACTGGAACATTAACAAAAAGTAAAGGGATAGTCTTATGGTAAATACAAGGTAAAACAGTGGGGTCCTCACCTCCCGACCAGCTAAAAAGGAGAAATGTTTGGAAGGAAGGTAAGTTATATAGGGCCCAGTCCTATCCAACTTTCCAGCACTGATGTAGCCATGCCTGGGGAGTGCGCTGTATCCTGTGGTGGGGGAGGCAGTCACATAGGCCTCCTCAAGATAAGGGAATGCTTGTTTTCTTACCTTGTAGCGTCATTGCAGTTCTGGAAAGTTGGATAGGATTGGGCTCAAATCACATTATGGGGTGGAGTGTTGGAATATTTTGAGCATGACTAACTTTGTTTTTCTGTACCCAGATGGGTAAACAAATAATATCTTTGTTTTATCTTTGACACATTATTTTAGATGTCACAACTCATTTTTAAGTGTTAAACACACACTACACAAATAACCTTTCAAGCAGCAGGGTCACTAAAACCTTTTTAAAAAACCAATTCGATATGCTGTTTTGTATCAAAAATTTTTTTTTTTTTTAAATTTAGGTAAAAGTATCTAGGCTGTCTGTAATCTGAAACTAAATAATTAGACATGATCCAGTAAGCAAACATTCCACCCCCCCACCCAATCTCTGTGTTAAACAAGCTACAGTTTTACTTTCCTGCCTCCTCCCAGCCACTCCACCCTGTGGATTTTTGCCAAGGCAATGCAACTTGTCCAAACAGGACATAGCTTTTGATAAGATTCTGCTCACACCCTGTACTTCAGCAAGACAAGTGAAGCAATTGATTTTTGTATGTAAATAAGGACAGGTGCAAAGGTAAAGTCCAGGTAAAGTTGCAAAGCATGTATGCAACTGTAACTCAATAGAAAAAAAAAAAGTTAGGGAAGCAAAGAGAAGGACAATGTAATAACAGTCCTTGATTATAAGAAAGATTTCTATACAGAAAAAATCAGAACCCAGTCCAGTCAATGTAAAAAACTTTACCAATTTCAATGGGTAAGATTTACATGTGCTTTAGTGCCTACTAGTTTAAATGGTGGCTGGATTTTGCTTCTAACTAGGGAAGCAGGAAATGTTTTGCTTAATAGTTATGTTAAGTTTTGTTAAGTGTAATGTAAACTTTTGTTATTAGCATTCAGGGACCCATCCTTTGTCATTCAAATCAGACTGCTATTGATCAAGAGCAGGGGTGCCCAAACCCTGGCCCTAGGGCCACTTGTGGCCCTCAAGAACTCCCAATTCAGCCCGCAGGGAGCCCCCAGTCTCCATTGAGCTCTGGCCCTCCAGAAACTTGCTGGAGCCTGTGGTGGCCCGACGCAACTGCTCTCAGCGTGACAGCCAACTGTTCGACCTCTCATGTGAGCTGTGGGACAAGGGCTCCCTCCACTGCTGGTTGTTTC
This sequence comes from Tiliqua scincoides, assembly GCF_035046505.1. NCBI lineage: Eukaryota > Metazoa > Chordata > Lepidosauria > Squamata > Scincidae > Tiliqua > Tiliqua scincoides. The sequence goes on from NC_089826.1 coordinate 71,804,331, forward strand.
ATACCTGTGATGCAGTAGTGGCAGCAAAGGAAAGGTCGGTCTTGCTTTGTGCAAGGTCTTTTATAGGCCATGAGCTATTGCAAGACCTTCATTTCTTTAAGTTCCATCTCTAATTTATTCATTTATGTAAATTTATTCAAATTTGAAATGTAAATTAACTCTTTTTTCCCCTGGCCCCTGACACAGTGTCAGAGAGATGATGTGGCCCTCCTGACAAAAAGTTTGGACACCCCTGGTCAAGAAGATCCAGGTTCCTGTGCCTTTACGGTTGCAAGTTTAAGCACACTTACTAGGAAGTAAGTTCATTTAACTCAGGTGGACTTACTTTTAAGTAATAAGTTTAAGATTGAACTGCAAATCTTCAGAGATCAGGAGTCAATTACAGGCATGCCCTGGTACCTGAGGAGGTTCCGTTCCAGAACTGCCCCCAACAAGGGCAAGCTCTGCTCCCCTTGCCTTTGGAGGAGGCACGTGTATGGGGCCCTGCATACCCGATCCAGATAAGTGAATCCACCAATACGGGATCTGCAGATACCACTTCCATATATTATTCCTCCTCTTGAGAGAAGGTAGTGCCTGACTACTGCCTTATTTGCATCTAGAAGTGGCCCCACAGAACATCAGATGAAGAGAAATGAAAGACACTATGATCCCACTCTTTGCCATAAAAACAATAAAAAACTCCTAATTAACCTTAAGTCTTAACTATTAGGAATAGGGGTGCACATTCATTTTGTAACAAAATGAAAATCTGAAATGAACAGAATCCCTTTGTTACCAGTAACTATACAAATGCCCAGACTCACAAATGACTCCCACATCCCATATATTTATTGTTCATCTATTTTTCTGTAGCAGTTTCAGGGCTTTTTCCAGGTCTCAGGAAGACTCAACAAGCTGGACTTTTTGGGCCCCTCCCACTTAAGTGGACCCCAAGAGAGTTGCTCTACTGACACCACATGAAGACTAAGCGCACAAAGTTTGTCTCAGGAATCAGCAGCGAACCGTTGCAAGAAATAACCATTTTTGACACCAGCACTGGCGAAATCTAGTGGAGCAACATTTAGCAAATGATGCTATACATGTTTACTGAGAAGCTCCATTGTATGTAATGTATGTAAGTGTATACAGCAGTGGTTCTCAAACCTTTTAGCACCAGGACACAATTTTTAGAATGACAATCTGTTGGAACCCAATGGAAGTGATGTCATTAATCTGGAAGTGATGTCATGGCCAAAAGTGACATCATCAATTTAGGGCACAATCCTAACCAGGTCTACTCAGAAGTACGTCCTATTTTGTTCAATGGGGCTTACTCTCAGGAAAGTGTGGTTAGGATTGCAGCCTTAGACTCTAACCTAAGTCAAGATCAGCCAAAGGTCCCATTGCACAGCTTTGTCCCATTGTGTGTGCTTGTGCTGCTATTTTTCATAGCTCAGAATTCAAATATTCCATCTCAGAAGTCAAAGCAGAATGGATCTGTCTCCAACCATACTGCCCCCCCTTTCCAGCATCCCATCTTCCCACCTAATCAGGGCAAAGCACCATGCCTGTCTCCCACCAGGAGCTTGTCCTGCTCATCAGCTCTGTACCCTGTATTTTCATCTCTGTATTTTCAATGGTGCAATGCGACCCACTTGAAATTCACTCACGACCCACTTAGTGGGTCCTGGCTGACAGTTTGAGAAATGCTGATATATAGATTACAGACCTAATCTTATAGACCAGGGGTGCCCAAACTAAACCCCTGGGGCCGCTTGTGGCCCTCGAGAACTCCCAAACTGGCCTGCTGGGAGCCCCCAGTCTCCAATGAGCTCTGCCCCTCTGGAGACTTGCTGGAGCCTATGCTGGCCCATCACAACTGCTCTCAGCGTGACGGCCAACTGTTTGACCTCTCGTGTGAGCTGTGGGATGAGGGCTCCCTCCATTGTTTGCTGTTTCACGTCTGTGATGCAGCAGTGGCAGTAAGGAAAAAGCCTTTTATAGGTCATGAGCTATTGCAAGACCTTCATTCATTCATATAAGTTCCATCTCTAATGTAGTCATTTATGTAAATTTATTCAAATTTGAAATGTAAATTAACTATTCTTCCTGGCCCCCAACACAGTGTCAGAGAGATGATGTGGCCCTCCTGCCAAAAAATTTGGACACCCCTGTTATAGACTGATTCTACTCCACTAAATTCAACAAGAGGAGACCTTAAAGAACCTGCAACTATAAAAATGGTTAGTGCAGGTGGAAAGCCTGCCAAGAGGGCCTACAGCAGTGGGTAAATGCTTCCCATCAAGCATTTTCCAAGCCTGTCTCCATTGATTTCAACAGGTAGCATGCTAGAAAATGACTCTTCCCCTAAGGGTACTCAATGATGGGCTGTTTTTTCGACCCCATGAGCCATTTCGTTCATGCAGCTGGGTCACCCATTAAAAGCAGTAGAAAATACATAATACGAAAAAAAGAAAAATGCTACCAAATGAATGAAACAAATGATTTTAATAATTACGACCAAAACAATTTTTTTTGTACACCCCTAATTATGAGCATGGAGTCAGATGAGAAATAGCAACCCTGTATCTGGAAATACAAATACTTCAAAGAGGGGCAACATTAACCCTGGATAAAAAGAAGTCGGGGCACTCTGGGTGGGGTCAAAGATATGTTCTAGTTAACTTCAGTAGAAGTTTTTGGGTGGGGGGAGGGTGGGCGGTGGGTGGCCCCAGGGGCGGACGGGGAGAGGGTGGGGGGGCTGTGATTTGGCAGTTATACTGGATCCCAATGCCTGTTCCTGGGGAGAACGGAGCGGCTTCAAGTCCAAGGAGACCCATTGGGGCCAGCAACCCTTACCCAGGGGTAAGGGGAAAAGTTTCCCCTTGCCTCTGGCTAAGCCGCTTATGGCCACAATCCTGCGCTGGATACAGCGCAAACCTCTTGGTTTGCCTGTTCCAGCGCAGGACAGATTTGTGCCCTTAGTCTATTAATTTGTGAATTATAAATTGTAGACTCAGAGGAAAGTAGGAAACAATTTTACAATGAATTTGGGCAGATGACTTTAGGTGTGAAGTTTGCTATGATACTCCTAGGCAACAGGAAATGTTTGCTGTAGATGTAGACGGTGCAAGCCTACTATTCTGTTTGATGAATTAAAAAAAAGTTTAACCTGAACTAGGACAAAACTTTATGAATACAATGCAACAATTCATTTACTCGGTGGGTAGGGTGAAAGATTTCTGAAGTAGAAAACCTTTGTCCAAGGAGGAGAAAAATTTACTAATTCTTTTTTAGATTGGAAATTATACTAGATATCAATATTAATCTGATTTAGTAGTTTCCATGAAAACCTTTGCTTTCATATGACCCTGTGCGTAACTCCTATCACCCCCTCATTGGATATATTTTAAGCCTTACTGAGAGCCTCCCACCACCTCTAGGAGACACTGTGCTCCCTTATCACAGGACATTATTATCTGGTTTCCTGTCTCAAGTAACTGCTTCCACAGAGAAACACAGACCCAAAGTCAAGCAAGAAAAAAGAGCAAACTTCTGAAAACAAGTGAAGTATGCAGAATGGTATGACAATCTTTTTTTTTTTTTATCCAAGCAGAAGGGAAGGCTGCTTTTTAAAAAAATTAACTTTTCAAAAGGATTATAAAATGAAAAGAAATATATATAAAAAACTCCACAATCCAGTCAAAGTTAAATTCTATTAATTTCAACAAGAGAGGTTTTAAGTAAATGTTTAACCCACATAAGAACATAAGAACAGCCTCACTGGATCAGGCCATAGGCCCATCTAGTCCAGCTTCCTGTATCTCACAGCGGCCCACCAAATGCCCCAGGGATCACACCAGATAACAAGAGACCTCATCCTGGTGCCCTCCCTTGCATCTGGCATTCTGACATAGCCCATTTCTAAAATCAGGAGGTTGCACAAAACTCTAGCTTTTCCAAAGGGCATTTTCTGCTCAGGCCATTCAGTGGCTTTTTCCTTCACAAGGGAATGTTATAGTACTTGGATCTTTTGTTCGGCATAGAGTAGGACCAGCTGGGAGGTATTTTGAACAGAAAAACTGTCCAAGGAGAAAAGGTTGACCATCCCTTGTCTTTCATTCAAGACTGTAGTCTCTTGAGAATGCTTTTGTTGAAACAACAAGGTTGTGGGAAAGAGATATACAATTGCATAAGGCTGCAATTATTTAAGTCAGCTATGCATCCAAACTTCACATATTGTTTCAGTCAGTTTTCCATTATCAAGGATAGGAGAGGGTAAGAGTGATACCTGATTGTGGAATCCAAAGCTGACTTAATGGTTTATCAATATGTAATAATATTCAGAAGTGTTTTATAACAATGAGCCTGTTTGGGACATCTCTGCCCAGGATAATAACCCTTAAGTTACACTACAGTGTTGAAAATATTTATACAACACTGGCCATTTAAATCTAATAGAGCTATTGTACAATTAAGGACCCAATTCTATCCAACTTTCCAATACTGGTGCTGCTGTGCCAATGGGGCATGCGTCATATCCAGTGGTGGGAGGGGCAGTCAAAGAGGCCTCCTCAAGGTCAGGGAACGTTTGTTCCTTTACCTCGAGGTTGCACTGTGGCTGCATCAGCGCTGGAAAGCTGGATAGGGCTAGGCCTAAGGTGCTCAAGTACTGAAGTAGTTGCAATGCAAGACACATCAACTTTAATATTAGATGTATGATTTCTAGCTGTGAGGAGATCCCACAAATCATATAAATCAAACTTGTTTTCTTGAACAGCAGCAACCCCCATGGAAAACCACTTTTTGAAATTGGACTTTCCAAAAGCAGCTTGTGATATGGCATAGGGATCTGAAATCCACAGGGGAAAAAATCATAAAGAAATCCCAGTAGGCATGCCCAAACTCTTGGGTTTGCCTAATGCAGCTCTTTGGATTCTGGCCAAGATTTCTATTCCTTCTCAGGAAAAATAAATCAACCACTCTTATGACCAAGGCAAATGTTTTGCTTGCTACTTTGACCACACAGCTCATGCATACATTACAGGCAGAGACACTTTTAACCTAATATAAGGGATTGTGAGAAGGCCATTGCATCATAATGCTCCCCCCCCCCCGCTTCTTCAAAACAAATACCACACCCCCACCCTTCAGCTTAACCAGAATTTGAATCCAAGGCTGCAATCCTAACCTCACTTTCCTGGGAGTAAGTGCCCTTGAACACAATAGGACTTACTTCTGAGTAGACCTGGTTAGGATTGTGCCCTAAGGTTTAAAATTGGAACAGAAACCTGAAACAGAGACCCTAATGTGCTTAACATTGCTGAAGCAAATACACCTCTTAACTATGGTTAAGGGAAGAGAAAGAAAATTCACTCCCAAGAAAGGAGGGGTTGAATGCACACAATCCTACAACCCACTCACATTCTCTTAACTGAGGCTAAGAGTATGTCTAAATCGTCAACAATACATGAACAATTCCATCCATATTAAAAGGTAGAAACCAGTATTAATTCTTACTCTTAAATCTGAGTAAGTTATGAAGATCAGTAGGAAGTACTTCTTCCAAAGCACAAATCACACATGCACAAAATCCAAGAGGGGAAAAAAGCAAGAAAGGTGATAGAAATGGGGAAAAAATGATTAAATAAACTTGGATTTTTTTTACTTCAGAAAACACCAATGTCATTTACGAATATGCCAACTTTTTCAAGATCTATGACTGAAAAGAGATATGTAAATATTCTTAATAATAATAATAAACCAGACATACCACCACTTTTTCCATGATGAATAACTTTAGTATTTAAAGTTTGCAGCAGTTTCATCTTTCTCTTAGCTCACATAACTGCTATGCTAGTTCCCCTTGGAACATATCAACAATGGTTATTAAAAACCCTATAAGGAAACTTTGGCACAAGAAAGTCTTAGCATAGGGAAGAGTTAAATTTGTTCCTTAGATTAACTCTGCCAAATGTCAGATTATGAATTGGAAGCAACTAGCCTTGGAATGAGGACACAAAACTTCAGTGCTTGCTGAAACAATAATTTTTTTTAAAAAGGATCTCCTGTTGGCTAGCAGTGCCAGTTGATTTTAAAACCTTCTTCTACAAATGCATAATTTTAACTGCAATTCAAATTTCTCAGACATTACAATTCTTTTAACTATGGAAAGTTGTGAACAACAAAATCTAACCATAGCTTCAAATACCTGATTTAAGTTTATTGTCTTGTTACAACAAATAAAAAAATACAAAAATTATAGTTAAATATTGTATTAAAAAAGATAGACCAAGCCATACAGGACATGAATTATATGTCATAATTTAATAACTATATTTATTTATAAACAGTGTACCTTTGGCATCTGATTGTAACATTTGCAAAAGTGGCTACTTTAGCAATTAACCCCCTACTATAACCACCTAAGAAATACATGAGTTTATGCTGAGTTGGCCAGAAACCAATCCAACATAAACACTGAAAAATGGCTTCAACTCTCAAACCAAACGAAGAGTTCTCCAAATTTGTGCTCCATACCAACTGTCTTCAACAGCTAGCAATCCCCACCTTTTTCCTGACATAGTACAGCTCTAAAAAGACCATATACATTAATGAATGTGTTTAAGAGTGCAGAAAATATGTATTCATAAAAGTAGAGGATTTTGGGCGCAGTCCTAACCAACTTTCCAGCACTGGCATAGCTATGCCAGTGGGGCATGTGCTGCATCCTACAGTTGGAGGGCAGTCACAGATTCTTCCTTAAGGTAAGGCAATGTTTGTTCCCTTACCCTGGAGTTGCATTGCCCTTATGTCAGTGCTGGAAAATTAGGATTGCGGCCATATTCCCTTTAGGTTCTAGATGAAGTTAGAACAAAAGTAGAGATCACATGCTTCAATGCTTATCCACATTAAAAAGTGCATGTTGAACAATGGCATATCAGGGAGGAAAAAAGTTAGCCTTGTGCTTTCACTAATGTGCTACTTTTTTTGTACTGAAGAAGTTTTCTGTTTTAATAAAAAAAAGTGTTGAAATATGCAGTCCCCCACCTGCTTAGGAAAGTCCTAGGAAGGTTTCACGTTTTTTCTGATTATATACATAGACTCAGAGTAGACCTGAACAAGGTATAAAATCTACCATTCTAATTCTGAGCACAGTGAAAGGATATGATATTGTCTTATAATGAAAGTAATTCAAAGAATGGCAAACTTATGAATTTCCTATATTCACTTCCAGGAAGGAGACTGTGAGAAAACCTATGCATTTACACTTATGACAGCAAGTAATGCTTTTAATTTAGAGCTATATGTGCAGTCATATGTATAAATGAAACTCCTGTGTATATGGACTTCCTGTTCACTTATGTGGGGAAGGGGGATTCCCATTCAGACATCCCTTTCTGGGTACTGAGCTGCTTCCTCCATTAAAATGAAAGGGGAAGCCCATTTGGTTAGGAGGAACTCCATACAAGAATACTAATGCAGCTAGTCTAAAAGGAATGACTAGAATTGAAACAAATGGCTTTTGAACTAGGGGTATAAGGCTACAGTCCTAAGCAAGCTGTCCTACAAGCAAATTTATTTGAGAGTACATCCCACTAATTTCAGATTAATGAGTTGCATCCCAATTGCTTTTTCCAGTTGCAGAAGAAGCCACTTTGCCCAAGGGGGAGGGATGATTTTCACTGATCAGTGCATGAAGCACCAAAGAGAAAGGGAGATGCACAAGGAGTGATTTTTGCCAAACAGAAGAATATAACCCAATGTGTTTAGAAACTGAAGTCCCAGTAAAACCAATGTAAAAATAAGCACCAGTGTAGTTTACAACCTAAAACTAAGACATCACTATCAACACTGTGTTGAAATCAAGAAAGCTCAGGCACAAGGGTGTTTAGCTGACAGTTTTGTCCCATGGAGCATGATTTTAATATTTAGAGAATCATAACTCAAAGCACGTTCACAAGAGAGAACTAAAAATTTTGCAATACAACTTACCAAAAAGATTAGCGTCTGTTTGATGCACAAATATTTTTCTTGAAATCTGTATTTCTAGAGAAAAACAAAACAAAACACTGAGTGCATAAACTCTAAAAAAATTGTGTAAAATGCACACAGCAATAAAGTTAGCCACTTTAAAATCCCATTGATTGTGGATGAAGATGGTCACCTGAATTCTCATCCGACGGAAAGCAATACAATGCAGGCAGGTGACAGTTTACTTTACATGTGCATCTGTTTCACACTTGTGGTTCACATTTCAGTAAGCGCTCGGCATACATAAAGCTTCCACATACATCTCCTTAGCTTGATCAAGGTAGTAAAATACGTATAACAAGTTTCCATGAAAGCAAAGTAAGATATAGGAAAGTTCAATACATTTCAGATACTTGTAAAACAAGTATCTGGTTGTAAACTCTTTTCATGAAAGCATTTAATAATGTTGTTCCCTGTAGAAGTCATTTCTTCCTCTGTGTAAAAATAAGCAGGTGTAACAAGACCCGATTCTATTCTGTTTTCAAAGATTTTACTTTCATCTTGAGTCTCATCTAAAGTCAAGTTGAAATTAACAGTGCTCTTAACTAACCTTAGTGAGCTTTTTATCGAATCCATAACGTAGTCCCTAATGTAATTTAAAGAGCAATCCTAGTTCACCCCTGAGCCAGTGCAAGTCCCTTACCTTACTGCATGACTGCCAAGCAGCGGAGGCAAGGCGCCTGCCTAGCGCTAGCCTGGGTGCTTGCCTGGCGGTAAGCCTCAAAAACGTGCCTTACAGCACATTTGCGACAGTGCATGCCAGCGGTAAGCTGGCGTGTTGAGCCCAGGATTGGGCTCTGAGCCAGCACATGGATGCACACTGGCTTGTTGGAGCTGAATCCAGCCTAGGAGAAGGTGAGTTTGTGCCAGGCTGGGCAGGCCAGTGCAGGGGGTAGGAGAGGATGGCAGAGAGTGGAATGGAGGTGGGGAGAGGGCATTTTTGGGCAGAGGTAGGGTGGTAGATTGGGCCTGGGAGGGGGTGGGACTGGCCACAGTAGTACAGGCCGGACTCTAACCCTACCCGACCAGTGTTACATGGGCCGCTTGGATTTGCAGGCGCAGATCTGAGTAGCCCCATAAGGACGACTGGTGTGCGATACAGGGTAAGGGAACAAAAATCTCCTTACTCCAAGTTACGCCCCAGCCCACACCTACCTTGTGCTGAAAACAGCATAGGCAACCTGGCCTGCCTGTTCCAACGCATGTTAGGATTGCGCGCTTGCTCTTAAATAGCCACATTGTCTTTGAGAGGAATACTTCATACTACAAAACTGCATCTTTTGCCTGTAAGGTCAAGAATAATGCATATGTTCAGAGTTATCTTTCTGAACTTCCTCTTGAATATTTTCTGTCTACCAACCTCTTACTGAGAATCTGCATTTTTGCTTCCCAATTGAATATTTTATTTCAACGGGGAGGTGCCTAATATTTTCTGTATTACAGAGAAATTGTATTCAGCTGCTCCAAATTAAGATTAGGAAACACTTCCACAATTAATGAAATCCCCCAAAACGGCACTGTGCTGAGGGGTTGAACTAGATGATCACCAAGGTCCCTTCCAACTCTTACATTCTATGAACACTTTTATTGGAAGGTTTAAATAAGAAAGCTAGAAAAGCATTTGCCAGGAATGCATGTGCCATACTGCCTTATGGCAGAGATTTGATTCAGAGAAATTAGGGAAACTCAACTTCCACCTCAAACACTTCCAATTCTACGTATATGAAATACAGAGATCATTTCTGGTATAGTAGGTATAAAAAAGTTTTCATCCATCACTAATGGAGGAGCACTTCATATTCATTCAAAATAATGAATGTGAAGTGCTTTGATTCCGTGAAACGTTCATCATATCTTCTACATTTTATGGTTGTCAGCACCACCACAAAAATGTACCATAAAGCTTACAAAACTAATGAGAAGCAATCTTTGCTATACCTTTTTGAACTAACACTGTCTATATTGTTACATAAATGAGTATTGTATGTGGCCTAATTCTTGCAAATTTGCTTTTTCAAAGAGTCGAACATCTCTTTTCTAAAACTCAGATTCAAAATAAGAACCTTATCATTCCAGTACAGGGATTTCAAATGTGCTGTGAGTTAAAAAGTTATTACAGACTACTCATGGTGACATAATACAGGCAGCTTAGGCAATCATGAGTGTGTAGAGACATGATAATTCACTGGGTGGGGACTGGGAGTTGTAGGGCAGTGACAAGGGGCCTGGTCTGGGCTACTGATCTACCAGAAAACAGCCTGAAACAGGAAAGAGCACACATATGCTACTTGGAATGTATGACGCAAACCCCAGCCTTGAAACAAAGAACAGGAAACAGCTCTGCTGGCTGGGCTGGAGAGAAAGCACAGAGAAACATTTAGGTGGCCCTTCCTGACCCTTATATTCATGAGCAGCTGGAAGTTGTTTTTTTTAAAACAAACAAACAAACATACAGTGGGTGTAGGTGAAGGGATAGGAGGTGCTAATAAAAATCACTGTGTCTATAGGAGATCTGCCCAATAGACAAAACACCAGGCAAACATCTATGCTAGACAACATAACTGCAACATGCAATTTTTTTTTCCTTCCAGACAGGTCACCAAAATTAACCTGGCCTCCCCCTACAGCTCTCTTTTTTCAAAATTCTAAAAAAAATAAAAATGAAGAGAAAGCTTTGTTCAGGATGCAAAGTCGAATCCTGATATCAATTAAGTACAACCTTTAAAAAGAAAAAAAATGAACAGCCAACCATTGGGTGATCACTTTATTGCTAAAAACATTAATGGAACTTTCTATTTTCTCTCTATCACAACTACAAGATTTTTTAGTATGAAATCTCCCTATCAACAAAAATAGTGGGGTTATAATAGGATCAAGATGCAGTATGTTACCTGTAGGAATGGTTTACTGAAGACAGAAGTTTGCATATCACTAAGACATAAGAAAACATACATCAACATACACACATACAAACTCCATCTGATATCTCGTTTCATTCCTACCTACTGCACCACTTTTATATTTCTATATTAGGTTTAGATACAATGTCTTATGAACTAGATTGGCAGTGAAGTCACACAGCCAGTCTCCTACATTTGATTGGGGGGGGGGGGGCAAAGGGATATTACATTCCATGTAACTAGTAAAGGACCAGATCATAGCAAGCAGCAGTAACTTTATTTTTGAAACTTTACTGATTAACAACATGATTCTTCAACTGGCTACTATAGACTCCTACCAATATTAATCCAGTCTTCCAGATTTTAAGCACTTCCTTAACTCTCAGTAAACAGATAAAATGTCTAGGTTTTGCTGAACCATGCTCCTGACCTATATTTCCTTTTTCTAAAATGTATCTCCTTCATGGTTTCAACATTCATAAATACAACTATAAAGCAATTTAGACTGTTACAGGTCTATACTCACAATCCTCCTAACAATTTAGATTGTTATAGGTCTCTCCTGTGAGATACTATCTGTGAATGTTCATCTAATTTACTCCTTATCATTACTTACTGGAATATCATTACTAGCAGATAACGTTGGAGATTTTAAAGAAAATGAGCACAAAGAAAAAAAAGCATGCTACTCTTACGACCAAGTTTCATTATTACTATTATTCTCTAAGATCTTATTTTTTCACAACTCCTTTGCTTCCTTTTGTTTACCAGCATACATAATCTAGTCAAAGCAAAACCTGGAAGTCTGCCTGAATAAAAAAAACAAAAAACACCCCCAAAAAAATCTGTGGGGAGGGGATGAAAGAGGGAGAAGCTAATCTGAAGACATTAGTGCTACAAAACTTACTACATTTTAGAGAGCAAAGTTAGTTTAATTTAAATCACCACCTCCACCCCATGTTGATCTAATGCAATTCTCCCATGTTATCAACTCACCAGGCCATCAACAAGAACAGTTCTCAAAACCACTTTATGGAAAAACCATTACAGGGTTGTTTTTATTGCTTTCAGAGAAAACCTTTTTTACCCTAACCTTTTTACAGACTTAAAACTATGACTTAAACCACTGAAGGTCTCAGCATCTCTGCAAAGTTTTAAATTTTCCCCAACAACTGAACAGTCAAATTTTAGTTCTGTGAACAGCGGCACTTCCTGCCTTTAAAAAAGACTCAGCTGACAGTGCACTTACAGTAACACATCAGAAGAATGGAAGCAGACAAGGTGACCAATTTCACCCAGGAGTTTCAGAACTGAGAAGAAAGCTGAATGCAAATACGGAGTACAAATGTGTTGTTTCGAGGATTCCAATACAGGTTCCTCGAGAAGAACTGGGAGTCTTGCTCCAATTATCCACATTCAAGCATTGCGATAGGAAACTTTAGCCTGACAAACATTCAAGATAAACAGTATTACACAGTCTATAGGCACAGGAAAGCAACTTTCAGAAAGGAAGGAAGGAAATAAATTATTGACATTTCTTCCAAGAGTCTATATTTAAAGTTGTTTTGTGTGGGACATTTTGCATAATTTAATTTTGGCATAGTTCTCCTTAGTACAGAGGTGGGCAAACTTTGATCTTGGGTAAGGAGATTGTAAGGCAGGCCATGACATATACATGTAATAAATAAATACAAAGGCTTTAATTTAATGTAACACTTGCTTGCAAAACCAAATGTTTTGCATTCCATTCTTTTTTTTTCTGTAGCACCACTTTTTGGACTGGAGCAGTCTGATGCAGGAAAATAAGCAGCTAGCCAACTGGTTGGTTGATTGGTTGGTGTGCACCTGCACTCTTCCCCCATGCATGCACACACTGATGCTCAGTCTGGAAGAGAGGCTGCCACTTTTGGGCAGGCAGCATCAGTGTACGTGGTTATGGAGGGTGAGGTCTGGATCTTAAGCCATGGACAGGGAGCAGTCAGAAGGCTGGACTGGGAGATACTTTTGAGGGTTGGATGCTTTGGTAGGGTGTGTGTGGGGGGACAGGGGAGAGAAACACATTTGGGACAGTTGGTCTTCTGTTTTGCTTCGGTCCATCAGGACAAAATGCAGACCAATCACTATTCTGGAGGGTGTTCATTCTTATCATAACTTCTGCTGAGCAGGCTACATATGGGATACCCATGAAGTCAAATATAAAGTCCAACAAAAATTGATTGAAATTTCACTGATTTATGTAAGCAATAGTACTTTAAACACTATGTACTTTAAACACTAGGATGATTTTCTTCTCCCAAGCACAGCAATCAAATGTTGGATAGGAGATGGAATTGCATTTTTAAAAATTCACACCACTTTAAATGGCTGAAGCTTAAAAAGAACTTGTCACATTTCAGGAAAGGGGGTTTCTTCTCTCTCATATCAACAGACGTACTACTTGAGACTTGATTAGAGATGATCTAGGTACAAAACCTCAAAACCAAACAACTGGGTTGTCTTCTCCAAGTCTTAGCATGAGAACAGTTCAGCCACAGAAGCTACATGTGTTGATATACTCTCTAGCTTGTTTCCTTCCTCACTGTAGAAACAACCAAAGCTGAATCCCTGATCCACATCCTGAAAGAACAGCTTCACTGACATCTGAATGGATTTCAAAGGGACGTGTCCAAGGTTGCTATGATGGAGGCAGCTGGAGGGATGGCTGTCATCGTTAAAGCATCCTATGCACCTGGAGACCGAGATCAACATAAGGAAGTGCACCAGGTCATATTCTTGCCCATTTGAAGACAGAAAAGTATCCCAGGAGTCAGCTGCCAAGCCAGTCAAATCCAATATCCTGATCCTGAAGCCTCCCAGCATTCCTTTGCAAAAAAGCTTCTCAGGAGAAGTGGTGTCCCTCAGTAGATGCCTCTCATTCCAAAACACCACCGCTCCAAAGGGCAGGATGCGTGGCTCTCATTGCAGAAGAAAAACAAACAAACGCACACCAAAAAGGGAACACAAAAAGCACACCGCCCCGCCACCAGTCCACTGCAGATCGGAGGTTGTACACGTGAATGCCAGCTGCAACCAAGTCCCTTCAGCCGGGCATCTGGGAATCCAGGGGGCAGGTCTTCTTTCTCCCTCTCCACCCGGGGTGAGCGACAGAGGTTCCCCTTCCCCTCCCCCGCTCCTCCACAAGCGGCAGCAGAAGGTCACTGGAGTGGTCCGGGCTGACGTGCGCGTCCTGCAAGCACAGCCACCTCGCCGAGCCACAGGCAGGAAAGTGTCCCCCTGCCCTGAACGCGCGCGCGCGCCGTGCGCAAAGAAGCACCTTCCTCCCCTTCGCATCCCCCCTTCCCAATACCTCCTCCTCCTCCCGACACGTCGCTTTCCTGGGAGCCTCGGCCGCCACCAGCACCTTCTCCCCCTCCCGCTCCTCTGTCCACGACTCACTCTGGACTTGCCAAGCGTCTCCACTCGCTGTCCCAGCCGTGCGCAAAAGGCGCTCCTGAAGTTTGGGGACGGGAACGCGCCGCTCTGCCCTTCGCCCCGCTCTGCCCTCTGCGCCCCGCGGCTGCCTCCTCTCCCCCCAGCGCCTGCCGGGCTGCGCCTCGCTCCCCGTTGCGCACAGCAGCTCCTGCGTGCGCCTCTCCCTCGCGCGTCTCCTCTTCCCCCGCTCAGGCAGCCGAGCTCCTGGCACTAGGCAGCGCTGTCACATGACGCCGGCGCCGCTCGCTCTGCCAGGCTCCCTTGGCCGGCAGGGTGGCTAAGAGGGCGGGAGGAAGGGTCGGGTCAGGGAGGGGCGCGCCGCTCAGGCAGGCAGGGCGTCTCCCCGCAGCCGCGCTTGGGCGGAGGCCCCAGCAGACCACAATCCCAGCCAGGGGTCGGGGCGAGGCGAGAGGCGAGTCACTCTCTGGCTCCCTCTCCCTGCGCACGAAAACAAGTTGGGCGCGCACGGGCTCTGCCCTCCCCCGGGGGGGCAGGCAGAGGGCGACGGCTGCGCCTCGCTCGCAAGGCAGCCGCTAATTACCCCCCAGCAGCACCCAAGGAGGGAGCCCGCCCGCCCGCCGACAAACTGGCCCTTCCAGCTGCTGCGCGCCGCCGCCTCAGCCGCCTCCTTCTCGTCAGGGAAAGAAAGAGGTGTGTGCACCTGGCAACCGCACCGCACCACACGCACGCCCTCCCTGCAAGCGAACCTGCAGCCGCCAAAAACAACAGCAGCAGCAACTCCCACCTCCCCAAAAAGAGCCCGAGGAGAAGGAAGGGAGGCGCTGCGCTCTCTGGCAGAGGAGGGAGAAACTGCTGCTGCTGCTGAGCTGTCTTGGCCACCACAAAAAGGCGCCAAGAAGCAGGACACGCAGCCGCGTGGGATGCCAGGCCGTCCCTTTGACCTGTGCATCTGTTGGGGCAGAACACTGCCACTGGGGCCACATAGGAACAGAAGAAGGCCCAGGGCCCACCTACTAGTCCAGTTTCCTGTATCTGTCCAGCCCCCCTTTAAAGGCATCTAGGTCAGGACCCATCAATGCATCCTGTGGCAAGGAGTTCCACAGATTAATACATGCTGGGTCTGGAAATATTTTCTTTGATCCTAACTCTCCCAACACTCATTTTTAGTGGTTCTGGTGTTGTGTGAGAGGGAAAAGAACATCCCTCGATCCATTGTATCCACCCCCTGAATAATTGTATGCATTTCAACCATGTCTTTTTTCCACCCTGAAGAGCACCAAACTCTGTATCTCACAGTGGCCCACCAGATGCCTCTGGGAGCACAAGATACAGTACCTTTATCCTGAACCTAAATCTGAAAGCATTTGGCTTTCAGAAACAGGCTACCTCTAAAACCCAGAGGTTGCTGCACACTCCAGTGACGTACAGAGGCCAGGGCAGCTGGAGCGGTGTTCCCTGGGTGCAGGCAATAAAGGAGTGCATTGTCAGTGCCTATGGCACACTGGCTGGCCTTGTTCAACCTTTTGGGTCACGCTAGGATTCAATCCAGGTGTCAAAGATGCTTGGTATTCCACTGATACTGTCATCGTGACTTGTAAACTGTGATGGACTTTTCCTCCACAAATCTTTCTATCCTTGGGCCATCACAGTGTCCTATGGTATGGGGTTCCACAAATTAGTTACATGCTGGATAAAGAAATGATTCCTTTTCTCTGTTCTAACTCTCCTGTCAGTCAATTGTAGTGGATGTCCCCTAATTCTAATGTCCAGTGAAAGGGAAGAGAATCTCTCTCTGTCTGCTCTATGCATGCCATGCGGACATTGATGTGGCTCAGTCATGCCCCCAGGCATCTTCTGGGGGTGTACTATCATCCTCCAGACCAGAAATCGGAAGGGGACCTTGAAATGAGGAAACAGATCAGGGAAGTGACAAAGAGGGACAGGGTTGTAATAATGGGGGACTGCAATTATCCTCATATTGACTGGGTCAATTTGTGTTCTGGTCACGAAAAGGAGACCGGATTCCTTGACATGCTAAATGACTGTGCCTTAGAGCAGCTAGTCATGGAGCCCACCAGAGGACAGGTGACTCTGGATTTATTATTGTGGACCTGGTTAGAGATGTCAATGTTACTGAGCCATTGGGGAACAGTGATCATGCTGCGATCCGTTTTGACATGCACAAGGGGGGAAGAATACCGGGAAAATCTCTCACACAAACCCTTGACTTCTGACGGGCGGACTTCCCTGAAATGAGGAGGCTGGTTAGAAGGAGGTTGAAAGGGAAGGAAAAAAGAGTCTAATCTCTCCAGAGTGCATGGAGGCTGCTTGCACTCCAGTAATAGAGGATCAGCAGAATATACCGAAAAGGAAGAAGGGCTCAACTAAGTCCAGGAGGGTGCCCGCATGGCTAACCAGCCAAGTTAGAGAGGCTGTAAAGGGCAAGGAAGCTTCCTTCCATAAATGGAAGTCTTGCCCTAATGAGGAGAATAAAAAGGAACATAAACTGTGGCAAAAGAAATGTAAGAAAGTGATATGGGAGGCCAAGAGAGACTATGAGGAACACATGGCCAGCAACATTAAGGGGAATAATAAAAGTTTCTTCAAATATGTTAGAAGTAGGAAACCCGCCAGAGAAGCAGTTGTCCCGCTGGATGGTGAGGGAGGGAAGGGGGAGATAAAAGGAGACTTAGAGATGGCAGAGAAATTAAATGAGTTCTTTGCATCTGTCTTCATGGCAGAAGACCTTGGGCAGATACCACTGCCCGAACGGCCCCTCCTGACCAAGGAATTATGTCAGAGGTTAAAAGAGAAGATGTTTCAGACCTCATTGATAAATGAAAGATCAGTAAGTCACCAGGCCCTGATGGCATCCACTCAAGAATTATTAAGGAATTGAAGGATGAAGTTGCTGATCGCTTGACTAAGATATGCAACTTGTCCCTCAAAACGGCCACGGTGCCAGACGATTGGAGGATAGCAAATGTCATATTTTTAAAAAGGGGAGGAGCCGATTTTTAAAAAGGCCGATTTTTAAAAAGGGGAGGAGAGGGAACCCAGGAAACTATAGGCCAGTCAGCCTAATATCTATACCGGGTTAGATGGTGGAATGCCTCATCAAAGATAGAATCTCAAAACACATAGATGAACAGGCCTTGCTAAGGGAGATTCAGGATGGCTTCTGTAAGGGTAAGTCTTGCCTCACAAATCTTTTAGAATTCTTTGAAAAGGTCAACAGGCATGTGGATGTGGGAGAACCCGTGGACATTATGTACCTGGACTTTCAGAAGGCGTTCGACACAGTCCCTCACCAAAGGCTACTGAAAAAACTCCACAGTCAGGGAATTAGAGGGCAGTTCCTCTCCTGGATTGGGAATTGGTTGAAGAACAGGAAACAGAGAGTGGGTGTCAATGGGCAATTTTCACAATGGAGAGAGTTGAAAAGTGGTGTACCCTAAGGATCTGTCCTGGGACCAGTGCTTTTCAACCACTTCATAAATGACCTGGAGACAGGGTTGAGCAGCGAGGTGGCTATGTTTGCAGACGACACCAAACTTTTCTGAGTGGTGAAGTGATTGTGAGGAGGATCCAGAAGGATCTCTCCAAACTGGCAAAATGGGCAGCAAAATGGCAGATACGCTTCAAAGTAAGTGTAAGGTCATGCACATTGGGGCAAAAAATCAAAACTTCACATATAGGCTGATGGGTTCTGAGGTGTCTGTGACAGATCAGGAGAGAGATCTTGGGGTGGTGGTGGACAGGTCGATGAAAGTGTTGACCCAATGTGCGGTGGCAGTAAAGAAGGTCAATTCTATGCTTGGGATCATTAGGAAGGGTATTGAGAACAGAACGGCTAATATTATAATGGCGTTGTACAAATTGATGGTACAGCCACACCTGGAGTATTGCGTCCAATTCTGGTCACCTCAAAAAGGACATAGTGGAAATGGAAAAGCTGCAGAAGAGTGACTAAGATGATTACTGGGCTGGGGCACCTTCCTTATGAGGAAAGGCTATGGCATTTGGGCCTCTTCAGTCTATAAAAGAGACGCCTGAGAGGGGACATGATTGAGACATACAAAATTATGCATGGGAAGGATAGAGTGGATAGAGAGATGCTCTTTACACTCTCACATAACACCAGAACCTGGTGGCATCCACTAAAATTGAGTGTTGGGAGAGTTAGGACAGGCAAAAGAAAATATTTCTTTACTCAGCTTGTGGTTGGTCTGTGGAACTCCTTGCCATAGGATGTGATGATGGCATCTGGCCTAGATACCTTTAATTGGACAAGTTTCAGGAGGAAAAATCCATAACAGGTTATAAGCCATGATGTGTATGTGCAACCTCCTGATTTTAGAAATGGGCTGTGTCAGATACAAGGGAGGGTGCCAGGATGCAGGTCTCTTGTTATCTGGTGTGTTTCCTGGGACATTTGGTGGGCCGCTGTGAGATACAGGAAACTGGACTAGATGGGCCTATGGCCTGATCCAGTGGGGCTGTTCTTATGTTCTTATGTCTAGACCACTGTTTCCCAAACTGTGGGTTGGAATGCACCAGTGGTTTGTGACCTGATTTTTGGCAAGTCACAAAAAGTTTTTGAAACATTTAAA
The DNA here is from genome assembly GCF_035046505.1 of Tiliqua scincoides. NCBI lineage: Eukaryota > Metazoa > Chordata > Lepidosauria > Squamata > Scincidae > Tiliqua > Tiliqua scincoides. Next base: position 71,823,292 of record NC_089826.1, read on the forward strand.
AAAAACTTTTCAAGCACCCTTGTGCATTTTGCGGAAGAAATCATTAGCTGGAATGCTAACCTGTGACAAGAGGTAATCTTCATATCCCCAAATTAAAATATAATATTTTCCTATTTCTCTAGTAATTAGTGTGCTGTACATCATGTGTGAACCCGGTTCTAGCCTATTGTCTGACCTGAAAGTTCCTAACGGAACATCTTGCTGAACGGAACAGTTCAGCCTTCTGGGTACCCTGGAATGACCATAAAGGTTTGAGGGAACAGTCTAGGCATGGTCTAGAGCAGTGATGGCAAACCTTTTAGAGACCGAGTGCCCAAATTGCAACCCGAAACCCACTTATTTTTCGCAAAGTGCCAACATGGCAATTTAACCTGAATACTGAGGTTTTAGTTTAGAAAAAACAACTCATACATTAACATCTTTTACCTACTATTGCTTGTAACCCTTAATGAACTTTTCCTCTAGAAATTTGTCCAATTCCTTCTTAAAGGCAACTAGGCAAGTTGTCATCACTGCTTCCTGTGGTAAAGAGTTCCACAGACTAATTACATGCTGGGTAAAGAAATATTGGCAGGGAGGGGGTGGCTGCAAGACCTTTCCACTGCTCATTTTCTCAAACAAGAAAATATATTTTTTTTAAAAAGCCCCACCCAAAGAAGTGGGCTCTAAGGCTGCAATCCCAGCCACTCTTTCCTAGGAGTAAGACTCATTGACTCTAATGGGGCTTACTTCTGAGTAGACAAACACAGGAGCAGGCTCCAATCCCAGGCACACTTTCCTGGGAATCAGCCTCATCCACTGTAATGGGGCTTACTTCTGAGTAGACATGCACAGGAGCAGGCTCCAAGGCTGCAATCCCAGGCACCCTTTCCTGGGAATCAGCCTCATCCACTGTAATGGGGCTTACTCTGAGTAGACACGCAGGATGTCTCCTCTGTTGTGGAGGAATAGCCTCTCCTGGTGCTGAATGGGGAGCTGCTCAGGGAAAGGCGTTCTGCAAGGTCTCGCAATGGCTGAGGAGGAGGGCGGCTCAGGACTGGCTGGTGGTCTGCCAGCGCCCTGAGCCATTCAGCAGAAAAAGCTAGGAGCCTGCTGGATGCTGATTGGCTGAACCTGCTGGAGAGTTGGGGAAGGGAAAAACAGGGACTTTAAGCCTGCAGAGCGGGCAAAATTGAAAAGGGAAACAAATACGGGGCAGGTGGGGGTGAAGGGAGAGGAGGGCAGTGAGCTCAGGGGGCAGAAGGAAGCAGCCCACCCTCCCAACACACGGGGCTCAGAAAAAGCCTGTGTTTTCTTTAAAGTGACACGCAGCTTCAGTGCCCCTCTCCAGGCTGCCTGGCTCAGCTCTGTGTGCCCACAGAGACTGCACTGCATGCCCCCTCTGGCACATGTGCCATAGGTTCGCCACCCCTGGTCTAGAGCAGGGATGCCCAAACCCCGGCCCTGGGACCACTTGCAGCCCCTGAGGACTTTCAATGCAGCCCACTGAGAGCCCCCAGTCTCCAATGAGCTCTGGCCGTCCGTAGACTTGCTGGAGGCTGTGGTGGCCCGACGCAACTGCTCTTAGCATGACGGCCAACAGTTCGACCTCTTGTGTGAGCTGTGGGACAAGGACTCCCTCAACTGCATGCTGTTTCATGTCTGTGATGCAGCAGTGGCAGCAAAGGAAAGGCTGGCCTCGCTTTGTACAAGGCCTTTTATAGGCCATGAGCTATTGCAAGACCTTCATTCATTCATATAAGTTCCATCTCTAATGCATTCATTTATGTAAAATCGGGCTTTTCAGCGACACTAGATGCTGTGCCAGAACCACCATTCAGAGCGCGATACCATCGTCTTTCGAGACTGAAGGTTGCCAACAGACATTCAAATTTGAAATGTAAATTAACTCTTTTTTCCCCCCGGCCCCCAACAGAGTGTCGGAGAGATGATGTGGCCCTCCTGCTAAAATGTTTGGACACCCCGGTCTAGAGCATTGATTTTCAACCTTTTTCATCTCACGGCACACTGATAAAGCACTAAAATGGTCAAGGCACACCATCAGGTTTTTGACAATTGACACGGCACACCATGCTGCCAGTGGCACATCTCCCATTGGCCCTACTAATAAATGACCTTCCTCAAATTCCTGTGGCACACCTATGGACCAATCATGGCACACAAGTGTGCCACGGCATAGTGGTTGAAAATGGCTGGTCTAGGGAATGTCTACTCACACACACTATATGTAAGGACTCTAGCAGCCTCAGGAGCACAGGACCCCCATTATTATTAACTAATAATTTATTCATAATTATTAATGCATAAACTATTATTTCTTTCTGGATCTCTTTTTTGTCTAGTGGGTCACAATAGATTGTTGTTTTAAAAAGTGGGTATTGTAATGGAAGGTCAGAAGATCATCAGGTGGATGAAGTGATGTTGACAGTGATTCCATGTTTTGACAGCTGTTTGACAACAACAACAACAACAACAGGTATTTATATACCGCCTTTCTTGGTCTTTATTCAAGACTTTATTCAAGGCGGTTTACATAGGCAGGCTTTATTTAAATCCCTTATTAAATAGGGATTTTTACAATTGAAAGAAGGTTCTTTCTTTCAAGAACGACTACATTCAAGGTGTTTCATTCTGATCTGGCTTCACATTCTGGCCTCCATCCTCCCACGCTCAGAGCAGATGGAATAGCTCGGCTTCAGCTTGTCAGCTGCTCCAAGGTCGCACGGTGCTGGTGGCCTCGAACTGGCGACCTTGTGGATGTTATCTTCAGGCAGACGGAGGCTCTACCCTCTAGACCAGACCTCCTGACAGCTCTGGGAAGGGCAGGACTGGCTCCACAGCTGCAATCAAGCAAGGCCAATGGAGACTCTGATGGACACCTGGGCTTCATTTGACCTTGATGGGACTTTGAATGGACATGGATTGAAGAGATGGCTCATCTGAGCCTCATTTAAAATATAATAATAAAATAATAAAACTTTAGTTTTATCCCGCCCTTCTCCCTAACGGGACCCAGGGCGGCTAAATTTGGACTTAATGGGGCATACAAGGATAAAAGGCAGCTTCAGAAGGAGCAAAGCTACCTGACCAAGAGGGACCCTAACCAGACAGAGCTACCTGATCCAGACCTGCTGGAGAAGGGGATTGCCAGGACTCTGCTGGAGAGGAGGGACTCTGCTGCATAGACTGAATTGGGAAGACTGGACTGTGCTTTGGAGGTTAGACCATGGACTTGGACTGGAGGCTTCAGACCTTTACCCACTGAGTTAAGTGGAGTTTTGGGGAGGGAAAGCCTCTGGACAAGAGGACTTGCAGGACAATAAATAGCAATAAATATTGTCTGTAGCAATAAATTCTTGTTAACTGCTCAACTGATAAGGAGTTCTGTTCATTTCTTTGCACACCACAGCTGTTGTTCTTGGAAAAGGAGGTTGTTAATTAGCCAAAAAGTGGGCATTAGAAGGGATTTCTAATATTTGGACGGGACAAAGTGGTGTAGTTGGCAGGATTGCAAGACAGGTATTGATGCTAAAAGGTTTGGGCACCCCTGGTCTAAACTAAAGGGCTCCAGACACTGTAGTCTTTCCTCTTATGACAGACAGATTTTCTGGACCCCTTTCAATTTGGGTTCAGGTCAGCTTTGGAACAGAGTCAGCCTTGGTTGCCTTGCTGGATGATCTTTCCTGCGAACGAGACAGGAGGAGTGCATCCCTGCTGGTTCTGTTAGATCTTTTGGTGGCTTTCAGTACTACTGACCAATGTGTCCTGCTGGGTCAGTTGACCAAGTTGGGACTTGCAGGCACTGCTTTGCTTTAGTTCCAGTAACGGACCTGCCCCCAATGTGCCCTGGGACAAAGTTCCACAAAGCTGCCCCTGCACCACCCCCATATTTACCCAGCACAACAGAGCCTCACACAATGCTAGGAACAACTGGGAAAGCCTTCTGAGGCTTTCCAGCAGTCTTAAATAGTACTTCCAGGAAAGTGGAAGTTCTACTTGAGATCATGTTGGAAGCCTCAGAAGGCTTCCTGCGCAGTCTGGAGTGCCACACAGATGCAGCTTTCAGGGCATTTGCCCCCCCTTCAGGTCCGCTACTCCTTTTTGGCTCTGCTCCCAGATGGTGATGCTGGGAGACACCTGTTTGGTGCCCTCCCCTTTACAGTGTGGGGTTCCACAGGGTCCCCCATGCTTTTCAACATCTGCATGAAACCACTGAAGAGGGATCATATCTGGATTTGAGTAGGGTGTCACGAGTGTGCTGATTATGCACAGCTCTATTTCTCCTTATCTTGTTCTGGGGGAAGCTGTGGAAATCCTGGAGTGCTGGTTGGAGGTGGTTGGGGTCTGGATGAGGGCCACTAGGTTGAGATTAAATCATATGAACATAAGAAGAGCCCTCTGGATCAGTCTAAGGGCCCATCTAGTCCAGCTTCCTGTATCTCAACGTGGCCCACCAGATGCCTCAGGGAGACACAAGACAGTAAATCAATGGTAGGGCCACATCTGGAATTTTGTGCCCAGTTCTAGTTGCCACACCTCAAAAAAGGATACAGTGGAACTGACAAGTGAAGAAGAGATTATGATTAGCCAGCTTGGGCACCTCCCTTACAAGGAAAGACTAAGATTTAGAAGACATTTGGGGCTCTTTAGTCTACAAAGAAAGCGCCTGAAGGGGAACATGATTGTGACATATTAAAATTATGCATGGGATTAATAGTGTGGGTAGAGGGAAATTCCTTTCCCCAACAGGGAACATTCACAGAAATTGACTGGTGGAACAGTTATAACAGACAAAAGAAAATATTTCTTTGCTCAGCATGTAATTAACGTATGGAAGTCCTTGCAACAGGATGTTGAGATGGCAAACGGCCTAGAAGGCTTTATGAAGGAAAAGTCCATCACAGGTTACAAGTAACAGTGGTATACCAAGCGTCTTTGACACCTGGGCCGGATCGCTCCCAGATTCCTTTAGATTGAACAGATTTATGCAGGAAAAGTCTACCATGAGTTATGAACCATGATGACCTCTATATGCAACCTCTGGATAGCCTATCTCTGAATGCCAGATGCAAATTGGCAAATTCCTGGATGTGGACAGATCCCATGCATTATTTGCGCTTTGCGCAATGAATGTGAATTTTCAAGACTGGTTGAGTTATGATTACTGAACCATCAGGCTCATTGCATAACTCCTTAGGTTCCATTGTTTTCATAGAAGCATAAAACTTAGAAGGGATTCACAAGGTCATCTAGTCCAACATCCACTTGTAACAGGAAATCCTCCTGGAGCAGTGATTTTCAACCTTTTTCATCTCTCGGCACACTGGCAAGGCACTAAAATGGTCAAGGCACACCATCAGCTTTTTGACAATTGACAAGGCACATTGTGCTGTCAATGGGGGCTCACATCCCCTAATGGTCCTATTGATAAATGACCCTCTCCCAAATTCCCGCGGCACACCTGGGGGACCATTCGCAGCACACCAGTGTGCCACGGCACAGTGGTTGAAAATGGCTGTCCTAGAGCATCTCCACTAGGTGCCTGTCAAGCCTCTGCTTAAATATCTCCAGTGAAGGAGAATCTACCACCTCCCTTGGCAATCTCATTTGGACCAGCCTTCCCCTTGCATATGAGGCAGTTTCTTCTTTTTGGGTAGAATGGTTGTGAAAAGGCATGCGAATCCCAGAAAAGTCTCAGAAAGATTGGACAGTGCTTCACTGCAGGTGAATCATGGCCAAGAAGATGCCCTGGCTTTTCCATCTGCAGCGTTCTTGCACTTGACACGAACCAGCATGCTAAGTTTTGAGCCGGGTTCATGTTAGCTGCAAACTTACATAAGCCTGTGACATATGACAGTGTCATAGGCAAGCTGTCTTTCAACCTTAGTCTTGCATTTTAGAACAATAATGGTCTGTTTTGTAGAACTGAAAGAGAATTGCTAAAGTAAGGACTGCAAATTGTTTTTCACAGTGAGATATGGCTACCCCTTGACACCATCCTATTGGATTTTTAACTTAACCATAAATGCTGGCCAGCTTGAATCCTGTCATGTAAGAGCAGTTGGTCTAATACTGCAATTATAACTCCCCAAACTCATTTCCTAATCCTATAGCAATATGTATGCTCAGATATAGGATGCAGTTAATGTACCACTAATTATAGGTCAGGTTCTGCCATCTTTTATACATGCAACCTCCCATTACTAATGGTTAACTTTGTAACATTGATAGTTAAACCAGTGAAACTGAGGACAGGATTATCAAGTCATGCAAAACTACCTAGAAATGTATCAGTCATTTGCTGATACATTTCAAATGTACATTACCTAGAAATGTATCAGTCATTTGCTTCCATTCAGTACAGTAGGTATTTTTCAGTTTAGGAGGTTCTGATTTCTTCCAGATTTTTTAATCCATTCTGTTACAATCTAAGAGTATAAATTGAGTAGAGATGTGCATCCAGTAAAGAATGAAAAATGACAACAAATGGGGCCAGACTTCTAAAATAGTTATGAGTGTCATACATTAATTTGTTTCTCATTCAGAACTCTTTGAGCTGGTTTAGGTCTCACTTTTCCTAGCAGCCAGAACAGCTCAGATGGAGGTTATGAGCATAGCTGGAGGGGAAGGAAAGATAATTGTAGCAACTTACCTGCTCTGGCGGGGCGTTCAGCAGGTGCTGTTCATTGACAGGGCCTATGACCATTTGGGCTGATGGCCTTGGTGCACATGACAGCAGAGTGGCTTTCACGCTATCAGACTGGGTGGATAGTGGTGGATAGTGAGAACCACCATCATAGTCCCTGGATGGGACTGAGGCCTACATTTTTCTTTCTTGCAGACCAAGTCCTGATTTAGGCTGCAGCCCTATACACCAGTTCCCAAACTGTGGGTTGTGAGCCAATTTTTGGTGGGTCACAAAAGTTTTTGAAACTTAAACCACTCCCTCCCCCAAAACTTTGCAAGCACCCTTGTCTAGTTTTCAAAAGAAATTGTTAGCTGGAATGCTAATCTGTGGTATGAGGTTCATACCCCCAAATAAAATTTTCTTTAGTAATTGGCTAAATTGGTAAACCATAGATTATTGGTAAACCAATAAAAGATTATTGGTAAACCATCCATTACATGTGAACCCAGTTTCAGCCTTTTGTCTGGCCTGGAAGGCAGTAACTCAGAGGTTCCCAAACTGTGGGTTGGGACCCACTGGGTCCCAATCTGATTTTTGGTGGGTCGTAATACCCACCAAAAATCTTATAGCTGACAAAGAAAATGTATTGAGTGCTATGGAAAGTGAAACTGAGTTACACTTACATGTTTATTCACAATTGGCAAACATGCCATGTCCTGCTGAACTCAGTGGGATTTACTTTTGAGTAGACATGCACAGGAATGTGTTGAAAATCTACTTTGGGGAATACCAAACTTAATTGTTAAAGCAGAAACAGTTTGGCACATGTATTCATGTGAAGAAACATCAAGTTCATGAATGTATGAACATGTGTCTCTTTTGAGAGTCACTGTGCAGCTGTAATTGTACTGCTAACTGCAGGTACTGAAGTCAGACACTTGTGTTCTCCTGGGAGTGCTATTACTGTATGATTGTTTATGTTACAAATTTGTTCTGGAGAGACCTGAGGAATTTGTACTGCAGCAGCAACCACAAGTAGTTAATCATAGCAATAAAATTACAAAGGCCATAGGTCTACAGGGGCCAGAATCTAGTGTTAGTCACAGCAATGTACATTCAGACTAAAACTATCCTTGTTAACAAGAACCACAATCTTATTCTGTGTATACATACATGTCTTGTTTGCTTTTGTTTTAGAAGTCTTGATTTAAACAGTTGCCCTATTTTACGTAAAACAGGTACAATATACTAGTTTCATGTAGGGTAAATTACAGTAGTTTTTTTTTTAAAAAGCTAAAATTCTAAGTAAGCTGAATTCTTATCTGCATATAATAATATTTAGCCCATTTGAGGGCCCAAATGCCTCATATACATTATCACAGTAATTATTACATCAAACAAGTCAATAGGTAAACATTATAATTTATTTAGATCAGTATTTCTCAAGGTTTGTCCTCCACCATACCATTTCACATGGTCCACCTGTTCAAAGTACCTCTGGATGTAACTGGCAATGATATAATCGCCAGTTACTTTGGAGGCCAGATGCAACACACTAGTAAGACACTCAGGAGACGAGCTCACCCTCTGAGACGAGTCTCCTACCACTGTTTCTTCTGTAGCATTCCTGGTCTCACTGCCAGGTGGCAGGGGTCCTGCAAGGACCACCAAACACCACTTCAAGGACCACTGGTGATACCTGTACCAAAATGTACCAGTGTTGTGAAACACTGATTTAGATCCCATCCTTTCTCCAAGGAGTTCTGAGTGGCTTATATTGCCCCCCTTCATACTCACAACTGTCTTGTAGAATGGTTAGTCAGAGAGGTCCAAGGCCAACCAGCAGGCTTCAGGAAAGAACAGGGGTTTGAACCTAGGTTACCACAATTCTAGTCCAACACACTAACCACTACATAGGTTTTCATTATCATTGCACTATTGCAGATGGGGAACTAAAGTCAAAAGTTAAGAGCTTGCTTAAAATTACCTAGTAGCAGGTGAGGTTAGGTGAGGTGAGATTTGATCCAGAACTTCGTGGATCACAGCACAAACTGTAAGCCATCATGCAGGCAGATATGAAGGAACATTACATTCTTTCTTTTTCAACTTACTTCATACCCTGCTATCGTTAAAAGATACATATCCCTGCCTCTGCTCCACAGCATTTGTTGCTGCAGACAAGGGCAGGAAAACATACTATAATAACATTGGGATTTGGGGTACATTGAATAGATATTGGGGGGACAAGGAACTTGACACAAGGCTACCATTTTTGGTGGCAACTCTGTGTTCTGGCAGCAAATAGTCCTTTCCTAAAAGTTAGGGTAGTAAGTTGGGAAAAGACTGAACCCGCTATCCACTTGTGTGAATTTTGATTTTGAGATATACTACTGACTGAAGGCAGTAGGTTACATTTTCAATAGTAAATTCAGAATGACTTCAGTGTTCCATTTAACATATAGGCTCCTATCGATTAACGCGGTCTTGATTTACACATTTTCAAAATAGTGCAATTTGCAAATTAATACCAGAAATCTAATTCTGATTTTCTCTGTAAACCGCTTTGTGAACTTTCAGTTGAAAAGCGGTATATAAATACTGTTAATAATAATAATAATAATAAATAAATAAATAAATTTTATGCTGGCAATTTTTGAAATAATGGGGTCAATTAACTGCTAATTAGTTGCTAACAGGCAACCCTGTTAGACATTGGCAGGTTCCTGTTGTCTGGGAGTCTCTTCTAAAGCCAGAAGGTACAAGATAGAGAAAGAAAATGTAGCAGCAGAACTACTGCTTAGTTTCCTCACCAGCATCTTGTTTTATTGTTGCTTTCTCAGTCATTGACATCAGTGATGCAGATGCCAGATGCAGGGGAGGGTACCAGGATGAGGTCTCTTGTTGTCTGGTGTGTTCCCTGGGGCATTTGGTGGGCCGCTGTGAGATACAGGAAGCTGGACTAGATGGGCCTATGGCCTGATCCAGTGGGGCTGTTCTTATGTTCTTATGTGACTCCCACTGCCAATAGCCTCTATTCTCGACTGCCTCTTCAACTGGGGATCAGATGAAAGTCCGTATCAAATTTCCAAGCACACACTTGCATCCAGGGCTGGGGCTAAAGAGAATACCATCATCTGCTTTTTACAGAGAATCTGCCCACAATCTGCCCACGTGGACAAACCAATGAACAAAAGGTCAGTAAACACCCATCTGTTAGTGGTGGAAATTCCCATTCACCAACTGAGCTGCAAAAGCCACCTCCATCCCATGTAAGCCTCTATCTGGTCCATCTAAGCACCCTCCCATGCCTTTTTCCTCTATAGTTTTGCCCCATGAGGTTTTCTTTCATGCTTTCTGGCTGGTCTACCTGCACCTTGGTGCACCACTTGCAATAAATTTAGTAGAGGGGCATGAGGTGGTGAGTTTCTGACATGCTTCTTGTGTGTGTGCTCCCTATGTGTGTTGTGTTGCTATGTTGTGTGTTGTGTTGCCTATGCCATTTTGTGCAAGCAGAAGTTGTCAGTATGTTTGATGACTTTCCCCCTAACCAATACCACTTACATTGGTTCCCATGGGAAAAACAGTTTTCATTTATGTATTTTTAATATACAAATTAATTTCTGAGAATGTAACCCCCACATAAATTGAGATGTGCCTGTATATACAGTGGCATGTCTAGGGTTTGTGTCACCCAGTGCAGGAGGCCAGTATGTCACCCACATGATGGACCTCCTCCTATGAATTGGGTAGGGCAACAACCTGAGTCGTGGGTGTGGCGATGTAACATCAACCTGCTCTCGCTTGTCTTTTGGCCATACCTTTTGATAGAAAAGAGATATCTCAAAGTGGTTTATTTCATTGCATTCTGCTGTAAATTATGCAACAAATGGTATATAACATGAAGGTGTTATTCCTACAAACCCTGATTTTAGCGATTTTGGTTACTAGTCATGTCATCCTTCCAGGTGTCACCTCAATAACACCTTATTGGTTCCATGTTTTGTCATAATAGCATCTCATTAGGTCTTTGAACATTCAGTCTCATTGGTCCATTTTGAGTTAAGGAAATGTACTTTTTGTTATGTAAGTTGCATTTTTGTTTTCTGGTTTTTGGGCCATAACTTTTAATAGAATTGAGATATTTCACTCCAGCTTTTTCATTGCATTCTACTGTAAATTACACATCAAATGGTATATAACATGATGATATGATTCCTAAAAACTGCAATTTTAGCAATTTCACTCACCCCAGTGTGTGTCACCCCCTAGTGTGCATCACCCAGTGCAGGCCACACCCCCTGCACTCCCCTAGTGACACCACTGTATATATCAAAACTCAACTGATTTTGATGGGTTAAGAAGATACAATCCTAGAAGCAGAAGAAGGCACTGCAGTCCTCCACCTTTGTACACAGGATATTCCTAATGAACTAAAACTTGGGTGTTTTGCAGAGTTGGCCCAGCCATGAAGCGGACTGTTGCAGCTTGTGTCAGTGGTGAGTGGTGGAGGGCAAGGGGGTGGCAGATTTGGGCTGCCCTTCACCCAGAGACTGCCACTGGCTACCTCCAGCCCACTTCAGACAGAAGTCACATTGATCCACTTCCTGCTTGCTAAAAGCACGCAGAAAGCAGATCACCCGCTTCCTTACTATGTTCCATCATGTGGTTTTTGCAAACCAGGAAGTGCAGGAGTCCCAGTTTTATGTAAAGAGACTGCACAAATGAAGGAACTCCTTCATTCACAAGTCCCCTTTAAATAAAATGGGAAGTCCTGCACTTCCTGGTTTGTGAAAACTGGGCAACGGAGCATGGTAGGTGGCATTTCTTTTAGCAGAAAGAGCAGCAGACTCAGATGGCATCCCTGGTCACACCATCCCAGATGAAAAAAGGGTTGAAAACCACTGCCCTACAGGCTTACCTGGTGCCTTGCACAAATTGAGCGGGCACCTTAGAATTTGCTCGAGAATGCTCTGCAGTGTGCCAGTGTTCCAGGGCAGGTAATTATGTAAAATTGGTTTCCTAAGAGGAAGAAGTTTGAAAATCATGGCCATGGTGAAATCCTTGCAGGCCCTGAAGGAAGAGTGGCAACCCCATCAATTGCTCGCTGTTTGGCTGTCTCTTCCTCAATCTATGGAAATAGGAATTCAGGTGCCCTACAGCTGAGAACATTTTCTTGCTCATGTAGCTTTGCTTGCTCATTGAAAATGTTTACATCCTGCCCAGGGATTTAAAATCAAAGGGGGCTTTAAATATATTAAAAATCCCCATCAAGACAATAGTCCTGCACAACCCAACGGACTTCAGCATGATTCAATCCATACACAGGATTGTCCCCTACAGCAACATTAGCAGCCCACTCCAGTCACCCAACAGTCCAAAGCATGCAGCACCATTGACAGAGCATGTGCTACATGCAGGGCCGACTTTGAACCGATTGGACCAATTGCTGCCAATTGGGCCCCATGCGTTAGGGCCCCCCCACACACTAGGGTAATCTACTTACTGAATTTTTTTTCTAAACAAAAAATAAATTTTTTACTAAATCAATTCATAGTCACTAAAACAAATGGCTTTGTAACTATTTTTTAAAGGTAATCTACACATTTTTGTTTGTTTACTTGTGAGCTTTAATACAAAATGTGCTGAGACCCATTGGGTCCAATTAACTCACATGCACTTTTCAAGACCACATTTTGATTGCTTTCCATATCTGTACAGCTATAAAGGCTATAATAAGTTTTATTTATATCCCTAAGATTCTACAGTCCTTGGCTGTGAATCTGGGGCTCGGAAAATATGTTTCCAATTGGGCCCCGCAGCTCCTAAGACCAACTCTGACTGCATGCTGTGGTTGGGGAGGGGGGAGACAGCGACCAGATGGCCTGGGACAGGTAAGGAAAAATATTTTTAAACCTACTTCCTGGTAAGCCACCTGATCATAAGTGGGTCTACTCAGATCCACGGCAGCAATTTTGTCTACTCATATGCACGTCTACTCATATCCACACCAGCAATCCAGGAAGAGGCAGGGGACATGTCAGGCTGGGAAAATGGGGATAGCATCCTAGTGTGTGCTAGAGATCCCACTACTGGGATTCATCTCTCCCACCCTTGAAGTGCCTTTGCCACCACCTTACCTGTACTGGCACGACATTCAGCAGCCATTAGCGTGCAGGGCCTCCGGCCATTTACATCAATGGCCCCAAAGGGCATGGCAGCGAAGATGAGCCTTTTATAAAAAGGATGCTATCCCCATTTTCCCAGCCTGAGATGCTCCCTGCCTCCCTTTGGACTTACACCAGCAAAACTGCCGGCATGGATATGAGTAGACCCATTTGTGATTAGGTGGCCTACCAGGAGGTAGGTTAAAAATATAATGCCATAGCAGTAAGTATGGTGGGAGGCTGGGAGCTCTACCACCATAAATGGCCCAAAGGATTGGGCCATAAATGCATTGTAGTTTACATACAGTAGTTTTAAAATTGCAACACAACCAGGTGGAGGAAGCCGATTAAAAATCCCAAAACTATGATCAAAACTATGAAACGTAAAAAGTCCTGCTTAAACAAGCATCGGTAGGCTTTGGTGTGCTTCACTGGGAAGGGAGTCCCATGTGTGATTTGGGACCACTACTGTGAAGATCTCCCACTGATACTACTTTGCAGAGTGGTGATATCTGGATCCAATGGTTCTCTGATTACTTTAATGAGCAGTGGGCTTGGGAAGTGCAAAGGGTCAGGCCATTTAGGCAAACCAGCACTGTGGGATGGTTCCCCAGAAGTTCGGCAGCAATCTATTCGCTCAGAATAGATTTGATGTGTTAGTGATGTACAGCAACACAGAGGTGTGACTATGGTGAGCAATGCAAGCACCTGACAACAGTGAAACTGCCTCGTTTTAATGTGTGGCCACAATGATGCAACTGTGCTCACCTATTAATTTCATTGACTGAGGTCACAATCCTATGCATGTCTACTCAGAGGTAAGTCCTATGGTGTTCAGTGGGGCTGACTACCAGGAAAGTGTGCAAAGCCCGACACTGTTTTTGCTGCTAACTTCTATACAATTATTTGCATTTATTTTATGTGCACTTGTATATGCTAATTGACTTCAATCCAGCTAAAGTTAATCATGGCTAAGTTCCACTGAAGGTAATGGGTTGTTAGTCCTGGCTTTGTTCTGGGGAACACACAAACAAACACACACAGTGAAATAACTACATAAACACTACTGTCATCTAGAAGGAGAATGAATGAAAACAGAGCCAAACTATATGCAACACATGTAGTTTGACCCTGAAAGGAGGAGAAACCTTTTTAATTTTTCTGACTTTAGCACTGAATTTTAAAATTGATTCTGGCTTAGCAAACTTACCTTCAGTCTTTGCACATCACAAATGTCATATTGCTGTTGTTTCATGCATCTAAATGTGAGAAAGTGCAGCCTTAGCGACACTCTAGGCACCTGAAACGCGAGAAGGGGACAATCCTGTAAATCTGGTTTTTCATCCTAGTAGGGTGTGGCATCCCTTTAATAAGTAAACTAACTAATTACTTATTTACAGATTCAGCAAACAGGGAAATCACACTGACTATACTGAGGGCCAGTGTCAGGGAGTGGAAAGAGTTCTGGACCAGGATCTGAGAGTTCCAGTTTCAATTAACTGCTTGTGTTTCTAGCTCACTTAGGTGACCTTGGGCAAATCACTAAGGGCCACAGCACATGTCACTTTCCAGTGTGCTGGCCTTGGATTTTTCCCTTGGATTTTCAAAAATAGTGGTGGAAGGAGTATACAAATATGGTAAAACCATGGTGGGTGGGTAAGGGAGGCTTTAACACTTTGCCCCTGCTGTATTTCTCATCTGGATGCTGCCCCATATGCCATTTATTGTAGCACAGCACTTCTGTTTGTTTTTGGTTGAAGATTTTTTTTACTTCTGTAAATGATGATCAGGGATGCGATCCAGATAGGAACTGGGGAGGGGCATATACTCTGAACTGTTGTTCATTCTGACTGATGAAATTGACCAGAGGTAGACTGGGTAAGTTGGTAGAGGAAATTACAAATGTGACTTTAATTGATAATAATTAATAATAATAATAAAAGTGCAGAAGTACTGTATGCCCTTGGAAGATTCATTAAAATAAAATGCTAAAATATAATGGTGTGTATCTGTTTGAAAGGATTCTGTGAGCATGTTTAGGGCCACAACCTTGTAAATTTGACTGAAGCAACACATCCTAAATGTCTATCAAATTTTTACATCAAAATTTCTCACCATGTACTGAAAATGTGTGTAGGTTACCTTGTTTACCTCAAGACGAAGCAGTGGCGAGTCATCCTTTCGTTTTTCAGTGATGTTACCTTTTTCTTTAAAGTGCACCATATCCGATACTAAAGAATTTGCATCCTGGACTATTGTGTCCTGGACAAATGCGTTCAATGGGACAAATGGGACGTGAGGTGTGGAGGCAACAGATAGGCAGAACCTTCCCATCATAGTCTTTGAAAAAGCACTGCAGCCACCCCACCTGCTTACACCTAAGGAGGCTCTCCTTACACCCGAGAAAGCAGGTGTAAAGAGAGCCTCCTTAGGACTAAGCAGGTGGGGCAGCTTTGGTGCTTTTCCACAGACAATGACAGGCCAGATCTGCTTCACCTGCCGCCCTGCACTGCACAGTTCCGGTCATTGGCTTCCCTGGACATTCATGTCTGCTGTGTTTTGTTTTTTTGAATCCCAGTTATTTGCATCACAGTATAACTGGGCAACAAACCCAACGTTGTATATATTAAGGCTCTTATCCAAGCCCTAACCATAACCCTACCTTTGTGTTTTTAAAATAAAAAAGTACATCTAATATAAATATACTTCTTCTTCTTCTTCTTCTTCTTCTTCTTCTTCTTCTTCTTCTTCTTATTATTATTATTATTATTATTATTATTATTATTATTATTATTATTAACAGTATTTATATACCGCTTTTCAACTAAAAGTTCACAAAGCGGTTTACAGAGAAAAATCAAACTAAATGGCTCCCTGTCCCAAAAGGGCTCACAATCTAAAAAGATGCCAAAGAATACCAGCAGACAGCCACTAGAACAGACATTGCTGGGGTGAGGTGGGCCAGTTACTCTCCCCCTGCTAAAAAAAGAGTACCCACTTGAAAAAGTGCCTCTTACCCAATTAGCAGGGGAAACAAATATCCAGGACACAAAAAGAATGGATGCACGCTTGTAACACTGGGATGTATTTGACACAATGGTCCTGTCACTCATGCACCCTTGTAACTGTAAAGTCACAAGGAAAAAAATTACCAGGAGCTTTTCTTGAGCAAGATCAATTTAAATACATTGGAGATGCTCAATTGCACAGTCTGAAGTCCATTCATTCCAATGGGGCAGTTCAATGCACAAGAAATTTCTAATGAATTGTGCTATATTGATGATTGTCAGGATAGTGAGATTATCTTGCATATAGGACTGGACCATATATAGCTATTATAGAATTTGATAACACTCATGCATGTCATTTTGTTTTTCAAAAACAAGTTTTGGATACTAATATTGACAATGTCTGATGATGTCCCCCTGGCAACTGCTTGTCCAGTGTTGTGGGATTCTTTTCAGCTTGTGCAGCCTGAGGATGTGGACAGACTCCTTTGGAGTGTGAGGCCGTCTGCCTGCCTGTTTGACCCTTGCCCAGCTTGGCTGATAAGAGCTGCCCGGGGTGGACTGGCTGAGTGGACAGTGAGGGTGGTCAACTCTTCTTTGGGGGAGGGGACATTGCCGCTTGCTTTGAAGCGGGCGGTGGTTCGCCCCCTCCTGAAGAAGCCCTCCCTGGATTCCACTGTGTTGAACAACTATCGGCCAGTCTCCAACATCCCGTTTCTGGGCAAGGTAATTGAGCGGGTGGTGGCGGCCCAACTCCAGAGGGTCTTGGATGAAGCGGATTATTTGGATCCTTTTCAATCTGGTTTCAGGCCGGGCTTTGGGACGGAAACTGCTTTGGTCGCCTTGGTGGATGACCTACGCCAGGGACTGGACAGGGGGAGTGCGTCCCTGTTGGTCCTACTGGACCTCTCGGCGGCTTTCAATACTATCGACCATGGTATCCTTCTGGGCCGATTGGCTGAGTTGGGAGTTGGAGGCACTGTTTTGCGGTGGTTCCGCTCCTACTTGGAAGGTCGGTCCCAGATGGTGGTGCTGGGGGATGCCTGTTCGACACCCTGGCCATTGAGGTGCGGGGTGCCGCAGGGCTCAATTCTGTCCCCCATGCTATTTAATATCTACATGAAACCGCTGGGAGAGGTCATCCAGGGATTTGGAGTGGGGTGTCATCAATATGCTGATGACACCCAGCTTTATCTCTCCTTTCCTCTAGACTCCAGGGTGGCGGTTGAGGGCCTGGAGCGCTGTCTGGAAGCAGTGAGGATCTGGATGGGGGCTAACAAGCTGAAATTAAATCCGGATAAGACAGAGGCTCTCCTGGTTCGGAAATCCTCGATGCAGGTGCTGGATTATCAGCTTGCTCTGAATGGGGTTGCACTCCCTCTGAAGGAGCAGGTCCGCAGCTTGGGGGTCCACCTGGACTCGCAGCTGCTCCTGGATTCCCAGGTGGCGGCTGTGGCTAGGGGGACCTTTGCTCAGCTTCGGCTGGTGCGCCAGCTGCGTCCGTACTTGGATCGTGCAGACCTGGCCACGGTGATCCATGCTACGGTGACATCGAGGTTAGATTATTGTAACGTGCTTTATGTGGGGCTGCCCCTGAAGACGGTTCGGAAACTGCAATTAGTGCAGAATGCGGTGGCCCGTGTGGTCACTGGAGCTAGGCGGTTTGACTCTGTCAGCCCGCTTCTCCGGGGGCTACATTGGCTGCCCATTCATTTCCGGGCCCAATTCAAGGTGCTGGTTTTGACCTTTAAAACCCTATACTGCTCTGGGCCAGGTTATCTTAGAGATCGCCTACTCCCGTACAATCCGGCTCGTCCTCTCAGGTCATCAGAGAAGGCCTTTTTACAAGTGCCGCCACCTAAGGAGGTACGTGGGGCGGCGGCAAGAAATAGGGCCTTCTCAATAGTGGCACCAACGTTGTGGAACTCCCTTCCCCTTGACTTGAGAATGGCTCCCTCTCTTGAGACCTTTCGGCGAGGCCTGAAGACCTTGTTGTTTAACCAAGCCTTCTGACGTTATGGCCTTTTAAATATCTTTTATATATCTTTTAGTTGCTTTTTTACAGGCCCGATTCCTCTAAGAACTGCTGTTTTATGCTCTTTTATTCTGACTCTTCTGACTACTGTTTTTATGGGTTCTGCTAATGTGTTTTTTTAATATGTTTTTATCTGTTTGTGAAATTATGTTTTAATCTGTTTTATATGTTGTTAGCCGCCCTGGGTCCCTTTTTGGGAGAAGGGCGGGATAAAAATAAAGTTTTATTATTATTATTATTATTATTATTATTATTATTATTATTATTATTATTATTATTATTATTATTTGCCACAGTGACTAGCATTTATACAAGCTTTAATTTTGAAAATTGACAGGCCTGATGTCCAGGGAGAGCAGGTGTGTCAAATATGTACCAATGCCACCTGCTTTTCCACATCATTAGCCCATCAGCACATAGGGCATGTGTTTCGTTCACTTGCATCCTTAATTTTAAGTGATACAGTTCTGAATTCAACGTCATGGGTGTGACTATCATGTAATTTGGGCGTGACTGATATAATTTAGAACTTCCTAACTTGATTTTTGGGAGGAGCAATTTAAAATATTCTAGTCACTAATGCAGGTTAAACAGTATGAAAAGCCACCCTCCCTGTATAATATGCATTCCAGATTAACAGCAGCCCAGATCTCAAAAGTGAGACTTGCATTGCATTGACACAATCCTTCAGCAATTGACACCTTCATGGTCAAGCATTAGGGGTTTAGGACCCACCAGCATTAGGACCCACCAGTGAGTCACAACCCAATGTTTGGTGGATTGTGAAACTGACAAACTAATAACTGACAAGGGAGATGAATATTGAGCCCTATGGAAAGTAAAACTGAGGCTTGAACAGTCATGAGTAAATGCACATGTTTACTCATGATTAGGCAAATATGTCTTGGTCCACTTTGAAGGGCAGACTGAAAGGAACACAATGCCATCAGAATGGTCCCAATCCAATGAACTTGGAGGTCAACAAACGCTCCATCTTTGCATGTGCAGGATTATGCCTTAAAATTAACTTTTAGAGATCTTGGGCTTACCTCTGCAATCGTTGAAAAACAACAGGATTTAGAAAATGAGGTCACAAACAACATTCCTCTCTGAACAAAATTTATCAAGGAGCAAAGTGATCCCTTAAGAACAGATGCAATCCAATTGTTGTCTCTTTCCCTAACTCCCATCAATTGTTCTCCAGGCTGGGAAAAATAAATGGAATCTACCTATACTAGTCTCAAAATGTGATCATTGTCTGGTGCCAGTAATGATGTATGCATATAATGATGTACGAACATATGATGTATGCATTTTATGTGATCATGAATGCATATAAAACAAAGCAATCCTTGAGAATCCTTGAGAATCCTTGAGAAAAATCACTTTGGACAAGACTTGCCTCATGAACCAACTCATCCTTGTCGATTTTTCTTTCCAAAATCATATGCTAATCACAGACAGTACAATCTTGCGAGTCTCTCAAAGAGAAACAGGACTTTCATTCTTGTTTTGAAATAGTGAGCAAGCAGGTTCACTAGTTACCAGCAGGGTGTTGGATGCCTTTGGGATAGAAGCCAGTTGCTCAGTGCTGCTGGTGACCAACATTTCTTGAATGCTCTACCTTAAATAAAGCACACAGATTATTTGCTTTAATGCTAATACTTTAATACTAATTTTATTAGTAAAGTGGGTGTGCAGACACACTGCTAAGGAAAATAGGTAGGGAGGCAAAGAGAATAAGAACATAAGAGCCCTGCTGGATGAGGTGAAGGATCCATGCAGTCCAGCTTCCTGTATCTCACAGTGGTCCACCAGATGCCTCCATAAGCACAGGGACAATAAGACACCTCTATCCTGTTGCCACTCCCTTGCACCTGGCATTCAGAGATAGGCTACCTCTAAAACCCAGAAATGGCGTACATCTTGACTTGTACCTTATGATGGACCTCTCCTCCATGAATCTGTCCAATCCCTTTTTAAAGGCATCTAGGTAAGGTGCTATCACAACATTATCTAGCAAGGAGTTTCACAGATTAATTACGTACTGGGTAAAGACAGAAGATCTGGGCCCTTACAGGCAGGTCAAACTGCTGAGTTGGGCAGGAAAGGTCCCCTCCTCCACCCCATCCTCAAACTGGCAAGGTCAGGGCCTGCACATGTGCATTGTTCTCATGCTGCCAAGATAGCAGCAGGCAAATGCAAGCACTCATTTGTCTGGCAATCTGCCCAGTTTGCCTCTTATTTCAGTCTTGGCCTGAAGGATGGAGTGAATTGGACATAGACAGTCTATCCGTGCAGGGCTGGCCTTCCTGTTGATTCCAGTGAGCTCTGGAATCCAGACAACATTAAGGGAAGTGTGGGACAGAACATAACCCAGCAAGTGGCCCCCTGGGCCCCCTCATTCCCTAGTTTCTTCACAAGGCAGCATTCATCAATCACTGACCCATATGCACCCAGTGCTATAAGAAGGGAAATTAGCACCTGAGTCAAGGAAAAAAACAAAACAGTGCCCACTGCTCCCAAATTTGCAGAACTAAATTTGCAGAAATACCTTCTTGTCAAAATAGTTGTCATTTGTTATTTGTCATTGGGAAAAACAATCTTTCAAAGATTATTTCATTTATTGCAGGGATCTCTAGTGTGTGTGCAGAGCATTTCCAATCTGCGCAAATCAATTCAGTGCCTACAAACGACTCTCATTGCACTGAAAGCTGAAAACTGTGACTTTCACAGTCTCAAGTAGTGAGTGGAGTTTAATCCGGTCTTGCACTACCTTGTTTGGATGCAAATTTGGGCAGCTAGGCATGACTTGTTGAGTGCAATAAAACCATTTTTAACAATAAATTGAACCAATTGTAAAAAGAGCCGGACTCAGAAAAATATCCCATCCAGTCCTTTAACATTTTTTGTGCCCCTGTTAGTTTTGCACCTGGGGTGCATGCTTGCTTGACCCACCCTAGTTACATTTCTGCACACATCTCTGCTGCTGCCCCCTGTCCCACCCAGCAAGGTCTGCTCTTGCATTTGAAAAATCACATTTTTCACTGATCTTTTGCTCTTTTCAAATGGCAAGATGGTATGAGGCAACTTCATATGTTCAATGCCTACCAACAGGGCTCTTGAAGAATTGCCTGCTCATAGTTTTAAAAAGTGCACAGAGGCAAGAATTGATCTCAGAGGTTGCTTCATCTGAAGCTAATGAATTCCCCACCCCCAAGTCTTCACTTGTCTTTCAGTATTTTTTTGAGGTTTTTTGATCACATTATAAGGCACGGCCCAGAATCTGGCACTGAATTATGCAGATTTAAGCACTGATTTTCATGGGACTTGGGTGATGCTAACTGTGCACTGGCTTATGGCCACTGGGTATTAAAAGGAGCCCACATAAGCGTTTTGTTGTAAAAGCCATGTGAAACGAAAGACCTATTAGAATCCTCTTTCAAACAAATTACCTCTGGAATTCTAGCCATCCATATTCAAATTCTCCAGTTCAGACTGTGGTCTTAATATTGGCTTCCTTCAATTGAGTTTTGTTATGTACTTGGCAGGAGTTCACACCCAAACCTCCCATCTGCAGCCTGCACCTGCTCTGTGCAATTTGTTAAAAAGTCAATGAGGTCTGAACTTCCTGGACGACTCTGGTGCCTTTAGGCAGACAGCTTGAAGGAAAATCCGTTTGTTATCATAAGACGGGGACATGTGCAAAAAAATAGCGTAGACTTGCAGTGGCCACAATTGTGGCTGAAAGAAAGAAAGAAAGAAAGAAAGAAAGAAAGAAAGAAAGAAAGAAAGAAAGAAAGAAAATGGTGTCTTTCTTGCAACAAGGCATACATGTGAGAGGACACAGTGGTCGTTCTACTGTAGCTATTTGCACAGGAAATAATCCAGTCACCCTTTTTTGCCCACATATTTGTGGTTTCGGAATGGTTTTGCTGCTCCAAAGGATTTTTTGGCAAACATGCGCCCTTGGTGAGTGGGAGGCGGTTGCGTGATGCCAGCTCGTGACTTGCAAAGGGCTCCAGTGCAGGGTCACCATTTGTCGGCGAGGGCAATGATACTTCAGCAGTGGAAGCAAAGTTAAGAGATACATGCAAGCTGTAAATGAAGAAAAGCGGTGTATTTTTAACAGAGTGTCTTGTGGTTAGCTTTTAATATCTCACAGTAACTACAGCAACATTATCAACACAGGTCAAACGGTTACTTTTTGAAGAAAGGGGTTTTCTAGCCTGATAACACATTCACAACCCAATCCTAACCAACTTTCCAGCACCGAATCAGCCGTGCCAACAGTGTGCACTGTATTCTGTGGTGGGGAGGCCTCCTCAAGGTATGTTTGTTCCCTTACCTTGGGTAGCATTGCAGTTGCATCAGTGCTGGAAAGTTGGTTAGGATTTGGCTGTTAATTGTTTATAATAACAATTAGTAGAAATATAGGTGTTTCCCTTCTGCCCCCCACTTTCTAATATGCCACTGTTCCAATGTCTATAATAGTAATGCAGTGGTTACCAAACTGTGAGCCATGGCTCCCCGGAGAGCCTTGGAAACCAGCCAGGGGAACCTCAGAATCTTTGTGAAAAGCCCATCACCCTATGCAATGTATAGGATTGTAGCCGTAATGAGGAGCCGTGGCCAATGGTTTAGTACAGCAGTTCACAAACTGGTGAGTCACGACCCACTGGGGAACTGGAAATGGGCCATTCCCCCTTAAGGGGAGTGGCCCAGGAATGTGTCCCTGATGGTGCCACAGCAATCATGGTGCCTTGGAGACATGGGGACATTGTAATGTACCTGGGGGCATTCTGTAGCTTCCTGGAGGGTCCTGGAGGCTTGCAGCACTCTCTGCAAGCCACTGTGTGGCTGCACTGAGCTCTGATCTGCTATCAGAGCTCATTTCCGGTTCGTGTGATTGCAGCTGCATGGAGGGTCGCAGAGTGGGCTGCAAGTTTCCAGGGCCCTCCAGGAGGGTGGAGGATACCCCCAGGCACATTACAATGTCCCTGGCTCCCTGCAGCTCATGATCAATGCCACGCCATCTGGGCCACTCCTCCACTCCTGGCCCTCCCCCACAACCACTTAGTGCAGTCCCAAAGTCTGAGTAGGACTCAAGAAAGCAGGAGGCTGAACAAATGAAGTGACCTGACATTGAGTCACACTCATCTTGTTTAGCATTGTCTACTCTGACAGTATCTTTCCAGGGCTGATGCATCTATGTGTATTCAGCATGGTCTTCATATCTGCACAGAATATTGTGGCAGATTCCTGTGGTGATAGAATGGACTGTACCACTTTATAGACTACACTGGGGAGGCACTTAAAAAAAAAATCTTCCCCTATAGTAAAACTGATTACAAACAGAAAACTAGTACAGGAGGCAAAGGACTGGGTTAGATGCTTTCTCCCTATTTGCTAGTTTTCTATTTGCAGGTTTTTTGGTTTTTTTAACTGAAGGAATATTCAGAAGTAGTATACTTAATCACAGGTATAGAGGTGACTAACAAGAATGGGTTCAAAATGCCGCCACCAAGCATTAGAACTGACCATACAGAGCACAATCTCTGTTGGGATCTGAATACCTTCAGGATCATCTTCTTCCTTGTATGCTCCAATTAACACCTTACCTCCTGCCTCAAGTTCCCTGACCAACTCAGGTTTGATGGATGAATACAAGAAGCCAAGTCTTTTCAGTTGTAGCACTGACATGGATCACCCTCTCCTGGAGAGCCCTCCTGGCCTTATTTTTCACTGCTTTTCAGATGCCTTTGTGAAAGCTACTGTTGGATTTCTCTGGGTAGCTCTTGATTTTGGCTGATCCTCTTTTTATGCTGGATGTTTGTTTAATTCCTCCTGTTGCTGCTATGTTTTTCCTTCTGCTTCTGATGGGCAAACTGTAGCTTATTAAACAGGCCTGCAAAATTGAGGGTCAGAAAATTCCCCCCCTCCAAAATTTACGATGGTTTTATACAAATTTGGGGTGCTGATTCCAAAAATGGCATCGGTTTTTCCCTATTGCATCTAGTTTTGGGGATGTTGCATAGCCTCATTAGTGAATGGTTTTACCTCAGAATGCCAGATGCAAGAGAGGGCACCAGCTTCCTGAGGCATCTGGTGGGCCACTATGAGATACAGGAAGTTGAACTAGTTGGGCCTTTGGCCTGATGGGGCTCTTCTTATGTTCTTAAGCAGATGCTTCATGAGGAAGCCATGGCTTTGGCTTCCTCATGAGGAAGCTGTTTGAACCATTTACGAGCAAAGCTATGCATATCAGACACTAGACATGTTACTGTTATTACTGTTAAAAATATTCATGTACTGCTTTTTGACAAGGAGCCACAACTTTTCAGTTGTTGCACTAATTATTAATATTTTAATATTATTTTTAATAATTATTATTGCCACGCTAATTGTCAATGATGTTTTATTATACAAAAATAAGTGGGACAAAAAATATCTAAACTAGAAAAAAAATTAAACTTGCACTCAGGTGCATGTGACAGCAGCATGTTTATACACGGTTGCAAAATGGATGTGAACATTTTAACTTGTTTGTATATATGCCCAGTGTCTGTTTGTATATATGCCCAGTGTCTAACTGCAGAGAGCCCAAAGCATTTCTGTCAAACCCAGACCTGTCATTACAACAAGCCATTTTGACAGCTGTTTCCCCTCCTCAACATCCTCCTTTAAACTGAGGTTTTTTAGCAGCTTCCTCAACCCATCAGCTCTTGGTTGACTCATTCTGCGACAGACCTCAAAATATCTGAGTCACTACAGAGGGCCACAGCTCCTTGTGTCATAGCCATACATCACATCAGGTTAAGGAGCTAGAGCACGTAGGAGGAAGCAAGACTTTTACAAGAATACATATCACCACCATGGACCCTGGGCACCTCTATTACAATAAAAGATAGTGATATCCAGTGATGTAGATAGAGGGGTGCAAAAGCATGAGGTTTTGCAGGAAGCCTCACCGCAGCATGCAGGCAGCCCCTCTCCCTCCTGTTCGGAAACATTCTGGGCAGGGGTAGCAAAACAGAGGCATTTGCCTTAATGCCCATGCACGCCATCCTGCATTAGCCTCTGTTTTGCTCCCACCACTTGGAATGGCTCCGAAGGGGACAATGAGGGGCTGCTTCCACACTGCAGTGAGGCTCTTTGCAAACCTTGGTGCTTTGCACCCCCTCTAGCTACGCCACTGGTGCACACTTACCAGAGGGATGACGAAGGCTACACTTGTTAGAGAGCAAACCCATTGAATACCATGGGACCGTAAGTGATGAGAGCAGAATGGAGGCATGTCACATGAGGCCACTTCCAGGTTCTCCCTGGAGGCAGGGTGCTTGCTCCTGTGGAGGATCTACAGCAACTCCTCCATAACTGGGGTAGAATCTGAGGGTCAGTAATGCACCCCCTTGGCATAGCACTCTGGGCAGGTGCCCCAAAAGCGCCTTAGTTATGGCTTAGCCTTAGTTATGGCTCTGACCAACAGTGATTCAGGTACACCTGGTTCAAAGACAACTGAGTGATGAGAAGATCCAGAAGTTTTGTTTCTTTTTTCAAGAGCGAGCCCTGGAGATTTATGGTCTCTTGATAGTATTTGCATTATTTACAAATACCCAAGCACAGAGCATGTTGGAAACAAATTGACTGTCTTACAGCAAGTAGTACATATGCTGATCCAATTTCAGCTTCCTAGAGAGAGTCCTGGAACACCAAGGGATTTAATCTTCAGCAAACTTACAGCTCCCTGTTACTTCTCCTCTTTGTGTGCCTCTCATGTCCAAATGCAAACTTTAAAACTGCTTGCAAACTGTTTCTCCGACTGTCTCTTTAACTCTCAGGGGTGTCACATTCCAAAGGGGGGGGGAAGGAATTGAAAGGAGGGGAATCTTTTCCAAGAACATCAACCCATAGTTCCCCAGCAATCGGCCTGAACAAAGAAGGCTCTCCCAGCACCCACAACAGTTTCAATTTAGAAATTCTTAATTCAGTAAATGCACATTAGAGAGCAAGGGAATCATTGTGAGAGCTGCGAAAGGATGATAGAGCCAGCCAACAGGAGATTTAAAAGTGGAGCGAGGACACAGATGCTCAGTGAATTGCAATCCTTTTGTAAATCACACAGATCAGGGTTTGTGGGGCAAGACTGGAGGATCACCCACAAGAAACTTAGAGAGCATAATATTTATGATTTGCCTCCAGCAGTGTGGTCATAAACTCACTAGGTAGGGAATCGAAGTCAGGAAGGGAGGCCTGTCTGAGAATGTCAGGCTCCCCCATTAAGCAGGCCAGTGGAAAATCGGTGATCTCAGCTGCATGAGGCAAATCGCCAGCCGTATTACTAATGTGGCTTCTTTGCCAGCTGATCCCTTTGGCAGCAACAGTGTTTGAGCTCTGTCAGAGCAGGCTTAATAAGACAGGAGGCTAAACAGGGGAGGCGAATGCATCGAGGTAACAGAGGGCCACTTCTTCCGTTCAGCAAGCAAGCAGAAGCAGCAGCCATTTCTTCCACCGCCTGAGGTTGGAAAGAGTTGTATAGGAGGCCAAGAGGTCACAGATCCTGACTGTGGTGGGGAAGGGAATGGGCTGCTTGTCAAGAAAGGGTGGCTTACTGTGAAAACTTATAGCAGAACTTAAAAAAAAAAAAGCAGCGTTGGAATGCAGGAAAGTCCACGAGGAAGTGAAGAGCTCATGCTAATGAGATCTTCCTTTCTGGAAAGCGACAACATACAAACCGTTGACTGAGCTTAATTCCAAGCCAATCTATTCTTGTGCAATTAATTCACAAAGGGCACAATCCTAACCAGGTCTACTCAGAAGCAAGTCCTATTTTGTTCAATGGGGCTTACTCTCAGGAAAGTGTGGTTAGGATTGCAGCCAAAGAAACACAGGCAGAGTTTTATGGTGCAATCGCAGCGCATAGCAGGGCCTCATTTTAAGTGTAAGAGTTAATGGGGAATGCTGGGGACGGGGGAAGGCCATTTAAGGCGTTAAAGTTCTAGTAATGCTCTTTAGCAGCCTGAGAGGCTCTGCGTAGTGCTCCCCCCTCCCTTTCCTAAGAAACAATTTCTCCCTGGATGATGGTCCCACAATTCGACAAGAGCTCAGAGAAATCCAAGCACTTTAATAGTGCTTTTTCCGCTACCTCCTCATCAGTAATAACACTGAGGTAAATGTTTGGCATATTCTGATGACACATCTGATTTCGGTTACTGAATAATTTGCCACGGAAAAAGGGAAGGCCAACAACAACCTTGGGCTTTCTAGCTCTTTTAACAGTCTTGCTGGCAAGCTTGGACACCTCTTGGAAAAGCAAATCCAGCAAATCCTCATGTTAGGAGCAAGAAGACTTCGCAGCACAATTTAAACCTCTCCTGTAGGATCAGGTTATCATATTAGGGCTGCTTAACATTGCTGTGACTGGGTGGATGTGTAAACACCGTGAAAAGTTAGTCTAATATAGGTTAACAAATAGAATGCCCAAACCTATCCTTCACCATTGGTGCCGATGCAACTGTGGTGGTGAACCAGGCTCTGTATCAAATGATGGGCAGGGGGAAGCACTAGTTTTGGCAGTACAATGTCCCAATCCTATTGGGGCCAAATATCTTCATGTTGTATACAGTATAGATCTGCCCTCATTATCCGGAGGGGTTCCATTCCCCAAACCCCCACAGATACTGAAATCCGTGGATGTTTGAATCCATGGATTTTGGGGCCACCTGCAACCTCCAAACCTGACCAGAGCTGGGGACCCTAATGAGGGCCAGGGAGGCAGAGGGCCTCAGAAAGGCCTCTGGACCTGACCATCAAGTTGGGTTTGGGAGGCAACAGGTGGCCCACCCCACAGGCTTGGAATCCATGGATATTCAAATCTGCAGGCACCAAACCAATGGATAATGAGGGCTAAACTGTGGTTTCATTTTTTCTGTAAGCTAAGCCACAAGGAAAAGGAGCACTGTTGAGGAGGATCTGGAGCAGCGAAGTAGCACAGGCGAGGGAGTTGCTTAACCCTTTTCTCAAATGTCCATTCTCCAGTCCAAATTGCCCTTCATACTACTTTTTTGAACATGGGCTTCCGTATGTGGTTGCCTCTCCAAACACATACAGGCATCACTTAACAACTTTCTGCTTAATGACGAACTGCATATATGACGGTAGTCAAAGCACAACAAAGAGGCACTTAGTGAGGTAGTCAGGTCTCCCATAATGTGCAGCAGAGTGTGTTTACACAACAAAAGAGGCTGTTAATGCAAAGAAGAGGCAATCTATCTCCAGTAGCCTGTGTAGCCTGTACAGCCAGCTAGTGTCTGGGAGTGTCTGTTTACACAACAAAGGCACTAGATTGGGCTGAATGTTCTCTTGAAGAAGTTAAACAATGCACACCTATATTTGAAACCAAATGAAGATGCTATAGTGGGATTTGAAGCACAAAAATAGCAGGCAGGGGAAGAGTTAAGGCTGCTTTATATTCCAAAACTACAATCTTATATACCAGTGCTTCTCAAACTGTGGGTCAGGACCCACTAGGTGGGTTGCGAACCAATTTCAGATGGATCCCCATTCATTTCAATATTTTATTTTTAATATATTAGACTTGATGCTATTATGGTATGTGACTGCATTTGGGGAAATGTTACAGACCTGTACTTTTAACAAGCTACTATGCATATTCTTTTAACAATGATAGTCAATGGGACTTACTCCTGGGTAAGAGTGGGTAGGATTGCAGCCTAGGATAGTTAAAAATTTTCCTGCTTGATGATGTCGCTTCCAGTCATGACATCACTTCTGGTGGGTCCTGACAGATTCTCATTCTCAAAAGTGGGTCCCGGTGCTAAATGTGTGAGAACCACTGCTATACACACTTACCTGAGTGAAGGTCTCATTGAAATTAATTGGATTTCCTTCTTAGCAGACATGCAGAGAATTGGGCTGCAGGTCTTGCTTTTGAATGTGCTTTTCCTTTTCCCTTTTTGTGTATGTTTGCAATGTGTAGTTCTACCCTAAATATAATCATTACTGCACCTTCATTTCAGAGATTATTCTGGGCTATGTATGATACTAAGGGCATAATCCTAACCAACTTTCCAGCACTGGCATAGCTGTGCCAGTGGGGCATGTGCTGCATCCTGCAGCTGGGGGGCAGTTACGGAGGCCTCCTCAAAGTATGGGAATGTTTGTTCCTGAAGTTGCATTGCCAGTGTGGGAAAATAGGGTAGGATTGCGCCCAAGCTTTAAACAGACAGCACTACTTTAATTGTTTCTGGTTGTGACTCAAGTCTGATGGCTTGACCTACACAGTATTTATTTATTCAGGTACTTTACCTTATTGAATATTTTATTTTATATATAATTAATTTATGTACCATGTAGCATAGCTTAGATTTAAAACAATGATGAGTAAAATTGATGATCTATGAATAGTTATTAGCCATAATAGCTAAACAGAACTTCCATGTACAGAAGAAATTTATCTCTGAACACCAATGGAAAGGCCATTATCTTCTTGATGTCTTGCTTGTCATCACCCAGAGGCACACATCTGGTGGCTATTGAATACAGAATGGATTAAATTGACCTTGGTCTGATTCAGTGAGATGAGTCCTATGTTCTTAACTGGGAACATAGAATACCACCTCATCTTCCCGAGAGCCCTGCACTCTTGGAAGACCAGTTGAGTGGTATTTACAAACTTTATTGGCCTGTTCATTCTCTCTAAGTGGATCAGGATGAATCTAGTGCCTATTGCAAGTTCAGAAAAGCATTTCTGATCTCAAAAACTAGTGATATACCTTTATGTTGCACAGTCAACACCAGCTTTCTGGCCAATATTACTACACTTCTCAGATGATTAGGTCAGAAGCCACCAAAGCATGCATGCTTTGCTTATTGACCTCTGTGAACAAGTGACCAACTCAGGCCAACATTTTAGCATGAACTGAAATTTTTTGTTAAAGACAAATGCTTGTTGCTGTCCCCCCTAACAGTTCTAAAATCCAGCCACTTCCTTCTTCGGTTTATGTTTTACTCAGATGATGTCTTTATCCAAACTTGCTTACTTGAAGAAACTCTTTCCTCTTTCTATAAGTAGCTCCTCCAAGCAGAAATGATGACTTTGTTGTACATGAACTCCACACCCTTTTGTACTTTACAGTTCGGTCAGTCCTTTGGTCTTGGGTTCTTGTCTGATTGCACAGTTAGGTGTGGAGTTCTGCTTCTGGTAATCATTTATTACTTACTTTATGACTGCTCAGGTGTTCAGTAGATAAACTTCTGAAGGCAGTCCTGAAATCTTTTGTAAACTGCCTATACTTGGAATTCAGGAAGGTGCTGGGTAGGAAGACCATAAGACAAGATCTGTCTGTACAGATTCAAGATCCATCTAACCCAGCATTCTGTTTCCAACAGTGGCTAGGCAAACACTACTGGAAAGTTTCCATTACTCTTGAAATATGAAGGAAAGTGTTGATCAGTATCTTTTCAGATCTCGTTTATTTGTTCCAGGAAGCAGTGAAAAATGCTGCCATTGGCTATTTATCTTCCCTGATTAAGGGATCAAGCAATTACAGGAGCAAGAAGAACCAACAATCCTCACTAAACTCATCTTCTCCATCTGAGAAAGAGATCATGCAGATTGGCAAGGAAGATGTGTGCAAGTGGGTAGCCATGACAGTGGTGAAGAAGAGGTTGGCCTTTCAAGGAAGGAGGCCACTAAAGGCATCTTGCTCCAGCATCCCCCCCAATGAACTGATGCAGTATCAGAAGCCTTCATGAACATTTTGCCCTGGGTACCCACATCCCCACTATGCTACTGAATTTAAATGCTTCTTAATACTGTGGCTCTCAAACATCTGAAGTTTTTCATATGTGGCTCTTGTTAAGCAAGTTTGGTCAGCCCAATTTATAATTTGGCTATAGTATGTGCCCTCAAGTCATGCCCTAACAGCCTAGCTGAACAGAATAAAATAGATGCTAAATAAAATTCTTAAGGCTACAGCCCTAGGGAGCACATCTCACTGAATTTCATTTCTGAGAATAATGCATAGGATTTTGCTCTCTTTGTGAAGCGCGTGGCTTTAATATGTTTCCTGTGAGAGGATGGTTTCTCTGTGTATTGCTACAGGTACCAATGAAGCTCAGCAAGCTTGCAATTTGAGCAGGGTGAGTGAGGGCCTCCACCTCTGCTAGCCACACCTCTGATGAGAGGTGCAAGAATGCATCCATCACCTGGCATTCTCTCTAGCAGTCAGTTGAGACCTGGCCACAAAAGTATCGTGTGTCAGGACATGCAGAAAATTGGTCTTGGCATGGCAAGAATGAACGACAGGCAGGCTCTCAGGTTCCTCCATCTCCAGGCTCGATGTTCTATTCAGTGTAAACCAGCACAACAAGGATGCCCTTTGCCACTGTCAGTTTATTTTCACTCACTCTTGGTATTTGGAAATTCAGGAATGGTTATGCTTCCTGCCTGTTTGAGGAAGAACAATGGCCCTGAAATAATGGTGTTGCCCAGGTAACACCATTTATGGCCACAATTTCTTCAAAAGTCAGGTTTAAGGAAAGAAAGACAAAGGTCAGAACTTGTGATGGGGCTACCTCAACCACTCAGTTACTACCTTTTGCCTATAGTTGTATTTTTTCAGAGCCAACTCCTTTCTATTTATGCTGGCCTCTTCAACTGGGATGTTTAGTTCATGGAACCCTGTGTAGGGTTGTCTCCTTTAACCCTGAACATTAAATCTTCTGTTGAAAAAGAGCAGTCACTGCTCTTCATAGCTCCTCCTTGTCATTCCATTCATTTAACCTGCTGGTCATTTCCTTTCTTCACCTGCTATTGCATGTGAGCCTTCAGTCTTCACCTGCTGTCACACATAAGTGGTGAGCCATACAGGAAGTGAGAGAGGAAGACAGACAGATTCCAGAAGGAACAGGATAGAAGCTGTAACTTTTCCCTGCTTCAGCTGGAAATGCAAAGGCCTTGGGGTAAGCAGTTGGGGTAAGAAGCTGCAACCCTTCCTATATATGAGTATATGAATGCTACAAAATTGAACTAGTTCAATAGCTGGAGTATACCTTGGTTTTGGGATGAGTGCTGGCATGCGATAAGCAGGACCCAGTTTCTTCTGCACAGCATTTGTCCTGAGCTGAGGACAGGGGCTGCAAATCAGTTTTGAAGGAGCAATGATCCATTTTATTGTTTTGACATTTGACATTGACATTTGATCTAGTCTAACTGATATATAAGCCCATGTATTATATGCCATATGATAAATAAATAAAAAATATGTTTTGATCTGTGTTGTGCCCTTTGGATTCCTACAACTAGGATGGAAGGAGAAGAAATAGAGAAAAGCATGGGGAAATATAGCAGTGCAAGCTCTGACTTCAGGCACATTCCTGCCAAAGTGTCCAAGAACTTGATATGGCTTCTTGGCAATAGCTGCAGTCCCATAGTGGGAAGGAGAGTAGTGTAGCTAGAGGGGTGCAAAGCACTAAGTTTTGTAGGTGCCTGAATGCATCCTGTAAGTGGCCCCTCCCCTTTGGAGACATTCCATGGGTGGGAGGGGATTTGCTCCCACCTCCTGGAATGGCCCAAAGGGGAGGGGCCGCTTACATGGCACATTCAGGCACCTGCAAAACTTAGTGCTTTGCACCCCTCTAGCTATGCCACTGGGGAAGGGTAGGGATGTGCAGAAACATGAATAACATGCAGTTGCTTCCTTCTTCCATGGGGTCACATCGCAAGCAAGTAGAAAATGAAGGATGTAGATTATGCTTGCTCTGCTTTATGCAACAAACAATTTTAGTTCTGTTGCAGAATGTGTGTCTGATGCTTTGCTGTTTAGTCGTGTTTTGTTCTGTTTTTAGGTCCATGTAGGATTTTAAGTAGTACATTCCTTTGAGTCTGGGACCAGAGCATTTTCCTGCTAATTCAGTCTACTCCTGAACTGACCCAAATCTGTCTTCTTTACACCCGCATATTGTTTGGAGCTTGTGAGATTTGTTTTGTTTTCAGGTGGATTAGCCTTTGATTTTGCTTTTTCAAATGGTATTTAACCTCTGCTGTGCCACCCTCTGTTTTTCAATTGTTCGCAACATATCTGGAGCTAGTATGTATCACTGTTTCTGTCTTACTTGGAGCTTTTTGTTTGGACTCCCCACCCCAAACCTCCAAACACTTGCTTCTCATCTATTAGGGTCTGTCACTTATACAAGGAACGTGGAACTGTTGGAAAACATCCTATCCCCAATGTGCCACTATTCCTTCCAGTCTGCTGCTTGCTTCTCATGTTTTTTGTGGTGCTACTATTAGTTTGGGTGGGGCACATATTGTAGAGAACAAAATGATGAGACCATAGGAGATGCACCTTTAAAAATGTCCACCAAAACAAACCTGGTGCTTTCTGTTTGGCTTTTGGCGGGTATAATCCCTTGAAGGGGGCCTTTAAATTCTTATAAATGTCATGCTGATCAGCTGTAACACAATGAAGTTAAAACCAGGAGAAATGAAGGTGGTTTCCCCACTGAAACCAATCGGAAAGGAAACAGATGAATCAGTAAATTAAAATAGCATATTTGCTTGTTTCCACAGCATACTGTACTATTGAACCCTTTAAAGGTAGCAATCCTATATACACTTTCCTGGGAGTAAGCCCCATTGAGCAGAATGGGACTTAGATCTGAATAGGCAAGCATAGGCTTACAATATAAGATGTTGCTACAAGCAAGGTAGAGCTACCTTAGCTGAAAGAATGTTTTGGTCAAAACTGGAATGGGACAAACTTTTGAGCATTTTCAAAACCTTTCATCGCTTCTCTTGGGAAAATGGCTGAGATTTCATCATCCAGAACTTACCAGCTGAAACTAAGAGCCTGTTCCAGTGTGACCCTGGTCATAAATAAGTCACATTATAGTCAATGAGACTTACTCCCAGGTACGTGTGCATAGGATTGCAACCTAAGATAGTGAATTTGGGGTGCATATGGGTGTATGTGCGAGCGTTTGCTTATCCTTTGATATAAGGCATATAAGGCATCCTGTCTGGGTGGCAACAATTCTGGTTTCTCTGCTGTTGTGATCATCAGACAACAAATCTGAGTGACAGACACGGCATTATTTTGGTTGCAATAAAGTTGTCAGCATTGACTGGCATCAGTCACCTTCACCTGAGCCCTTTGACAGGTGGTGATGGGTAATAAATACTTTCCACTCGGAAACCTTTGGGTGCTTATTGAAGTAGGAAGCCCTATCATGGCTGGTTGGAGCTTGAAAAGATAACCATGCAGCTTCACAATCAGGTAACAAGTGCTTGTGGACTTCCTGTCCATCAGTATACACTTTCTTTTTGCATGTGTGCCTGATCTGATCCTGTATCTCTTCATGTCAGTGTGTGCATGGGTAAGCAAAAGTATCAGATTTTTTAAAAAAACACTCATTTTACTTTTTTCATTGAGAAATATAATGTTGTTACCATACTGCAACCAGTTCCCCATCAATGCCCTCACCTTTCACCTTCTGCAGAAATCTGATGAATCATATGTTCCATAAGGTCTTGGAAGCTTCAAGGGGATGGGGGGGGGCTATCAAAAATATTGTTTTTAGTTTAATTATTTTATTATTGTCATTTTTAAATGCACCTCATCCTTCTGCTTTTGCAGGGTCCATCAGGCCAACTTACCCTAATTACACAAAACTGAGGGTCAGAAAAGATTTTCCCAAACTTTATGGTGGTTTGATATGAATTTGGTGTGCCGATTCCAAAAATGGCATCTGTTTTGCCCTATCATGTCTAGTTTTGGAGATATAGTATAGCCTCATTAGTGAATGGTTCAAGCAGCTTCCTCATGAGGAAGTCATGGTGTAGGCTTCCTCATGAGGAACCTGCTTGAACCATTCACTAAAGAGGCTATGCCGTGTCTCCAAAACAAGATGTGATAGGGCAAAACGGATGCCATTTTTGGAATCGGCACCCCAAATATACCCAGGAATTGGTGTTTAAGGAAGCAAAATGTGTGTTGGCCTGTGTTATTAAAGCAACAAATTAAAACAATAAATTCTAACATCAAGAAGCAAAATCTAAAATATTATCTTATACAGTGATGCCTCGCAAGACGAAATTAATTCGTTCAGCGAGTCATTTCGTACTGCGAAAATTTCGTCTTGCGAATCGTGGTTTCCCATAGGAATGCATTGAAATTTAATTAATGCATTCCTATGGGCAAAAAAAGTCAGAACAAAGTCAAATTTGGTTTACAAAGTGTTTATTAAGTGCTTTTTAAAGGCATACATACTGTACAGAGGATTTCAAAAATTTCAAGCACAAAACTTCAATGCATCTTGGGTATTAACGGTTGTGCGATTTAAAACAAACCAAAACAAAAAAAAATGCAAAAAAATTCATCTTGCGAAGCACGGCCATAGAAAAATTCATCTTGCGAGTCACCAAAAAAATCACAAAACGCTTTCGTCTTGTGAGTTTTTCGTTGCGCGAGGCATTCGTCTTGCGAGGCATCACTGTATAATAGCAGCATGATATAGTGGAATAGCATCTATACTTCAGTGTACCTAGGAAGTCCCCTCAGTATGCAGAAACTACTACTTTATTTTTTGGGTGGCCTTGTTTCACATCCAATCTGATGGGCACTTTGCCACCTGAGTTCGCTATGTGTATGATATGATGACATATATGATCCTGTTATTAGGCATGTGTCACAGTACTGAATTGAGACATCATCTTTATCATGTTTCCGCCTCTAACAACTGATCCAATCGCTCATTTCTTGACTTGTGTAACACCCATATTACAGCAAGAGAGGATTTTCACACATTGATCCCACTATGCAGTCATACTCTGAGTGATGTGGTCTTCCTAACGCCATCTCTCTTCACAGATTTGTTATTGATTAAGAACTGTAACTATCCAACTTTCCAGCACCGATGCAGCCACGGTGCTGCCCCAAGGTAAGAGAACAAATGTTCCTTTTCTTTAAGGAGGCCTCTGTGACTGTCTCTCCACAATAGGATGCAGTGCATGCCCCATTGGCACACCTGCACCAGCGCTGGAAAGTTGAATAGGATTGGGCCCTAAGGCAGTGATTTTCAACCTTTTTCATCTCACGGTATACTGAACAAGTGCTAAAATTTTCAGGGCACACCATCAGTTTTTGACAATTGACAAGGCACACTAAACTGCTAGCGGAGGAGGGAGAGCTCACATCCCCCCAGTGGCCCTACTAATAAATGATCATCCCCCAAACTCCCATGGCATACTTGTGGACCATTCATGGCACTCCAGTGTGGTAGGAAAACAGTTGGATTAATCCAACACTTACCAGTTAGGAAGTCAATAGAATTATATTGGGCTTTCTTCTGAATGGACATGCCTAGGGTTGCATTGTAAGAGTCTTTGCCACTGAAGTGGCTCAGGGATTTCTGAGTACAGCGTCTTCCTATTTAAAACTTCTTTTTTTTCATTTGAATGATTTAGCTTCACATATACATGTGATGGAGTTTGAGCGAACTACTACATGAGATGGCTCTGTGATATCTGTTCAGAGGTTCAGTGACAGAATCCCTCTAAATAGTTGCAGGGGAGCAATGGAAGGAGAGAAATATGCCTTTTTCTCTTGTTTAGGGGCTTCCCAGAGATAGCAGGTGGGCTATTGCAAGATAAGCCTGCAGTCTAGTTCAGCAGGTCCCTTCAGCTGTACAAACTGAAAAGAATCCACCACCACAAGACTAACAGAAGTGAAGGGGACTTCTACTGGAACTGCTGATGTGAAGTCCAAGTCACAATGGATGCAAGTGATTTTGTCTGTGAAGAGTCTAGCAAACTGGTTGCAGCAGGTCACTGAGTTGTCCTGGAGGAGGAGCCAGATGTCACAAGCCCAGTGCAACCTGCAACAGTTAATACTAATAAATAGGGTCTGAAATTGACTATAACTCATATTTGGGCAGATTCATTGTTTGTGTCTTTACCATTGCTCAAAATGTCTATCTAGTTATTTCAGTTCCCCAGAAGATGAAGGAGCCATTATGTTTCCATGATGAGGTGCAGCAGTGGTTCCCAAGCTGATGGGTCATGACCCTCCAGCCAGGGAAGCACTCCTCCCTGGCCCCTTAAGGGGTGGGGCAGGGGATGGCAGCGACGCAATTCCCAGGACCACACTGTTCCCACCACTGAGGTAGAGGAATGTTCATCCCTGGCATCTCCAGGAAGGGTCGGGGGAAAACGAACTCCAGTCTGAAACCCTGAAGACCTACTGCCATTCAGCGTAGATACAACTGAACAAGACATACCAAAGGTATGTCTTAAAGAAGTTTCAGATGTTCATAGTTACATATCTTAACCATATTTCCAATTGCCCTGCAAAACAGGGTGTAATGGTTTGGGAGTTAGACATGGAAGATCCAGGTTCAAATGCCTGTTCAGCCATGAAGCTTCCTGGGTGACCTTGGGCCAGTCGCTATCTCTCAGCCTGACCCATTTCACAGGGTTATTGCAATTACAAAAGGAAGGAACTATGTACACCTCCCTGAGGTCCTTTGAGGAAGGCTGGTATATAAAAATGTGAAAGATAAATAAGCAGGCATTAATAAATAAGGAGGCAAAAATAAATAAGGAGGCCTCCTGCACATTTCAGCTAGCTATAGCACTGCTTAGATGGAAGTCACAGATGAGCCAAGTCCTTCTCTAAATATCACCTTCAGGGTTGTGGCTGAATACAAAGATCACTAGGTGCTGTGGGCACACTGCTGTTTTGGAGGCAAACTTTACTGCTCTGGCACCAGGACCTGTGCATGTGTGTTTATGCCCTGACAGTGTTCTTGATCCAGACAGGGGAATAGTACTTCCCACACAGCACTCCCAACTTTCTCTTTCCTGACATGAAAACTGACTACAAGTTCAGCCAAACTTTAGTGAAACAGATAATTATTTGTATGACTAACGCAATCGGTGAGTGGGTTTAACAGAATTGCCCAGATTTTTAGACAGCTCTCTATGTAATATTATATATAACAGAAGCAACTCTTTCCCCCAGATGGTGGTGTGTGCTATGAAAGCATTCAGGGGAGAGGAGGAGGAGAGATCTGCGAAGAGATATTGGGACATGTCTGCACATTTTGGGATTATGATTATCAGGATAACAAGATATCAGTTACCATAACTGGCTGACTCAGCTTTTGATCATCACATATGAATGCTGCAGTGAAGTGTGAATCACGTCGATAAGAGATTTCACAGAAAGAGCTTTAGGCAGTCTAAACATAGGAAAGAAATCTCTGTGTTTTGGGGTGATGAGTAGCAATGTCAACGCTGGGCGTGTGAGAGATATGCGGATGCAGAGGTGTAAACAGACAGAGGATAAAGACGGAATGTTCTCTTGTATGTATAAGTATGTACAAGGAGTACATACAAACTATGTACAGTAGGCCCTCAGTATCCATGGGAGTTCAGTTCTGTGCGACACCTCCCTTACTCACTGTGCCAAGCAATAAGTGCTACTGGACCTGCTGGCACACAAACATGAAGCATGGCACCTGGATGTAGCTGGGCAGCAACATGATGAAGTTGGCATGCCATTGTGCAGCCGCCATTTGCTTCCAGGGAGACAACTGGCCACAAGGGTGGATGGGAGGGCCATTCTCCACAAATACAGCATGAAGCTCAACATGGCGGTGACTTGGGCAGTGCACCCATCACCCCCTGCCCTGACGTGAAGTGTGACACCTTGGGTAGTTCACCCCAGTTGCCTCCCCAAGTGACGCCGCTATGGAAACTTTATTGATTTACTCTGAAGTGAAGGAAATGTACTTTGCATCTGTGACACTTACAACCTGTTCTTCCTGCATGTCCAAGGGTTCATCTCTAACACTGAGAAAAACGCTGGGTCTGACCGTGGTTGAACCTGGCACAAATTAGATCAGCAAACTGCCTTTCATATTCCTAATGAAAGACTTGGAGGAATTGATCTTTCTACTAAGAACCATATAGTTATTATATGGAAGACTTCCAAACGATTACAAAGTTAGTGGCTGGGGTCCAGAGAGACCCAAGTGTGCGCACACAGTGCTTCTGTTTGTGCATCAGAGGCTGGCCAATTTTTCCTTCTGGCACCAGTCCCTCAAACTTCATGGGGTGCTGCTCCAGAAGGACCCTGAGCTTCAAAGTAACTTATTTGGAGAAGGGAGTTGCTGCCAGAAAGGAGGAGCAGAGAAACCCCCATATAGAACACTGCACATGGTCCACTGGGTCTTAGCCAAAATGTATATATAAGATGGTAAACATCTGTAGAGGTGTTTCAATTTTTGAATGTGATATGTTCGCTGGTTCAGGTACTACAGTACAATGATTGGATTTGTGTTGATTCAAGACTTTAAAATAAAAATGTATCTTACCTAACAGTGGGGGGAAGCAAAGGAGGAGTCTTTTTGTAAGTCTTATCAACTGATGTCAACTTGTCCTGAGAACAGCATTCATGGATGAAGGCGGAAGTGTTGTTTAGGCGTTCATTTCAATTAGGGCCACCCCAAGGCATTTTGCTGCCTAAAGTGATGGGAGAGACAATTATTAATACAGGGACTTAATAATCCAAACTCCTATCATTTGATTTTTAGAAATCAACTAGTCCATATGCAGAAAAACAATACATTTGTGATTGTTCACTGAATGTTGGAATGACAAACATCAACATTTCATTTCCTGTAACGATTGATATTTCCTGCACCCTGTGACCTGTGCTAAGATGACCTGCCTGTGTTTGTACACCTTTACATCCAACAGCCCAATCCTATTGACTTGTAGCAGTCGCGCAGCATCAGCTGGGGTGCTATAAAACGGATGCAGTACAGCAATATTGTAAACATCTCTAAGCCTCCAGGACACTCCATTCATAAGATCATAGAATGTTAGAGCTGGAAAGGATCTTGGAGGTCATCTAGTTCAGTCCCCTTCTTAGCAGAGATGTGCAGGCAGGGGAGGCAGAGTCTCCCCTCCCTGTCCTGCTCCAATGAAAATAGCCTCAGAGCCTCATGTTCCTCAATGAAAATAGTCACATATAGGGAGAGACTAGAGCATGAGGCAGTGACAGCTCAGACTCTCCTGTGACTGCGCATGTGCTCCATTCAGTTTCTGAGTGGTTGTGCGATCACAGGGGGAAGCTGAGCTGTTGTTACCACCAGTTCTAGTCTCTTGGAGGTAGTCTTTAAGAGATTAGAGCTGCAGCAGACAAGAGTTCAGCCTCCACTGTGATTGTGCAGCTGCTGGGTAGCCCCCTGAATGCCTTGTGGTATAATGACATTATATCATCACCATACTTCTAGATCTGCCTCCCCAGCCTAGGACCTCACTGCATGTCACTGCTGCTTAGTACAGGTTTTCATTCAGATGAAAACTTCTGAATGGTGCTTGAGTCGATCTGACCACAATGAGACTTCCAAATTGTGAGATGTATTGATACCACTGAACTCTGCTCTAGTCAGGCCCCACCTGGAATATTGTGCCTAGTTCTGGATGCTGCAATTTAAGAGGGATATTGACAAACTGGAATAGGGCCAGAGGAAGGTAGCTAGGGTTGGTGAGGGTACTGGAGACTATGTCCTATGAAGACTGGAGGAAGGACTTGGGCATGCTCACTCAGGAGAAGAAACAGTTAAGAGGTGCAACCTCCTGATTTTAGAAATGGGCTATGTCAGAAGGCCAGATGCAAGGGAGGGCACCAGGATGAGGTCTCTTGTTATCTGGTGTGCTCCCTGGGGCATTTGGTGGGCCGCTGTGAGATACAGGAAGCTGGACTAGATGGGCCTATGGCCTGTTCCAGTGGGGCTGCTCTTATGTTCTTATGATAATTATCTACAAATATCAAACAGGCAGTAAGGAAGCAGAAGACCAGGAGGACACTAACATGGTGCCCAGGAAAGGCTGAGGTCAAAGGCAGTGCATATAGGTTTCAATGGTCCTGCTGAGGAGACCCTCCTTGATGAGGAAGACTCCAGAGGACACAAGGAGCCTGCAGCCTGCATAATCTATGGCAAGATCAGGACTCCCAGCCAAGGGATAAGACTATGACAAGGGAATGGGGGAGGAAAATGGATGTGGAAACTTCCTCCCCACATAAACTTCTGAGGCTTTCCTAGACCTCCCCCACCTCCAGCAGACCAAGTTGGTCTTAACAAGAGTGGCTTAAAAGGGACAGAGATCCCATCCTTTCCTGTGCTTCTAGGTAGTGGACCCCAGGGGTTGCCCTACCCCTTTTGATGGGGTGCTCCTCCTGCAGACTTTCCATTACTGAACATCTTAAAGACTAGATAGCCATATATCATGGATGTCATAGTTGTGGATTGCCTACCTGGACAGAGGACTTGACTGGACTCAGTGATCTTGTCAGAGATGTCACTAGGGTTTGCATCACCAAGTGTGAGAGCTCATTGTGTGAGCTCCTCCATGATGGACCTCTTCCCATGCCAGATCATACAGGATAAATTACAATATCATATGCACAACCTAAATGCAGAGGCACCATTAGGGTAGGTGCAACCCCCATTAACTTTATTTATTTTTATATGTAACAGTACAGATCACCCAACAAATCAGTAACCAACAAAAAACCTGTAGCCAACTTGATGACACTCACACAACTGAATAAGAGTTCTAGTATGAGCTCTGATCCGTGAGAGCTGACTCGCGCTAATACCTTATTGATTCCCTGCTGTGTCATAATAACACCTCATTGCCTCTTGGAGCAATCAGTCTCATTGATCAGCTTTGAGTTATGAAAATCCACTCTTTATTGCATAACGCATTAGTGTTTGCCTTTTCTGATTTTTTTTTGGCTATAAAGTTTGATAGAGTACAGATATTTCAGTGTGGTTTGTTTCATTGCATTCTGCATTAAATCATCCACTGAATGATATATAACATGATGGGGCTATTTGAAAATATCAAGATTTTCACAATTTTGGTCAGTAGTGGTGTTACACACCCCGAGTATGTCACCTGGTGTGGTCTGCACCACCCCACACCCCTCTAGTGATGACACTGGATCTTGTAGATCCTTTCCAGCTCTGATTCTATAAGATCTTTTTAAAAAAGCCAATGAAATGGGTAGGCAATGTTCATCACAGATATATCTGTTACTTTGGCCCGCTGAATTAATCAATATGTGGATAAAGCTAGGATCTACAGTGACATCAACCTAATGTCATTTTGATGCACTCTCACCAGACAGAAAACCTTTTCTCCTTATTTAACAGTTAAAGTAACTAGGGATATTCATGATGATACAGTATTTATAAGAAGTCCTGCATTGTCTATTCCAGGGGTGTCAAACATAAGGCCTGGGGGCCGGATGTGGCCTGCAGAAGCTTTTTATATGGCCCTCAGGCTTTCAGCTGCTGAGTAGTGCTGTTACTGCTGAAAGGGCAGCCCACATGAAAATTGAGCTCTCCTATATCTTGAAATATGATTGAGATTTGTATACTTTCTCTTTTGTTATTTGCAGCTAATGAGTTCCTAAGTGAGAAAAAGGTGTTTATTTTTGGTTACGACCTGTTTAATGACATCACTTCTTGCCTAATGACATCACTTCCGGCCCTCAGCAGGTATCATGAATGCTATGTGGCCCTCCATATGAAATGAGTTAAATGAGTTTGACACCCCTGGTCTATTCAGTGTAATTAATATTTGGATGTGAGGGCATTAAAGCTGAAAGCACATATAATATAAAAAAAGTGTACACAGTGGATTGTACAGCCCAGTTTTCTCCCAGAGTCTCAAGTTAAATGGCCGACATACTAAGCAGGAATTTAATGCTGGTTTACCTGTGTGTTTCATTTTTCTCTCCAAGCTGAAATTTGGCATGGTTGTTGCTTATGGATTGCTTTTTGAAATATTCTCTCCAATCCAATGAAGATGTTTCCAGCTAATCCAGCTGAGGAAATGAACGACTATCATTTGCTGAATTAGGAGCCAAAGGCATAGATACATATCCAACTGAGAATGCGGTTTAGTCATTCTGTCATTCTTTAAATGGGATGTTCGTTCCAATTTGCAGTTAAAATATGCATCCCTATCTACATTCATGCACAACTCGTAATGCCTTGTTTATGCAGAGCTATAACATATTTGAGGGACTGTACTATGTTACTGCAGTGGTTTTCAGACTTTTTAGCAGTTGCAGTGCTCTGGGTAACCAGATGTCCTCTTTTTCCTGGACATGCTCTCTTTTTTAGCCTTGTGTCCTAGAAAAGAACTAAAATGTCCTCCTTTTGCCTGTGAGTGGGCCCCTCGGGCAGTGCATAGCCTTCTTGCAATTAATAAATTATATGTAAGGCCAGGGTTTGGACAGGAAAATAATATAGTATCCACCTGAGAAAGGGGAGTTTATATAATAACAGCCTAATGCTAAGGTTTTCCCACCATGGCATTCAGCTGCACCAAAACAGTCTGTGTTACATACTATGGTGGGGCCCTCTTAGATTGGAAAGGAAAGGGAAAATATTTTCCCTTACCCCTCCATAAGCCTTTCGACCACCAATGGGTCTCCTTGGACCTGTGCCAACTCTTTAGCTCAGGGGTGTCAAACATAAGGCCCAGGGGCCAGATGCGGCCCACGGAAGCTTTTTAACCAGCTCTCCACTGCTGAGGTGTTACTGCTATAAGGGCAGCCCACATGAAAATTGGGCTCCCCCATATCTTGAAATATGATCAAGATTTGTGTATTTTCTCTTCTGTCATTTGCAGCTAATGAGTTCCTAAGTGAGAAAAAGTGCTTATTTTTGGTTACGGCCTGTTTAATGACATCATTTCCTGCCTAATGACATCACTTCCAGCACTCAGCAGGCACCATGATTGCTGTTCGGCCCTTAGTATAAAATGAGTTTGACACCCCTGCTTTAGCTGTTGCAAGTACAAGGAGACAAAGGGGCAATGTTGGCTTGCTCTGGAGGGAACAGCATTTGGCGCAAGTTGCCACCTCCAACACAGCCCCAGCCCTCTCCTCTTCTGCCTCCCTACCCATCCATCCCATTCCACCACCCATCCCGTTCCACCCACCCTGCCGATTTGCCGTTGTTGGTGTGCTTTTTCTGTCCTGCAGCTGTACTTGAGGCCTCTGTGGTGTCTTT